>NC_060119.1:1244358379-1244664979 GCF_021461395.2 Schistocerca americana | reverse complement strand
AGAGACAGTACATACAGTTCCGTACAGTGAATGGTATGACGCCATTAATAAATATAGACCTTAATCAGAAGCATATAGCTAAGGTAGAATATTCCAAATTTTTAGGTATGTCCATTGATGAGTGATTTTATTGGAAGAAACACATTGATGACCTGCTGAAACGTTTTAGTTCAGCTACTTATGCAATAAGGGTCATTGCAAATTTTGGTGATAAACATCTTAGTAAATTAGCTTACTACGCCTATTTTCACTCATTGCTTTCATATGGCATCATATTTTGGGGTAATTCATCACTGAAGACTAAAGTATTTATTGTACAAAAGCGTGTAATCATAATAATAGCTGGAGTCCACCCAAGATTATCCTGCAAACATTTATTTAAGGATCTAGGGATATTCACAGTACCTTCTCAGTATATATACTCTCTTATGAAATTTGTTATTAACAACCAAACCCAATTCAAAAGTAATAGCAGTGTGCATAACCACAATACTAGGAGAAAGGATGATCTTCACTATTCAAGATTAAATATAACTTTGGCACAGAAAGGGGTGAATTATACTGGCACTAAAGTCTTTGGTCACTTACCAAATAGTATCAAAAGTCTGACAGATAACCAACAAGTATTTAAGAAGAGTTAAAAGAATTTCTGAATGACAACTCCTTCTACTCCATAGAGGAATTTTTAGATATAAATTAAGAAAAAAGAAAAAAAAAAAATACTAAAAAAATTAAAAAAATTAAAATAAAAATAAAAAATAAAGAAAAACAAAAAAACACAAAAAAATAAAGTTGTTATATTAACTTAAGTATGTTGTTAAATTAACCTAATTATGTCATGTATTGGAAAATTCGACTCGTTCCACATCATTACGAAATATCGTATTCATGATCCATGGAACTAGTATTAATCTAATCTAATCTAATCTAATCTATACGCTGTAGAAAACTGTCAACAGTGTAGAATCTTCTTGGCTTATGTAGTTCCATAAGAAACCAAATTTGTTGTATATGGCAATATGCCTTATAGTTAAGTTTCCTACAGCTTAATCTAGAATAACAAGGAAAACATTTAGTTTAAAACAGTCTTCTGGTCTCATGTTTAAAACTTCTTCTGGTGTTCCATCTACAGAGAATTTTCTTTTTCCACTCAGTTTCTCTGTGTCGTGAATAATTACACAGAAGTCAACTGACATTCCTGTATTTACTGCTACGTAGCAACTTCCCACGTAAATAGTATCCCAACTGTATCCCAGTTTAATTCTCCCGCTAGACTCTTAATATTATCACTTTCAGTACCTACTGTGGCATTCCTCGCTGGCTCCTAACACTTTGTAACACATTAAGTACGTCAAGACACACTGAAATGATTCATATACTTCTGAAAACCCTTTAGTTCATTTCGTACCTTCGAATTCAAATTAAGGAAGCAAGTTCAATCGCCCTGTGTGAGCCTGTCAAATTCTTTGCAAATGGACGAACGACATCCGTCCGTGAAGACATTCTTTTCTTTTGACCTTCTATTTTTTTTGTAGAAACTTTCCACCTTTGGAGACTGGAACAAAAAAAATTACGTGCTTTTGGATACTGAAACGAAAAAAATTACGTGTTTTCGAAACATTGTGAAAAAAGTGACCAAATTCGCACAACCCTCCGCAACATGGACGTCACGAAGATGTAATGAATGAGCACCGCAAGCAGAAAAGTGGCCACCGGATTTTCTTTTCATATATGAGCTCGAGCTCTCTTATAGGCTGCACTCATAAAGCTCTCGTTGCCATAACACCGATCACGACTGTCTGAAAGCTGTATGTAGCTCATAACGTTCAGTTCATCGCAAATCATTTTAGTTATAGACTGGCTAGACTTCTGGTCACAGTTAAGTAAGTCCAGAAAATGCTCTCCAATGATTTTCGTCATCGAAGGCAACGTATCGCAGGGTAAAAAACATTTTAATCTGGGTTTTGTCGGGAATCGCATCTTTCATAACAGAAAAGTATTTATTACCTTTTAACTCTGTTAACCCTAGATCACCAAACGGAGGAAAATGTTACGTTGCTACTAAACCATAGTAAAATATACAGATCCATATTTTATTCGAAGGAAGTCTTAATTTATAGATTATGTGTTTGTTAATTACAAGTATTAGATCTCGAATGCTATGTTACATACGAAATTAAGTACAAAATGCCATGTTTTGTAACCTGCTGCAATCGTAAATCATGTGATAATTAGTGAGTCATACAGTTTCATCGTTGTTGCGACGCTTCAACTTCTCTTAAATGCTTTTTTATAACTGGATAAAACTTCGCCAAAACCTTTAAGACGCCCAAAAAAATTTGCATCTGCAGCTAAGTCACTATCGTCTCTCATAGCGAAGTCTCTTTCTACAAAAAAAAAGCTTCAGCTATGCGATACAGTACTTCAGTCCAGTACAGTTCTTCTCTGACAACGATTTTCTACTGCTGAATTAATATGTACAGCGTATACTAAGACTGAACTAATATTTAGAGCGTATTTTAATTTCCGCGATTCCATGTACGAAGTATTGTGATAAACGCTATTTTCATGTTTTTATTTGAGGTTTATCAAACCTCTTGATAACAAACGCAGATTTTAGAAGTCACGTTGGATTACTAATTAGTTGGCACCTGGCGAGAAGCCTTCGAGGACCCGATCCCGGGTGCTTTCGCCACGTTACACTCCTCTGACACCGGCCTTGCGTCTGAAGAACGCTGTAAATTCTCTAGACTGCATTGCTTTCATGCTGTACCGTAGCCCTGCTACGCTCTTCCTCTTTCCACAGATCCTAAGTGCAATGAGCCCCAGAAATGAGGAAATACTCAACACGTGATACTTTTCTTTTTCATCATTCATCAGTTCTAAAGCTTAATACAGATGCTTACAAGCGGTCCGCTTCGTTAATTTCTGTCCAGAGATGGAGGACGGATTGCGTAGTCAAACGATATCGGAACTTTCGGTCCATTTACTTTTATTTATGTTTACGTCGTGCTGCCAACTTTTTACCAGACACTGATCGTCTGCAAATATCTCTCCATTTCGTAATAAGTTCTTTATTAGTTTTCGCATTAAAAGCTCATTTCTCACCACTGTGGGTCAACACCGCTAATACGCGCTGCCTGAAAAACTTTGATAATGTCAGGATAAAAATCGGAGATCAAGATCGCTAAAATTCTATTATTGAGTACCAGTTTCATCTCATTGACGAACCCATCTCCAGATCAATTATTACTTAATTCTGTTGAACTGAGTCGCTCAAATGCGAGAACATTTAAACTCAAGTGTGTCAATGTGAACACTGGGGATATATATTGTTAACATTATAAATTATGTAACCATGACGACGAGCCATTTAATCGAAACTGCATTTAAATAGATGTCTAGCAATAGGGGCACTGGAGATGTGTAAGGCTGTAGTTGTACAGCAGGTAACGATGAGGACCTCGTTTAGTGTGTAAATGACAACACGATTGATTCAGCTCAACAGAGTATGACTATTGTAATTTCTGGTGGCTGATACGACATTGAATTAAGTAATCCTTTTTTATTGGCCTGAAGATGAATCGTCTATGATCTGAAACTAGTAACAAATAAAGGAGTTTTAGCAATATTGACCTATAATTTTTATCAACATATTTTACCATAACACAACTCCTGTCTCCCAATTTCACGCTGTCAAATAACAATGATAACTTTTATTCTCATATATACGGAAAGCTTAGTTTTGAAAACTTTATTAAGTATACCGAAAGCAATCCCAGCCATTTTATCGATCCATAGGTCAGGGAACTGTATGAACACACAGAGTCGGAAATAATGCTAAATTGAATTGAAAAAATAGCTATTTAACCATTTTAGAATATTTGGAATTGTAAAAAAGGAGAAAAGATAGAAATTGAAGAAGTTGTTTGAGGATATGATAACCTCGGATAAACAACTGCAATTTGAATTGTCAACAAATATCACATTGAAGCGAAGGTACCTGTATTTCTCTTAGCCAAACCGTGAAAATGTGGGTGACTGACGGGATCAGGGCTTTGATTGGGATGTCTCATTATTGGAGCGAAAGTGCATAAGGGAATGGAGTACGAAGAAAATGATGGAAACTAGACGCACATCTGATATTTAATAATTTTTTTCATTCATTGTAAAATACAAATATTATCATTATCTTCTTCATCTTCTTCTTCCTTGACTTTGTATTCATAGAGGTTACCCTTGTTCTCCTTCCAGTAATATCTTTTATTACCCCAATCGAAAGTTGTCAACCCGTTCTCATTCAGTGCTTGATCAATAAATAATTCCACTGACAGGTGTGGCTAGCAGACGTTCTCGGGGCCCACACCAGCAACTTGTTCTTGGGCCATTTGCCATTGCGCGTTTTTGTTTTGCTTTGTTTTGGTTTTTTTTTTTTTTTTTTTTTTTTTCACATGACCAAACCACTGAAGACTTTATTCTCCAATCTGCAGATCTGCTCACTATGAACTGTGTTACTTGTCACTTACGTTTTTCCATACTTCTGATGTTTTGATATTAACCTCTTCGGTGATCTGCCGGTATCTACTAATAAAATCTAATTCCGGTGTCGTCATCTGGCCCCTTCTTTTATTCATAGGTAGCCAATTTCTGTACCTATGTAATCAATAAAACTATGGACCATCCATTTTTTTTTAATGTTCAGTAGTACTGCTTCTTCAAATCAGTCCATGTAGGGGCTTAGTCACTCGTTAATACCCATCGCTTCTTTGATCACATTATCTTTGGAACAGGTGCCACCAATGGATATAAGAGAACCTAAATATTTAAAACTTTAACATTTTTAAATCTCTCATTTTAGAGAACTAGATCCGTTACTTGTTTACAGGTTCACATAAAGTCTGTCATATCAAAATTTATTTTTATGCTCAGTCTTGTGTATGTCTTCTGCAATTTATCCAGCGTATGTATCATATATTTTTTGCTGTTTTTGAAGATTATTTCGTCATCAAAAAAGTAGTGAATGATTTCTGTCTGGTAAAACTAACATATCCATTCTTAAACATTTGTTGTACAATGCCATCAGCCTTAAAAAAGTAAAGGGCATCGACTGCAACCCTGCTTGAGGGCTTTGATGGTTTAAAAGCTTTCTTGAACTTTGTTCCAATCTTTACATTCGCTTCTGTCCCTTTGTACATTGTCATCATTATATTAATCCACTTATACCGCACTTTTAGTCTCTTCACAGCAGGATAATGTCGTACGCGTTTTCGAAATCCACAAGTCATTTTCAGCTCTGTGTTACTAGCGCTGTTCTTTTCTATTACTGGTGTAAGAAAATGAATGTTGTCCAAATATGATATATGTTCGCCAGACCCAATTTGTTTGTCTGTGGAATCTGTGAAATTCTGTACAGAAAAACTTTCTAACGAATGTATTAAACTAATTGCAGTGTAATATGAACCTGACTTCTAGTCCCTTTCGTTACTATTCTAAAAATTTAATCCAGTAAAGACATTTGAGCTAGTATTTGGATTCTGTGACCCTTACAGCTTAGAAAAGAAAATCACACATCGTTTCAAAATTTGTAAAACAGTGTTATGAGTCGACAGTGTAGTATTATTTCGAATGCCTTTCAGACATCCGAGGGGCCTTCATTAAGTAATGCCACATTATGATTTTTTATTCAGAATCCAACCTATCATATTGTTCCCATCTCTCTTGGCTACAAAACCCTATTTTTTAGCATAATCTTCTTTTGATGCTCCGGCTTTACGCACCTTATTGGAGGATTTTAGGCCCGCATGGTACGACTCTTGCCGTAAACGTCGGAGGCAACGTCTTACTGCATCCTCTGCATCAACCACGTACTGCTTTCTGCGGAGTGCATCGTTCATTGGGCCAATCAGTTGGAAGTCGGAAAGTGCAAGATGGGGACTGTGGGCGTGTGAGGAAGAACAGTAAAATGAAGCTTTGTGAGCTCCTCTGTGGTGCGTAGGCTTATGTGAGACCTTGCGTTGTCATCGAGAAGGCGACGTTCGTTTGCATTTCTATGGTAACGAACACGCTGAAGTTGATTCTTCAATTTCCTGATGTTAGCAAAATACACGTCTGGGTTGGTAGTTGCTCCGCAAGGCAGATAGCAAACACGATAACCCATTCAGAGTCCCAGACGACCGTCTCAGTCACTTTCCCTGCAGAGTGTGTGACTTCGAACTTTTTCTTCGGAGGATGGTTGGCGTGGCACCATTCCAAGGATTGCTGTTTTGTTTCTGGTTCGAAGTGATGAACCCATGTTTCATCGCCTGTGACGACCTTCGACAAAACAATGCTCAAAGTAAGCTTCATAACCAACAAGCAATTCCATGGAGATGGTGCTTCGTTGCTCTTCGTAGCCGTCTGTCAGGCGGTGAGGAACTGAGCTGGTACACATCTTTGAATACCCCAACTGGAGGAAGGCATCTGGCCCAGACGGTATCTCCGTAAGATTTTATGTTGACGATGCAACAAATATTGTACCACTCTTATTCATCAGCTATCAGAGATCATTGCAACGGCCGAAAGTTCCACGGGCCTAGAAGAAGGCCCAGGTCATAGCAGTCAATAAAAATGGTAGAAAATCGGATGCACATAATTACAGGCCAATTTCACTGACATCGATTTGTTGTAGAATAATGGAACATACACTCCTGGAAATGGAAAAAAGAACACATTGACACCGGTGTGTCAGACCCACCATACTTGCTCCGGACACTGCGATAGGTCTGTACAAGCAATGATCACACGCACGGCACAGCGGACACAATAGGAACCGCGGTGTTGGCCGTCGAATGGCGCTAGCGGCGCAGCATTTGTGCACCGCCGCCGTCAGTGTCAGCCAGTTTGCCGTGGCATACGGAGCTCCATCGCAGTCTTTAACACCGGTAGCATGCCGCGACAGCGTGGACGTGAACCGTATGTGCAGTTGACGGACTTTGAGCGAGGGCGTATAGTGGGCATGCGGGAGGCCGGGTGGACGTACCGCCGAATTGTTCAACACGTGGGGCGTGAGGTCTCCACAGTACATCGATGTTGTCGCCAGTGGTCGGCGGAATGTGCACGTGCCCGTCGACCTGGGACCGGACCGCAGCGACGCACGGATGCACGCCAAGACCGTAGGATCCTACGCAGTGCCGTAGGGGACCGCACCGCCACTTCCCAGCAAATTAGGGACACTGTTGCTCCTGGGGTATCGGCGAGGACCATTCGCAACCGTCTCCATGAAGCTGGGCTACGGTCCCGCACACCGTTAGGCCGTCTTCCGCTCACGCCCCAACATCGTGCAGCCCGCCTCCAGTGGTGTCGCGACAGGCGTGAATGGAGGGACGAATGGAGACGTGTCGTCTTCAGCGATGAGAGTCGCTTCTGCCTTGGTGCCAATGATGGTCGTATGCGTGTTTGGCGCCGTGCAGGTGAGCGCCACAATCAGGACTGCATACGACCGAGGCACACAGGGCCAACACCCGGCATCATGGTGTGGGGAGCGATCTCCTACACTGGCCGTACACCACTGGTGATCGTCGAGGGGACACTGAATAGTGCACGGTACATCCAAACAGTCATCTAACCCATCGTTGTACCATTCCTAGACCGGCAAGGGAACTTGCTGTTCCTACAGGACAATGCACGTCCGCATGTATCCCGTGCCACCCAACGTGCTCTAGAAGGTGTAAGTCAACTACCCTGGCCAGCAAGATCTCCGGATCTGTCCCCCATTGAGCATGTTTGGGACTGGATGAAGCGTCGTCTCACGCGGTCTGCACGTCCAGCACGAACGCTGGTCCAACTGAGGCGCCAGGTGGAAATGGCATGGCAAGCCGTTCCACAGGACTACATCCAGCATCTCTACGATCGTCTCCATGGGAGAATAGCAGCCTGCATTGCTGCGAAAGGTGGATATACACTGTACTAGTGCCGACATTGTGCATGCTCTGTTGCCTGTGTCTATGTGCCTGTGGTTCTGTCAGTGTAATCATGTGATGTATCTGACCCCAGGAATGTGTCAATAAAGTTTCCCCTTCCTGGGACAATGAATTCACGGTGTTCTTATTTCAATTTCCAGGAGTGTATTTTGTATTCGACATAAAGACCTTTCTAGACTCTGAGAAGCTCATCTGCAGAAACCAGCACGGTTTTAGAAACCAGCGGCCATGCGAGACACAACTGGCCCTCTTTGTGCATGATATACCACAGGCACTAGATACCGGCTCCCAGGTTGATGCCATATTTCTCGACTTTCGAATGGCGTTCGACTCAGTTCAGCTCTGTCGCTTGCTCCAAGAAGTGCGTGCTTACGGTCTATCCGACAACAAATGCTGTTGGATAGATAGTTTTCTAACAGACAGGGAGCAGTACTGAATGGAGTGACTTCAACAGAAACAAGCGCAACTTCAGGTGTGCTCCAGGGCAGTGTAATAAGTCCGCTGTTTTTTACGATTTACATAAACGATCTGGTTGATGGTATTGACAGGTATTGGTAGTCTACAGGAAAGTTGTATCACACTGAAGTTGTGAACAAATTAATGAGGATTTGCAGAAAATAAATGTGTGGTGTGATGACTAGCAGTTATCTCACAATATTAGTAAGCATAATCTACTGGGTATAGAAAACCGAAAATCTCCATTACTGTAAGAGTACAAAATAATTGACCAGTCTTTGGAAGCGGTAACATCCGTCAAGTATCTGGGTGTGACTATTCGAAATGATCTCAAATGAAATGATCAGATTACACAAGTAACGAGCAAGGCGAACTCTAGATTACAGTTTATTGGTAAAATCCTGAAATGATTGAAACAGCCCCGTTTAAATTCCTTTACTGGATTTTAGGTAATTTATCGAAGCCGCCAAACAGTTAATTATTATGATTATATGACCGTGTGCTTAATGGATAAAAGGCTATCGGTTTTTCTGCTGTGGTTTGGGGGGTATTTCCACCGAGTGCGGCTGTTCTGAGACTGAATAGTGGAATGAATGAAAGTTTGTCTATTATTAAGGACCACAAAGGTTGCGATGTACAAACTGATATATATTTTCTACTAACACACAAATTCTGAGGCAGTTGCTACCTTCGCCTCACACATCTAATCACAGTTATATCTTTTATTGGTTACTGGCTTTAGGTACTTCGTCACACGCAATGATGATGGTTAACATTCACAACAATCCTCACTGCAATCCATGGTTGTTGCTGACCGACGCGGTTGACGCGAAACACGTAATTCGGCACATGTCACTTTCTGTTTCATACCACTCGCGAATCGGTGTTAGTTAGGGTCAACCTCACGACGATCAGGGGGACGTGCTCACTCGTCATACTCCGGTGAATTTTACTCGACCACCATTCTTGCCCGTCTCTCCCGCTCTACTTCTCACTCGTCACTCTCCAGTACTACTCCGCACGCGACACTGGTCTCACTGCCTCCTGCAGCGCTTGACAATCGACTCCTGTCTACTATCGACCTGGGCGTCGGATACTAGCATCTATGTTCGTGGGATCACGGATCCTTTACAAGATGCAGTCCTTCAATAAAGGAAATAACTTAAAATACGTTAGTTCGTCCAGTCTTGGAGTATTGTTCGTCTGTATGGTACCCTTACCAGTTGGGTCTGATTCAAGAGATTGAGAAGGTCCAAAGAAGAGCGGAAAGATTCGTGACTGGTACATTCAGCCATGGCGATAGCGTTAAAAATCTCATGTAAAGTTTGAAGTGGGACGTACTTGCAGATATACGGCGCTCTTAGCGGAAGAGGCTGCTCACTAAATTCTAAAATCACATTTTCGCCGAGAATGTAGAGCATATATTATTACCACCAACTTTCAAATCACGCAATGATCACCATTCAAAGATAAGGGAAATTAGAGATCGTACTGTGGCGTTCAGACAGTCGTCTTTCCCTCATGCAATCAGCGGGTGGAACAGACGGGGGATGGGATACGACTTTGGCGCGAATTGTGCCCTCCGCCACACACCGCTTAGTGGTGGCTAGCAGAGTATATATGTAGATGTAGATGTAGATGAGTGTCAGCACTACTATCAGAGACGACAAGTTGTGCGGTGACGTGTTTGATTGTGATTCGTCGATCATATCCTATAAGAGTGTTCACCTTTCCAACATTGCAGGAGTCAGCTGTGTGCAGCCTGGCGATGCACAGAAGGTCGGACTGGTTTGCACGATTTATATTGCAATGGTGACAGACTGCTCGCCCAAAGACTAATCGTGTTACTGTCAGGTCTTTGTAGGCTTTCTGTAAGCGTCTATGAATATCTGCGATGCTCTAGGGTTCCGCCAATAGGAACTTAGTGACAGCCGTCTGTCATGAATTCACATCCGTTGAAGACGCCATTCCTTAGGGTACAGAGATCGCTGCCACCTATCGGAACTCCATGAACACGTATTGAGGGGTAGTGCAGTATAACGATCCTGTCTTGCAGGCAGTTAAGTGGGGGATGTGTCTCAAAGCTGGATGGTGACAGATGGTGATGCGAGACTGGACGCGCACGTAGTTTATGTATCAGCCGATAGAGGACAGTATTGGATAGGGGGACTGTGATTTTAGTTTCGATTGTGCCCACTAGAGTGCACTAAAGTAATAGAATTCTTTCGTTAACTGTTCTATTATTTTCATAAAGTGTTATTATTTCTTTTTGTGTATGTAAAATGTTATAAATGTGTTTTAGCAGTATGAATGATGCGTGAGTGTGGCTTAACGTTAATATGAAGATAATTGTTTAACGAGTTATGTAGTAGGATTTAGTGTGTGAACATTTCGAACAAGTATGGATATGGACAAAGGGGATTTTTGTAGAATGGATTTGTAAAGTAAGTTTATGGTAAAGGGAAAGTTAATTCAGGTATAAATAACAACAGTAAATAACTTTAAGCATAAGCAAGACTTCAGTATATTAGATAATTACGTCGGTAAAAGGTGCAGTCGTTAGGTTTACTATTTTGCGATTGGTTAGTAATGAAAAGCGCGGACTGACGCGGGAGAGTATTGTTTTGCTATCGGCTGTTGAGTAAACTGACCAATGGTAAAGCAATATTCTTTGCGCGCCTATCTCTGCTCGTAGAGAAGACATAGAGTATGGTATAGAGGGGTCGAAGCCTAGCCATGAAAGAGATCGGACGTGTGCAGTAGTAGTTCCGATGGAAATGATAAGTTGCCGGATCTAGCAGGGTTTCATGCATCAAAAGTGTTGGAAAGTGACGGCATAATTATTCCGACGTGTGTGTAGAAATTTCGGAATTTCTAAGTGAATTTTGTGACGAGAAAATACATATACTCCGCGTGGGGTATTGAGCAGGTCGGGGGCTAAAAACTGTGACTGCATTTGGTACCGACAGACTTAATATTTCGCGAGCATTATCAATCAAAAACAATCAATATTTTTGTAGCTACTACGTTTTCGGGAAATGCAACACCATAAACTTGCTAACGTGAGTGAAAGGGATTATGAGTGACTGTGTTAAGACTAGCACGGACTTGGCAGTGATACTTGTTCACCCAAGTTTCGGAATATATTAACTGAGGACAAAATTTCCAACCTTTCATTTCGTGTTTCTCCCGAAACGTAGATTAGTGACTTTAATTGCAGCCTAGTTCTCGTCGAAGTACAGTAGGTTTCAATCGGCTTTCCTACTGATGATCTGCTGAGACAATGTTCACAGGTAGGTGCAGGTCCGTCGTAAAGGGACGGAAAGAACCGCGCCGCCGCAGTATCGGCTGAAGTAAGAACATTCCACACCGTTCTACAACCAGTTCTGCATTTTTTCATCCGAAAATTACTTACCGAACGACCCTCGTATTATCTCTCCGGAGGCATGCAGGAAACACCCAGAGCTGTGCTACTCGCTACACGGCAGCCATCGCCATACTTCTGGGGACCAATAGCCAGCGGCCCGTGACGGGGGAGGTCAGTGTTGCCACGTGGGCGTCCGCAGGAAACCCATCGGCCAGCTGTCCGCCGAGATTAAATCTGATACGCCGGCCGGCGATCCACTTTATTGAATTCTGCCGTCGATCCCTGATGGCCACATCGGCTGACCGACCATTTAATGTCACGCCCGACGTATTTTTGACGCTAAATCTCTTCGGGGAATCTGCCTTGATAGATATCTGGGTTCTTTCATCATCCCGCAACGAGAAAGGAGGTACAATTTTCGCGTTTCTGTGGGAAAACCTTAAATTACAAAGCCGAGAAGGCCATAAATTCAGAGCATATGTTGTAATATACAAAAGGAGGGAAATAAGAGTTCACTGTCGACGATGCAGGCATTAGAGACAGAGCACATGTTGGGCAGACAGGGAAGCATGGGGAAGGAAATCGACTGCGTACTTTAAAAGGGATCATCCTGGTTTTCGGATTTACGGAAACCGTAAATCTGAAAGATCCGCCCTCCTGAACAACAGTCCAGCTTCGTATCATTGTGCAGCCTTGTTCCGTATTGTATAGTACAGCTTTTATTCATATTTATTAAAATTTTGAGTACATACTATGCAGCCAGGACCATATTACGTGAGTGGTGAATATGACTTCTGAAATTAGTATACCAAGTTACAGAGCCACGCTGTTCAACTGAGATATTTACTGAACCGTTTAGGATATTGCACAAGTATGTTTTTACCAAAATGAAGTATGGAAAAGTCCTCACTGAAGGACATTTAGTTTCTTTTCGTATCTATGTTATTTACACAAATAACGGTGCCGACTTTTATTTTTGAAATAGAAATATATAAATCTTTCGACACTAGAATTCAAGTCTTAAAACAGGCGAACTTTAGAAAGTCTCACTTTCCAAAAACCCTTTATTAGTTTCGGAAAAATCACAGTATTTAAGACATGTAACATGATAGTGGTCAAGGGGTAGCGTATTTGCTTCATAATCAAAACGGCCTTGGTCCCGGGTTCGAAACTAGCCATCGCTTGAACTATGATTAATAATCAGCTTTGGCGGCCGAAGACTTCCAGCATAAGAAGCCACCCTCACTCTGCCAACGGCATTGTCAAAGTGGGCAGAGGAGCAGACAGAGATTAAGGGCACTCTGTTGCCTTGGGGTTGGAAGCTGCCCAAAAGCAGGAAGAAACAACAATGGTCAACGGCATCAGGATGCAGAAGGAAATGGAAACCACTGCATTAAAGACACATAACCTGTATCCAAAGGATATGTGGCCTGTAATTGAAAAAAATGTCATGATGATCTTTCCGTTGGCAAGAGATTGCGGAGTAGTCCCCAATCCGAAACTCTGGGGGGGGGGGACTGTCAAAGGGGAGGTGAAGATGAGAAAAAGATTGAATAATCAACGAAAGGATAACGTTTTACGAGATCGGGGCTTGGAATGTTAGAAGATTGAATGGGGTATGGAAGCTAGAAAACCTGTAAAGGAAATGCAAAGGCTCAATCATATAGTAGGGTCAGTGAAGTGAAATGGAAAAAGGACAAGGATTTCTTGTCAGATGAGTACATGGTAATATCAGTAGCAGCATAACATGTGTAACTGCAGTACGATTCGTCATGAATAGGGAGGTAGGGCAGAGAGTTTGTTACTGGGAACAATCCAGTGATAGGGCTGTTGTTATCCGAAACGACAGCAAACCAACACCGACAGCGATAGTTGAGGTATATATGCCGACGTCGCAAGCTGAAGATTAGAGGTAGAGAACGTTTTTGAGGATACTGAAAGGGTAATGCAGTATATAGGGAATAGTTTAGTAGGTACTACAGTTGAAGAGGAATGGACATCCCCAAAAAGGGCTGTCACAGAAGGTGGAAAGAAAAACAAAGGTACAAAGAAGGTAACTACAAAGGAACCTTGGGTAACAAGAATTACTTCTGCTGGTCGATGAAAGAAGGAAGAACAATAGTGTTTAGGTAAATTCAGGAATACAGAAATACATTTCGCTGAGGAATGAAATAAATAGGAAGTGCAAAGAAGCTAAGACGTAACGGCTGCATGAAAAATGTAAGAAATCGAAAATAAAAAAGTTATTGTTCGAACGACTGACTCAGCATATAGGAAAGTCAAAACAACCTTCGGTGAAATTAAAAGCAAGAGGGGTAACAGTAAGAGTACAACCGGAATTCCATTGTTAAATGCAGAGGGGAGAGCAGATAGGTGGAAAGAGAACATATGAGGACTCCTTGAGGGGGAAAATTTGTCTGATGTGATAGAAGAGGAAACAGGGGTCGATTTAGAATAGGTAGTGGATCCAGTATTAGACTCAGAATTTAAGAGAGATTTGGAGGACTATCCCTTCTGCCTGACTTTGAGGAAGAAATTTCTGAGAATATACTTTTGGAGCACAGCATTGTATGGTAGTGAAACATGGACTGTGGGAAAACCGGAAAGAAGAGAATCGAAGCATTTGAGATGTGGTGCTACAGACGAATGTTGAAAATTAGGTGGTAGGGAATGAAGAAGTTCTGCGCAAAATCGGATAGGAAAGCTATATATATATATATGTATATATATATATATATATATATATATATATATATATCATTTATGTCAAAAAAAATGTAGCCTGTGTCAGTCCAAACGTTTACTAGAGTATCGTGTAAAATTCTGCGTTAAACTGGTCAACTACTTTTCGAGATTTTTGGTAAGAACGTTAAATAGCGATCTGTATATAGTATGGGTATAGTATGGATTACAATTCCATTTAGGCCATCAAGTGCTCGAAATTTGCTTCGTATACTGCACTACAAGTTTTAAATCGTTTATCTAGTCCTCTTGTTGACTGAAAGACATATGATTGAAATGGATCTGAGCACTATGGGACTTAATATCTGAGGTCATCAGTCCCCTAGAACATAGAACTACTTAAACCTAACTAACCTAAGGACACCACACATATCCATGCCCGAGGCAGGATTCGAACCTGCGACCATAGCGGTCGCGCGGTTGCAGACGGTAGAGCCTAAAACAGCTCGGCCACCCCGGCCGGCTTGACTGAAAGATATTTATTTCTTAGACTAACCAACATTCGTCTCACATGACGCGCACGGACCGAATGGAACCTGCGAGCGCTATTCAGAAAGTAGGGAACATTTTGGCATTAAAGAAAAACGAAATACAAGGAATACATATTATTATATACATCTGAAAGAGCGAGTGACATAACTACTTTTCCACATTGTCACCAAACAGTTTGAGGGACTTATCATACCTTTGAAAGCTTTGAAAGGCCTTCGTCGTAAAATTCTGCCGCCTGAGACTTTAGCAAGTGAGTCACGCCCGCCTGGAGTTCCGCGTCGTCATCAAAGCGCTGCGTTTCAAGCCAGTTCTTCATCTTGGGAAAGAAGTGGAAGTCGCTTGGTGCAAGATCGGGGCTGTTGGGCGGATGAGGGAAAATTTCCCATTTGAATGAATTAAGGAGTTCTTTAGCGTGGTTTGCCGTGTGAGGTCGGGCATTGTCGGGAAATAAACAAAAAAACAAAAAATGGACGTCGGATTTCCTCGGCGTTTGTTTTGAACCGTTATTCTAAGGCTGTGCAAAGTTTGACACTACCGGTCAGATTTTCCGGTTGCTCTACGTTCGAGAAAATCAATAAGAAGCACACCTTGCCTATCCCAAAACACTGACACCATCAACTTCCTTGCTGACAAGCTTTGCAAACATTTTCTTGGTTTTTTAGGGGACCTTGTGAGCCCCAACACTATGGACTGTAATTCTGTCTCGCTACTGAAGTGTTTCACCCAAGTCTCGTCACCGGTCACGAATCGATCTAGTAATAAATCACCGTGTTTGTGGTAGGCCTCTAGGAATGTCAACATTGCCGACATTCACTGTTCTTTATGGTGCTCTGAAAGCATTTTGGGCATCCATCGTCCACAAAATTTGTGGTAGCCTAGCTTTTGAGTGACAATTTCAAACAACAAAGTGTGAAACATGTGGAAAAGAAAGCGGAAGCTCAGTTATTGTGAAGCGACAGTTTTCACGAATGGTTTCATCAACTTTAGCGACAAGATCATCAGTCAGAATGCTCGGGCGTCCAAACTTCTCTTCATCATGAACGTTAGTTCGGCCATTTTTAAACCGAATGCACCATTTCCGGATAGGAACATTCACTCATTACGTTCTTTCCGTACACATGGCACAGTTCACGATAAATTTCTATAGGTTTTAGGTATTTTGCACAACAAAAACCGTATCGCAGACCGCACCTCTGAACTGGCGGTATTTTCGATTGCGGCGCACATTTCAAATTCGAATATCGAAAACACCAAACGCGCAGAGACGTTCCTGCTGTCACGGATGGATGCCGTCTGAGCTGCCGAGCACGCACAGACAAAAACATACGCGATGGGGCGCGCCTAGCGGCGTCAGATGGAAACGTTCCCTACTTTCTGAATCCCGCTCGCTACATTCCCTCTGAGCGCCCTACGAGTTGCATTCAAGTTCTAAGGCCTCCGATTTTTTTTTTCTAATTAACTACTCACCCAAAATCGATGAAACTGGCGTTACTTCTCGACGTAATAACCCTGCAGACGTACACATTTGTCACAACGCTGACGCCATGATTCCATGGCAGCGGCGAAGGCTTCTTTAGGAGTCTGTTTTGACCACTGGAAAATCGCTGAGGCAGTAGCAGCACGGCTGGTGAATGTGCGGCTACGGAGAGTGTCTTTCATTGTTGGAAAAAGCCAAAAGTCACTAGGAGCCAGGTCAGGTGAGTAGGGAGCATCAGGAATCACTTCAAAGTTGTTATCACGAAGAAACTGTTGCGTAACGTTAGCTCGATGTGCGGGTGCGTTGTCTTGGTGAAACAGCACATGCGCAGCCCTTCTCGGACGTTTTTGTTGCAGTGCAGGAAGGAAGGAATTTGTTCTTCAAAACATTTTCGTAGGATGCACCTGTTACCATAGTGCCCTTTGGAATGCAGTGGGTAAGGATTACGCCCTCCCTGTCCCAGAATATGGACACCATCATTTTTTCAGCACTGGCGGTTGCGCGAAATTTTTTTGGTGGCGGTGAATCTGTGTGCTTCCATTGAGCTGACTGGCGCTTGTTTCTGGATTGAAAAATGGAATCCACGTCTCATCCATTGTCACAACCGACGAAAAGAAAGTCTCATTCATGCTGTCGTTGCACGTCAACATTGCTTGGCAACATGCTACATGGGCAGCCATGTGGTCGTCCGTCAGCATTCATGGCACCCACCTGGATGACACTTTTCGCATTTTCAGATCGTGATGCAGGATTGTGTGCACAGAACCCACAGAAATATCAACTCTGGAGGCGATCTGATCAACTGTCATTCGGCGACCCCCCAAAACAATTCTCTCCACTTTCTCGATCATGTTGTCAGACCGGCTTGTGCGAGCCCGAGGTTGTTCCGGTTTGTTGTCACAAGATGTTCTGCCTTCATTAAACTGTCGCACCCACAATCGCACTTTCGACACATCCATAACTCCATCACCACATGTCTCCTTCACTTGACAATGAATTTCAATTGGTTTCACACCACGCAAATTCAGAAAACGAATGATTGCACGCTGTTAAAGTAAGGAAAACGTCGCCATTTTAAGTATTTAAAATAGTTCTCATTCTCGCCACTGGCGGTAAAATTCGATCTGCCGTACGGTGCTGCCAACTCTGGGACGTATTGACAATGAATGCGGCCTCATTTTAAAACAATGCACATGTTTCTATCTCTTTCCAGTCCAGAGAAAAAAAATCGGAGGCCTTAGAACTTGAGTGCACCTCGTACATACCGGTGTTTTAGCGGAAAGCGCTCTGTTTCCCGCTTACTTTACATGACGTGTTTTCTCACCTGGTTATGAGATCACGGTCTTCTAAGTAAGACAGAAACCGATTATTTTTTCGAAACAGATAAATCAGATGGTCAAACTACTGTAATTACACCAGTGTTACTAACTGCATTTTGAAGAGTAAAATGTCGTTGAATTTCTCTCTTTTATAACTTCGATAATTGCAGCAGGAACTTCTATAGATCTATTTGAAAAAACACAGTTGACGTCGATACATCTGTAAATAATATGGCTATTAATTGACACTATGCTTACTTTAGGGAAGACTTTCCAAACTTCAGCTCGATGAATTACTGTCACTTAAACTGTTCCGCAAATATTTGAGGTGGTAGTCTCGTCGACATCGAGGTCACTAGAGACGGAGCACAAGCTCGGATTGTGTCAGGATTGGGGAAGGAAATCGGCCATGACATTTCAAAGGAACCATCCTCGAATTTTTCTGGAGAGATTTATGGAGATTACGGAAATCCTAAATATGGCTGACCAGACGCTGGTTTAAACTGTCGTCCTCCCATATGCGAGTCCAGTCCGCTAATAACTGCATCACCTTGCTCGGTCTGAGGCGAACAGCTTAGCTGAATCAGCCTGTATAAGGGATGCTTCATAATTAATGATGTAAGTGTATTCAGTGGAAAGTACGTAACGCCAGAAACAAAAATCTCTCAGTAAGTATGGGCGCAAAGACAAAATGCCTTAAGAGCTATGAGCACTACATCTTCGATACTGCGAAATAAATATCTTGTACTGCAAGCTATTTACTTTCTGTGTTTTGGGAGGAGGTAGTACGGAACAAATAAGGAACTACGTTCAGTAACCACGGATTTTAAAGTGCATATCATAAGAACAACGAGGAATTATTCATCTTCGCTGTTATGGAACACATCTTTTCTACTGAATAAGCACTCATACATGTTAAGGTATGCACTTAGGGCCCATGTTTGCTGGACATTTTGTTTTCTTCTTTTGGTCCATACCACCTCCTCCCAAAACACGGTAAGCAAAGAACTTGCATGCAGCAGAAGAGATTTGTTGCAGAGTATCAAAAATGAAGTGTTCATAGCTTCAGGTATGCGTTTTAGAGCCATGTTTTCTGAGACACTTTCGTTTCCATTATCGCGTACATTCATCCTACCCGTAACAGAGCCCAGAGATATATGACAGTAGGCAATATAAAAGTACGATTATTCTAAGTCGTAGTGGAGAAAAGGTAAAAATCAAAAGAGTTACCAGAATTTGTTTTGGAGCGATGTCACAATATTAGTATGAGTTTCATAATGGCTTCCTCGAACAGTTGATAATGTAACCTCACTGTTGCAGAAACTCTACGTGGGAATCGACATACAGTGTCTGCGAGGTTGGGTTTTCTGATGTGGGGATATTGTTGAGACTAGCGGGATATTTGGATTTCAGTTTGCAAAATCTTTGGCACAAAGAAACTGGCAGATCGCGGGAACAATCATACAAGGACATTAATTTTTGTAAAGCATCTTCTGATGCTGAATAGCTGGAACAAGCTCTGACGCCTGTTTTATGACGGTGACTGGGACCATGATGCTACTGTTTCCTTATAACGTACAATGCACTCTATACAGATCAAATACGTAAACCACGAACTTTTGGAAAGATAGGGGTGGATTGTAGCAGGGGAAACAGGGGGAAACTGATAATGATAGCCATTAAACTTTATTAATTCATTTTTGGGGATAGTTTTTTCTTCTTTGCATGCATAATACAATGGGTTTTTATTGTACTTTACGTAATTGCATTAATTTTACTTTTGATATCACAATTATTTTGCCGAAATTAAAAATTAATGCGGAAATGTCGTCTTGCTTCAGTGTAGGGGTAAGGTGATTGGCCGAAGCAAGGTGATCGGCAAAGGACAAGATGGCAGCACTGAAAAATGTTGAATACTTCCCTAGCTTTACAAAGTATATGGTAATACATTAATCAGTTATACATCTGATATATGTCTTATTGAATAGTATTTAATGACAGGATTATTGCGTTGAAAAGTAATACAACTCTAGATCAGTGTTTTTCATTTACAAAAATCACATACAGATTTTCCTCCTTGAAGGTTAAGCAGTCCTGAAGCCAACATGAATAGCCGTTGCAGCACTCTATCCATATTTCTCCAACAGGGTGAATGCGAATTTCTGCAAGTGCAGGTCATTGCGCTGTATTCTCTAAGATACTTTTTCTTTCCTGGTTTAAGTGTTCTTGTTCCATTTTATACGTTTCCTTAAAAATCGACATCGATTTGGTAGGTGAGTTTACCGATTTCCGTGTTTTCACAAATGGCCTATCTTTAGACAAAGGCTTAAAATCTTAAATATTTCGAAACCATTTTAGCTTAATGGAGGCATATTTGAAAGGAGAGACAGCATTGGTCGTATATTTTTGTTTATTATCGCAAAATCGATTTTCGGTCACTTAGTGACCATCTTCAGTGCTAGAAGTTAAAATTTTTTTTCACATTTCGATCAGAGAGTATAAAACAGAAAATCACAATTACATCTGCATATGAACATAACACTTGTTAGGAACATACCTGTAATGTATAACTTAAATTAGTAAGCACTAGTGTCAATAAGCTTACGGCGATCACATAGACTGAGCTCGCTGTTTACATGCACTTGTTCAGCAGACTTCGGTGTGACGGGGCTTGACACGCCCTCTATGTGACATGTGTCACGTGAAGACATAGTATTACTGGTTTTGCGAGATATTAACACTAAATAACTCTTGTGCATTTGTGAATCATGCAGTAATTCAAATTTAAAATGTACGTACAACACACAGCAGACGAAGGGGGAAGGAAATATCTAAAATACATTGGCGTATTGTTTTTTAAAAAAACAAACTTATAAAACATAAAACAGATCGATGATAAGTTGTCAGAGTGCAGGACATATAAAAGAGCAAAATATAATGAAAAAGAATAATAAATGAACAACATGAAATGAGGTGTAACACAGGTTTTAAGAAAAAACATAATACCCACCATCCGGCGTGGGAAGTTAGAAGTACAACGTTCGTGATTTACGTAAAATGTCGTAAGACTAAGGAGTCAAATATACAAAAAATAATAACAGTACGAAACTGCCATTACTTAGTAATTAAAATGCCGTGAAACACAATGTTCATTACAAAAATGTTTGTAGGTGTGGATAAACGATTTTGTTATCATATTTAACCGACATGTTGATGAACGTCTCGTTTGTCCCTTTGGGCAAGCTAGCAGTGTTATAACAGCGATTATAGGTTTCCGCATAAGCACTGGGTCAGAACCCATACATACATGACATCAAATATACACGGTTGCTTACTGTAAAACATAGCCCCATCATTTGGCGTGGGAGATTAGAAGTACATCGTTCTTGATTTACATAAATATTACGTTAAAACTGAGAAGTCAAATATATAAAATAGTAATAGTCCGAAAAAGCCACTAAGTAACAATTCATATGCCATTAAATAATATTAAAAAAAGTTTTGAGGGTGTAGAGTATCAATTTTGTTATCACATTTAACGGCGTGACAATGTACATATCATTCGTCCCATCACTGGTTGTACACTTCCGCATAAGCACTGGGTCAGAACCCTTATGTACATTCATAGGTTGATAAAACAGTAATGAAGTTGCCAAGCAACCGGTTTTGAATATTAATAAACTAATTTGATTTTACATATTTATAGTAGTAGTGGAACCCATATGAAATACAAGCAGACTTAAGAAGTAACTATAATTTTTTTTTCTTTATTGTGATTTTAAAACCTGCGGAACAGGTAGGCTGGCAGCAGCACAATGCGCTGCTCTTCAGCTGAAGAGATTACAATGATATAAACAGAGAAGATACATCACTTGGAAAAACGGCGGGAAAAAACAGTAGACACATGAACATAAAAAGAACATGAAGCCGTTCACACTCGATGACAATCCACACTACAAACTGTTGACACGACGCACAAACACTGAAGAAGACGATGGCACTGGTGAACAATGGAGTGTGACGGTGAACACTGAACACTAAACATGACGGCACACACAAAACACTGATGGCGGTGATCTCCGGCGCGCGAATGTCCACGTAGCGTGTGCGAGTCCGGGGACCTGCCAAGGGGAGAACAGGGGTGAAGTGGGGGAGAGGGGAGAAAAAGGATGCCAATGGCTGAGGAGACGGGGGCAGGAGGTGAGGGACAGGGGAGGGGAGGCCCGGGGGAGAAGGGAGGAGAAATGGACGAGGGAGAGAAAAGGAAGAGAAGGGAGGGGGGGTGCCCAGAGGATTAGGCAAAGGAGGAGGGTGGGAGGATCAAAGTTGGTAGGAGGGGTAGATGGAGGGGAGGAGGGCATCATCAGGGAGGGGGAGCTGGTGGAAGCCACCTTGGGAGAGGGTAAGGAGGGTGGAGAGATGGAGACTGGGTGGGATGTGTGAATACATGCGCGGCAGTGGGCGGGGGTGGTAGAGGATCTGGGAGACAAGCGGGTGAGGAGGATCGAGTTTGCGGGAGGTGTACAGGATCCGTATCCTTTCAAGGAAAAGGAGGAGGTGGGGGAAGGGGATGAGATCATACAGGATCCAGGTGGGGGAGGGGAGACGGATGTGATAGGCGAGGTGGAGAGCATGACGCTCAAGGATTTGAAGGGATTTATAAAGGGTAGGGGGGGCGGAGATCCAAGCCGGATGGGCGTAACAAAGGATAGGGCGGATGAGGGATTTATAGGTGTGGAGGATGGTGGAGGGGTCCAGACCCCACGTACGGCCGGAGAGGAGCTTGAGGAGACCGAGTCGGGAGCGTGCCTTGGCTTGGATTGTCCGGAGGTGGGGAGTCCAGGAAAGTCAGCGGTCGAGGGTGACGCCAAGGTACTTAAGGGTGGTAGTGAGGGCGATAGGACGGCCATAGATGGTGAGATAGAAATCAAGGAGGCGGATGGAAGGGGTGGTTTTGCCTACAATGATCGCCTGGGTTTTGGAGGGATTGACCTTGAGCAATCACTGGTTGCACCAAGCGGTGAACCAATCAAGATGGGATTGGAGAAGGTGTTGGGAGCGCTGTAGGGTGGGGGCAACGGCAAGGAAGGCGGTGTCATCGGCAAACTGGAGAAGGTGGACGGGAGCTGACGGCGGCGGCATGTCCGCCGTGTACATACCTATGATTCTAATTGTGTATTTGAAATACATTTGAAAATATAAGGTGCGAACAGGCAGTATACATCAAACATCGAGAAACCATCATGAGGAAGGATAGGAAATAGTGCCACTTATACCAAAAACATACATGTTACTTTAGAGAAATTAAACATAGGCTATGCATGATATCCACCACTTATTCAAACAGCAAAGGAATTGTTAACATACATTTATAATAATTACGTAAAGTGATAACCGGTTCGTATTACTTTGTGTCAACGCCTACGAGATGTCGCCTGTAGTAAAATTATGTGCAGTAGGCGTCTATGAGTTCTGCAAATTACGGAACAAAAAAGGAGCATGTTTTTTTAAAAACCGAAATTAGTAATGTTATTAAAACAAACCGAAACATGTGTGTCTATGTGTTGAGATAGTTGGAATAGCGGCCATTGTAAGTGTTCTCGTACCAACTATGACTGAGGCGTTGTATATAAGGGATAACAAGCAACTGACTACGACAGATCCCCTCATTCGAAGGCGCCAGCTTGCAAGGCCTGGGCTACTCTCAGGTTGCAATCTCCGTCTTCGACGATTTTGCTGTCTGTCTGTCTGTCTGTCTGTCTGTCTGTCTGTCTATCTATCTATCTATCTATCTATCTATCTATCTGCCTGCCTGCCTGCCCGTCTGCCCGCCGCTTACTGCTGTAGCAGTTCGTACGTTCGTCCGTCCGTCCGTTTGTCCGTCCGCTTGCCTGCTTGCTGCCCGTCTCCGCCACTACCGCTGCTGCCTGCTGTCCGTCCGTCCGTCCGTCTGTTCGCCGCCAGCCGGTGCTCGCCGCCGCCGTCGCCGCCGCCAGCCGTCGTCGTCGCCGTCCGACCCTGGTCTTCGGCCGTCCTCGTCTTCCTCCGTCTTTGTCTTCGTCTGTCCCCGGTTTGTGTCCTTTCCTTTTCATTCTGTGCGTTATTGTTTCTCCTTGTCATCATGTCCGCCCCCACCACCACCGCCACCACTACCACCACCGCCGTAGTTTACACTTCCCCTTCCACCGCCTCCACCACTATAACGTGGTGTGCCCAGTCCTACCCCCCTCCTTCCATCCCCCCTCTTCACACTCTCCCTTCGCCCTCGCTCTTTGTCGCCCCCTCTCCCGCTTCTTCCTCTCGATCTGATCCTTTCCCCCCATTCCCCCAGCCTGTCACTGCAGCTCCGGCTAGGGTGGTGGCCTGTCGGGCCACTGTCCATGCCCAGCTCTCCCAGTTGCCTTCGCCATCACCGCCGCCACCGCCACTGTCATCTTCATCGTCGCCTTCACCGTCACCGTCACCATCTCCGGCGCCGACTCCAGCCCCGGGACCTGCCACTCCCCGCCACATTCCCATTGTTCCCATCCCCCACACCTCCTCCGCCGCCGTCAAGCGCCCCAGTGGCACCCCTGCCTCGTCTGCTCCAAAAAAGGCTCCGCCTCGTCCCCCTTCCCCCACCCCTGATGCCATGGATGTCTCCCTGCCCGTCCCTGCCCCCTCCTCCTCCTCCTCCTCTACCCCCTCCTCCTACTGCTACCTCCTCTCCCGTCCGGATCCCTCCCTCCTTCAAGCCCGGAACCGCACCCTCTTCCTTCGACAGAATTGTCCTGCTGCCCCCATTTCCCTACTCACTCCTCGCCGTGATTCGGTACTCATCTCCTCCCCCAGCCCTACCCTCCACACAGACCAACATTCCCGTATCCCTGTCACCCGCTTTGGCCCTCAGGCCTCTCTCAGCCCTGCTCCCTCGCCACCTCCCTCCCGCCAACCCCAATCTCCGTGTCGCCCGCCGACCCTCACCACCGTAATCACTCGGCTCAGTCCAGTGATCACGGAGGAGGAGGTGTTGGTGGAGCTTCAGGCCCATCCCCATCTGGAGGTGCGTGCGGTTCGCCGCATCCATAACGCTGCCGGCCCCACCCACCTTACGCGGGTTTTTTTATGAGCACGCCCCCTCCATAGACCGTCTCCTGAAGGAGGGTGCCCTCCTTTATAACCAGCGTTATAAGGTTGACCCCTCCCGTTCCCCTCCTCAATCCCTGCGCTGCCAGAGGTGTCTGCACTATAACGCACACCCCACAGCTGAGTGCCGCGAGGCCCCCACCTGCCCGCATTGTAGGCAAGCGCACTTCCTCAGGCAGTGCCCTAACCTCCAATCCCCTCCTTCCTGCAATACCTGCAATCTCCCCCATCCCACCTACTCCCAAAAGTGTAAAGCCCGACCCCCTCCGACCACTCCTGAACTCACCGTCCCTGTCCGTCCCCTGGACGCCCCCACCCCTCCTGGCAATTCCCTTCCCCCCCCCCACCGCTGAGGACATCATCAGGTTCCTCACCATCGTCCTTCAAAATGTTCATCCCTTTCAGCGCCCCCACACCCTCCAGCAGATCTCCCTTGCCGCCCTTTCCATATTCCGACTCAAGATGTACGCCACCTACTCCAACAACCAGGCCCATTTCACCTTCTCCCGTCTTGACACCCTCGTCTAAATCCCTGTCATGGCGCGAAAGCAACGTATCCTTTTCAACAATATCCGCTCCCTCTCCGCCAACAAGAACCTCTTCCTGCACACCCTTGCCACCCACCGCGTGGATGCCTTCCTCCTCAATGAAACCTTCCTCCAACCCCACCACTCCATCCACACCTCACCCTATCTCCTCCACCGCTCCGATAACCCCCTCCCAATTGCGCGTGGCGGAGTTGCCATTGGTCACCACCGCCAGATCCCCGTTCGGCTCCAACCTCTCCTTCCCGACCCCACCGAACACCTGATCCTTAGTCTCTTCTTCCCCGGCCTTACCGTTACCTGCGCCACCATCTATGTCCGCCCTAACGCCCCTACTCCCTTCGACTTCCTCTCCCACATTGACCATACCTTCTCCTCCTACGTGATCACCGCCGACCTCAACATCCATTGTCGTTCCGCCACCCAGTTACGGCGGTGGCATCGGTTCCTCTCCTCCTTTCAAGGCGACCTCATCCCCATCCCCCAGCACACCCGTCCCAAATCCAACTCCACTCCTGATGTTATCCTCTCCTCCCCCAACCTCCTTGGCCGCATAACGGTGGATGTCCTGGAGCCTATTGGTAGCGACCATCTCCCTGTCCTCCTCACCGTTTCAGACGGTCGTCGCCGTCGCCCCGACCCTCGTACTGACCCTCACCCTAAGTATGTCCACGACTATTCCCGTGCCGACTGGAATGCCTACCGGGATACCCTTTCCACCCAGGTTGATAGCCACCCCTTCACCTACCACCACCCTGACGATGTCACCCATGCCGCCTCCTTTCTCCAGCAGACCTTGTCTGAGGCCGTGGAGGCCCACGTCCCTACTGTCGCCATCCACCCCCACCGTCCTACCTTACCCCCACAGGCCGTTCTCCTCCTCCGTGAATCCCGTCGTCTCTACTGTGCCTTCCTCCGCACGCGTGACCCGGACACACTACGACGCCACCAGCAACTCCAGCGACACATTCGTAATATGCTCGCGGCTAAGAAAGGCTGGGACTGGCGACAGATATACACCCATTTAAATGCTACCCTACCAATCAACTCGTCCAAGTTCTGGTCGGCGATCCGTCGCCTTACCGGAACTAAACCCTCCCCCTACTATCCTCTTCTCCGTGATGATCAGCCTTTCCCTGACACCCTTAGAGAGGCCAATCACTTGCCTCCTACCTCTTCGATGTATTTTCCATCCCCGATGATCCCCAGTTCGATTACTCCCTCTTCCCCGATGTCCGCGATCGAACTGACTCCTCCATCCGTCCCCTCGCTCCTGGTTTCCAGTACTTGGACAACATTGCACACACGGAACTCAATGCCCCTATCACTATACAGGATCTCATTGCTACACTCCGCACAAAACGCAACACCGCTCCTGGTCACGATCGTGTCACCTTCGTGAATCTCCTGTCTCATTCCTCTCCACCCTGGCCAGGCTCTACAATGTAGTCCTGTCCACCGGTTACTACCCCGACCTGTGGAAATCCTCCCGTATCCTCATGTTCCTTAAACCTGGCAGACCGCCGTCCGCCGTCTCCTTACCTCGATCTTCAGCAATGTCCTGGAATCTATCCTCAACCGACGCATCCAACAGCATCTCCGCCAGCACCGCCTCCTTCCCGTTACCCAGTGTGGCTCCCGGCCTTCCTTCTCTTCCGACGACCTTCTCCTCCACCTCACTCATCTCCTTTCCGAACAGCTTAATTCCCATCACTCCACAATCTTCCTCTCCCTGGACCTCGAACGTGCATATGACCGCGTATGGCATTCCGGTCTCCTCTTCAAGCTCCAAACCTTCGCCCTTCCCATTAACTACGTCCGTCTGTTCGGCTCCTTTCTCTCCCGCCGTCCTTCCTATGTCACCATCCATAACACAGATTCCTACACCTTTTTCCCCTCTGCCGGTGTGCTCCAAGGCTCCGTCCTCTCCCCCCTTCTGTACCTTTTGTACACGGCGGACATGCCGCCGCCGTCAGCCCCCGTCCACCTTCTCCAGTTTGCCGATGACACCGCCTTCCTTGCCCTTGCCCCCACCCTCCAGCGCTCCCAACACCTTCTCCAATCCCATCTTGACCGGTTACCCGCTTGGTGCAACCAGTGGTTGCTCAAGGTCAATCCCTCCAAAACGCAGGTGATCATTGTAGGCAAAACCACCCCTTCCTTCCGCCTCCTTGATTTCTATCTCACCATCAATGGCCGTCCTATCGCCCTCACTCCCACCCTTAAGTACCTTGGCGTCACCCTCGACCGTCGCCTCTTCTGGACTCCCCACCTCCGGACAATCCAAGCCAAGGCACGCTCCCAACTCCATTCTGTTCTTTTTCAACTGTTAAAGCAATTTTGTTGTGTAAACCATTAAATGTACTGACGACTTCGCCAATATCAGATTGACTGCCATTAATAAGCAATAGCGTGTCGTCTACATATCTATAGTAGTATACAATCTTTTTAGCTAATGTGGGAAAATCTTTCATTAATATCAGTTCAAGATAGTTAATAAAGATGTCTGCCATAATCCCTGACACAGAGTTTCCCATGCTGAGTCCGTCTTTTTGCACATAAATTTTGTCGTTAAATGTGAAGTAGTTATACTTTAAGCAGAATGATAATAGTTCTATGAAATCATTGATTTCCACGCTGGACATATTACTGTGGTTTCTGAGATTAGCTTCAATAATTTGTATTGTTTCCTCAATCAGGATATTCGTATATAAATTGACAATGTCCACCGAAAGAAACGTCATAGTGTCTGTAATAGGTATATCTTTTCTTTTCTCTACTAATTGGGTACTATTTTTAATCGAGAACTGTTGCACAAATTTATAATGCTCATTCAAAATAGTTAGGCTTTTTTTCATAATGTTCACCAACGGGTCCCCTCTCCCATCAACTACCGGCCTAATGGGATTAGATTGCTTATGAACCTTGAATTGTGATCGTAGCTTAGGAATTTTTGGATTCATTACCTTGAGATACTGTATCTCACGAGGGGCTATTACATTTGAAAGTCATTTAAGTTTCTCATTTAACTTTCTTTGAATCTCATTCGTTGGGTCCGTTGCAATTAATGTAATACCGTTTTCTTGAAGAAATTGTAAAGTTCTTTCCACATATATTTCTTTTGTAACAATAATAACAGAATTCCCTTTGTCTGCCTTTGTGAAAATTGCATTACTTTCTTGTAATTTATTATTCAAGCTTTTTACTGTCAAATGTTCCCTCTTGTTTTGGTTATTTGCTTTTTCTACCTCGTTCTTTAATAGCTTTTCTACCGCTACAGCCATTTTATTCTGTTCTACCTTATTTATTTTACAACTATCCATAGCGAATTTTTCCTGCACTAGTGTATTCTTAATTGCCCTACTATCTAATTGTTTATGTACGTTGTACTTTAAACCCTAACTCAAAAGTTCATTTTCTTCCTGATTAAATACCATATCTGTTAAATTTTTAACTCTAGGATAGAAGTTATATTTATGTTCGCCATTTAACATTCGTCTTTTCCATTGTCCCATTAGCTTAGCTATTTTTTGACATGTTTAGCTCTTACTTTGCTAACTGCATTATACACAATCTCATTCACTCTTGAGAGTAGCAAATCTAAGGTTAAAGGAGAGACAAGTTCACCCAAATTGGCGTGTGCTTCGAACAGCTGAGAATTAATAACAATTTTTTTAAAAAACAGTTTCCTAATTTCACTTCTCATCAAAACCAGTTTACAAGAAAGTAATGCAATTGTCACAAAGGCAGACAAAGGTAATTCTGTTATTATTGTTACAAAAGAAATGTATGTGGAAAAAACTTTACAATTTTTTCAAGAAAACGGTATTACATTAATTGCAAGGGACCCAACGAATGAGATTCAAAGAAAGTTAAACGAGAAACTTAAATGACTTTCAAATGTAATAGCTCCTCGTGAGATACAGTATCTCAAGGTATTGAATCCAAAAATTCCTAAGCTACGATCACAATTCAAGGTTCATAAGCAATCTAATCCCATTAGGCCAGTAGTTGATGGGAGAGGGGACCCGTTGGTGAACATTGCGAAAAAAAGCCTAACTATTTTGAATAAGCATTATAAATTTGTGCAACAGTTCTCGATTAAAAATAGTACCCAATTAGTAGAGAAAAGACAAGATATACCTATTACAGACACTATGACGTTTCTTTCGCTGGACATTGTCAATTTATATACGAATATCCCGATTGAGGAAACAATACAAATTATTGACGCTAATCTCAGAAACCACAGTAATATGTCCAGCGTGGAAATCAATGATTTCATAGAACTATTATCATTCTGCTTAAAGTATAAATCCTTCACATTTAACGACAAAATTTATGTCCAAAAAGAGGGACTCAGCATGGGCAACTCTGTGTCAGGGATTATGGCAGACATCTTTATTAACTATCTTGAACTAAAATTACTGAAAGATTTTCCCACATTAGCTAAAAAGATTGTATACTACCATAGATATGTAGACGACACGCTATTGCTTATTAATGGCAGTCAATCTGATATTGGCGAAGTCGTCAGTACATTTAATGGTTTACACAACAAAATTGCTTTAACAGTTGAAAAAGAACAGAATGGAGTCATTAATGTTTTAGACCTAACCATTAGAAGGGAAAATGGAAAAAATACATTTGACATTTACAGAAAATCAACATTCACAGATATCATCTTAGATTATGGTTCACAACACCCTGACCAACACAAAAAAGCGTTTTTCCATTTTGAATTTCATCGTATGTTGCGATTACCATTATCTAATGAAAACCATGAGAAAGAGTTAAACATAGTTAAACAAATTGCAAGAAATAATAATTACCCGTTGAAATACGTCATGAACATTTATGAGATGGTATCCAAAAATATAGTAAAGATAATTTAAGTCAGAATGAGACAAGCGAAACTAAAAATCAAGAATTTATCACTTTGCCTTTCTATGGTCCCATTAGCAATAAAATTGCCACAATATTCAAGAAGAGGAATATTAATGTAGGTTTCTCGACGACGAACAGACTAGGCGTGCTCTTAAGGAATAACATCCATGAACGGAACGTCTTACATGAATCTGGTGTTTATAAACTTATGTGTGCCACGTGTAATGCAGGTTACATAGGGCAAACCGGACGAAAATTGGAAACAAGGATCCGTGAGCACGTTGCACTTGAGAGGAAAGATATTGCCGAAAATTCGAATTTCGCAGCCCATCTGGTAGCAACTGGTCATACAACTCCAGATTTGACATCGCAATTGAAGTTGTTGCACAAGGGTAAAAAAGGTCGCTTCCTCGACCTTATGGAAGAGATGGAGATCTTATGTCATAATAAAGCTCCAGATATCGCGCTACTTAACGAGCAAACGATATCGAGAAGCACACATTTTTGGGAATACTTCTCCGATTTCCTATGAAAAAAGTCAACTTGTGGCCAATTATCACAATTAGCAATTCGTAGTCAGTTTTTTTTTTTACTTTATTGTTATTTTGATACCTGATCAACCAGGTAGGCTGGCAGCAGCACAATACGCCGCTCTTCAGCCGAAGAGAGTACTTGGAGATAAACAGAGAAGAGACATCACTTAGAAAAACGGCGGGAAAAAACAGGAGACACAAGAACATAAAAACACAAGAAGCCGTTCACACTCGATGACAATCCACACGACGAACTGTTGACACGATGCACAAACACTGAAGAAGACGACGGCACGGTAGTCAGTTTTTTTTTTTTTTTTTTTTTTTTTTTCTTTATTGTATTTCAATTCCCCATCGGGGCAGGCTGGCAGCAGCATATGCGCTGCTCTTCAGCCGAAAGACATAGAACAAAACAATAGAAGACATTTAAAAACAGCAAAGGAGAGAAGAAGGCGAACATAGATATAAAAAAAGGGAGAACATCATGGAAGGCAATATACAAAAAACGGGGGTGACTGTAAAATGGAGAGAAAAAAACTGTTTAAAAGTAGCACACACAAAAAGCCACACTCTGCGACGATTAAAAGAACACAAGGCACAGTATGACTGGAGCATAAAGGTGTTGACGGATGGCATAGCACACAACGTAACACTGACGGCGAACCTCAAGGCAGTACACAATTAAAATCACACCTCTGGACGGACACGAGAAACAGCACGAAACACAACACTGACGTGGCACACTGATGACGATCAATACAGAGGATCTGCCAGGTTCAAGGAGATGAGGGAGACCTGAAGAAGGGAGGGAGGGGAAGAGATGGGGGAGGGGAATGGGGGGCGCTCGGAAGAGGGCCAGGTAGGGAGGGATGTGGGAAGGAGAGAGGCAAGTATGGGGTGCAGGGTCTCAGGGGAGGGGGGGATGGAGGAAAATCAGCTCTGGGAGAAGGAGGAAAGAGGAGAAGGGGGCCCTGGGGAGGGGGGGGGGGAACAAGGCCGGGTTATAGTTGGAAGGAAGGGTATATGTCACGGCGAAGTTCGTCATCCGGGAGGGGGAGGCGTTGGAAATTGCCCTGATGAAGGAGATGGAGGGTGTGGAGGTGGAGAGAGGGAGGGATACAGCGATAGAGGCGCGGTAACGAGGTAGTCAGTTGCTTGTTATCCCTTATATACAACGCCTCAGTCATAGTTGCTACGAGAACACTTACAATGGCCACTATTCCAACTATCTCAACACATAGACACACATGTTTCAGTTTGTTTTAATAACATTACTAATTTCGTTTTTAAAAAAAAAGATGCTCCTTTTTTGTTCCGTAATTTGCAGAACTCATAGACGCCTACTGCACATAATTTTACTACAGGCGACATCTCGTAGGCGTTGACACAAAGTAATACGAACCGGTTATCACTTTACGTAATTATTTTCAATGTATGTTAACAATTCCTCTGCTGTTCGAATAAGTGCTGGATATCGTGCATAGCCTATGTTTAATTTCTCTAATGTACAATGTATATTTTTGGTATAAGTGGCACTATTACCTACCCTTCCTCATAATGGTTTCTCGATGTTTGATGTGCACTACCTGTTCGCACCTTATATTTTCAAATGTATTTCAAAAACACAATTAGAATTATAGGTATGTACACTGCGGACATGCCACCGCCGTCAGCCCCCGTCCACCTTCTCCAGTTTGCCGATGACACCGCCTTCCTTGCCCTTGCCCCCACCCTCCAGCGCTCCCAACACCTTCTCCAATCCCATCTTGACCGGTTACCCGCTTGGTGCAACCAGTGGTTGCTCAAGGTCAATCCCTCAAAAACCCAGGCGATCATTGTAGGCAAAACCACCCCTTCCTTCCGCCTCCTTGATTTCTATCTCACCATCTATGGCCGTCCTATCGCCCTCACTCCCACCCTTAAGTACCTTGGCGTCACCCTCAACCGTCGCCTCTCCTGGACTCCCCACCTCCGGACAATCCAAGCCAAGGCACGCTCCCGACTCAGTCTCCTCAAGCTCCTCTCCGGCCGTAAGTGGGGTCTGGACCCCTCCACCATCCTCCACACCTATAAATCCCTCATCCACCCTATCCTTTGTTACGCCCATCTGGCTTGGATCTCTGCCCCCCCCTACCTTTTATTAATCCCTCCATATCCTTGAATGTCATGCTCTCCACCTCGCCTATCGCATCCATCTCTCCTCCCCCACCTGGATCCTGTATGATCTCATCCCCTTCCCCCACCTCCTCCTTTCCCTTGAAAGGATACGGATCCTATACACCTCCCGTAAACTTGATCCTCCTCACCCCCTTGTCTCCCCGATCCTCTCCCACCCCCGCCCGCTGCCGCACCTGTATTCCCATGTCCCGCCCGGTCTCCATCTCTCCACCCTCCTTAACCTCTCCCAAGGTGGCTTCCGCCAGCTCCCTCTCCCTGATGATGTCCTCGTCCCCTCCATCTACCCCTCCTCTCAACTTTGACCCTGCCCCGCCCCCCACTTCCGGTGTCGTTTCCTTTCGGCACCCTCCTTCCCATCTATTCTCTTCCCTTCTTTTTCCTTTTCCCAGTCCCCTCCCTCCCCCCTCTTCCCCCGGGCTTCCTCTCCCCCTTCCTCCCTCCCCCTATCTACCCTGCCCGTGGCATCTCTGCTCTCCGCTCCCACTCCCCTTCCTCCTCCTCCTCTCGTGGCAGGTCCCCAGACTCGCACACGCATAGTGAACATTCGCACACCGGAGATCATCGCCTTCTGTGTCTCGTGTGTGTGACGTCATTTAGTGTTTTTGGTGTCCGCCGTCCCACTACTACGTTCACTTGTGCCGTCGGATTCATCAGTGTTCTGTGCGCTGTGCCAACGTGTTTTCAGTGTTGTTATCGTCACGTGTGAACGACTCCGTGTTTTTTGTGTCTCTGTGACCTCTCTCTTATGCCTGTCACTATGTTAATTATCATTCTCCGTTCTTATACTTTTGTAAACACTATGGCTGAAGAGCAGCATAGTGTGCTGCTGCCAGCCTACCTGATTTGTGCATGTATTCAAATAACAATAAAGTATGTACACGGCGGACATGCCGCCGCCGTCAGCCCCCGTCCACCTTCTCCAGTTTGCCGATGACACCGCCTTCCTTGCCCTTGCCCCCACCCTACGGCGCTCCCAACACCTTCTCCAATCCCATCTTGACTGGTTCACCGCTTGGCACAACCAGTAGTTGCTCAAGGTCAATCCCTCCAAAATCCAGGCGATCATTGTAGGCAAAACCACCCCTTCCTTCCGCCTCCTTGATTTCTATCTCACCATCTATGGCCATCCTATCGCCCTCACTCCACCCTTCAGTACCTTAGCGTCACTCTCGACCACTGCCTCTCCTGGACTCCCCACTTCCGGACAATCCAAGTCAAGGGACGCTCCCGACTCAGTCTCCTCAAGCTCCTCTCCGGCCGCACGTGGGGTCTGGACCCCTCCACCATCCTCCACACCTATAAATCCCTCATCCGCCATATCCTTTGTTATGGCCATCCGGCTTGGATCTCCGGCCCCCCCTACCTTTTATTAATCCCTCCATATCCTTGAACGCCATGCTGTCCGCCTCGCCTATCGCATCCGTCACCCCTCCCCCACGCGGATCCTGTATGATCTCATCCCCTTCCCCCACCTCCTCCTTTTCCTTGAAAGGATACGGATCCTGTACACCTCCTGCAAACTCGATCCTCCTCACCCACTTGTCTCCCCGATCCTCTCCCACCCCTGCCCACTGCTGCACCTGTATTCTCATATCCCACCCGGTCTCCATCTCTCCACCCTCCTTACCCTCTCCCAAGGTGGCTTCCACCAGCTCCCCCTCCGTGATGATGCCCTCCTCCCCTCCATCCACCCCTCCTACCAACTTTGATCCTCCCGCCCTTCTCCTGTGCCTGCTCCTCTGGGCACCCTCCCTCCCTTCTCTCCCTTTTCCCACCCTCCTCCATTTCTCCCCCCTCCTCACCCGGGCCTCCCCACCCCTGTCCCTCACCTCCTGCCCCCATCTCCTCAGCCATTGGCATCCTTTTTCTCCCCTCTCCCCCACCTCACCACTGTTCCCCTCTTGGCAGGTCCCCAGACTCGCACACGCTACGTGGACATTCGCGCGCCGGAGATCACCGCCATCAGTGTTTCGTGTGTGCCGTCATGTTTAGTGTTCAGTGTTCACCGTCACACTCCATCGTTCACCAGTGCCATCGTCTTCTTCAGTGTTTGTGCGTCGTGTCAACAGTTCGTAGTGTGGATTGTCATCGAGTGTGAACGGCTTCATGTTCTTTTTATGTTCATGTGTTTACTGTTTTTTCCCGCCGTTTTTCCAAGTGATGTATCTTCTCTGTTTATATCATTGTAATCTCTTTGGCTGAAGAGCAGCGCATTGTGCTGCTGCCAGCCTACCTGTTCCACAGGTTTTAAAATCACAATAAAGAAAAAAAAATTATAGTTACTTCTTAAGTCTGATTGTATTTCATATGTGTTCCACTACTACTATAAATATGTAAAATCAAATTAGTTTATTAATATTCAAAACCGGTTGCTTGGCAACTTCATTACTGTTTTATCAACCTATGAATGTACATAAGGGTTCTGACCCAGTGCTTATGCGGAAGTGTACAACCAGTGATGGGACGAATGATATGTACATTGTCACGCCGTTAAATGTGATAACAAAATTGATACTCTACACCCTCAAAACTTTTTTTAATATTATTTAATGGCATATGAATTGTTACTTAGTGGCTTTTTCGGACTATTACTATTTTATATATTTGACTTCTCAGTTTTGACATAATATTTATGTAAATCAAGAACGATGTACTTCTAACCTCCCACGCCAAATGATGGGGCTATGTTTTACAGTAAGCAACCGTGTTTATTTGATGTCATGTATGTACGGGTTCTGACCCAGTGCTTATGCGGAAGCCTATAATCACTGTTATAACACTGCTAGCTTGCCCAAAGGGACAAACGAGACGTACATCAACATGTCGGTTAAATATGATAACAAAATTGTTTATCCACACCTACAAACATTTTTGTAATGAACATTGTGTTTCACGGCATTTTAATTACTAAGTAATGGCAGTTACATACTTTTATTATTTTTTATAAATTTGACTCCTTAGTCTTAACGTAACATTTTACGTAAATCACGAACGTTGTACTTCTAACTTCCCACGCCAGATGGTGGGTATTATGTTTTTTCTTATAACCTGTGTTACACCTCATTTCATGTTATTCATTTATTATTCTTTTTCATTATATTTTGCTCTTTCATATGTCCTGCACTCTGACAACTTATCATCGATCTGTTTTATGTTTTATAAGTTTGTTTTTTTAAAAAAACAATACGCCAATGTATTTTAGATATTTCCTTCCCTCTTCGTCTGCTATGTGTTGTACGTACATTTTAAATTTGAATTACTGCACGATTCACAAATGCACAAGAGTTATTTAGTGTTAATATCTCGCAAACCAGTAATACTATGTCTTCACGTGACACATGTCACATAGAGGGCGTGTCAAGCGCCGTCACACTGAGGTCTGCTGAACAAGTGCATGTAAACAGCGAGCTCAGTCTATGTGATCGCCGTAAGCTTATTGACACCAGTGCTTACTAATTTAAGTTATACATTACAGGTATGTTCCTAACAGGTGTTATGTTCATATGCAGATGTAATTGTGATTTTCTGTTTTATACTCTCTGATCGTAATGTGAAAAAAAAATTTAACTTCTAGCACTGAAGATGGTCACTAAGTGACCGAAAATCGATTTTGCGATACTAAACAAAAATATACGACCAATGCTGTCTCTCCTTTCAAGTATACCCATTATCTGGTCGTAGTGCACAGGACACTATGGAGTCGCCAATCAGTTAATGGAGGCAGCTGTGTGTTATGGCGTTGGTTTTTAGCTATACTCAACCTGATGTTCTCCGGGAAGTGGATTAGGAGTTTCATTGTGTTAACCACTAGCTGCTACAGCCTGAACAGAAGCATTTTCATTTTCGGAATGATGCTTAACAAGAACACAATCTGTCATATTTTTTGCAGCAAAAATCATGCTTATTAAATATCAGGGTAACAAATGGCTCGATCTTACGTTATTTGAACCCGTTAACTGCATTACCAGCTGTTTAAATGAGTATTGGACATAGACGACAACTTGTTACAGACAGGTATGTTAAAAGTAATCTTTGAAACGGGATTTACAAAAATCAGGCATGAGTGGGTAGAGATTGTAATTCGCAGAAAGTCTAAGGCAAAGAAACACAGTTAAAAGAATAAATCGTTGCCAGGTAGCGTTAATTCGACTTAAACGCTTATTTATTTATTTATTTACACGTCAATTTCCATAGGACCAAATTGAGGAGCAAATCTCCAAGGTCGTGGAACGTGTCAGTACATGAAATTACAGCATGAAAGCAATAAAAAATAAAAATAAAGTGTTTATGGACCTAAAAAAGTCAAGCCATAAGTTTAAGTAAACGCAACCGACAATACAACAAGGACAATCTTAATTTTTCGCGGAACTCCTCGACAGAATAGAAGGAGTGACCCATGAGGAAACTCTTTAGTTTCAGTTTGAAACAGATCGGATTACTGCTAGTATTTTTTAATTCTAGTGGTAGCTTACTGAAAATGGATGCACCAGTATACTACACACCTTTCTGCACAAGAGTTAAGGAAGTATGCGGGTTTGATTTCTGCCAAGTGAAAGCTGCTTATTCTTGGGAGTAAACTAATATCGTTAACAAGAAATGACAGTAAGGAAGCTATACATTGAGAGGCCAGTATCAAAATACCCAGACTCGTGAACAGGGTCGACAAGAGGTTTGTGAACTCACACCACTTATTGCCCAAACCGGACGTTTCTGAGCCAAAAATATCCTTTTATAAAGGGAAGAGTTACACCAAAATATAATAGCATACGAAATAAGCGAAGGCAAATAAGCAAAGGAGACTAATTTTCGTGTCGAATGATCACTCACTTCGAATAGTAAAAATCGCAGCATTAAGTCTTTGAACATCTGAACATCTAAAAATTTGAACTATTCAGTTTCACTTATCACATGCCCATTCGGTGAAATTAAAAGATCAGGTTTGTTGCATTGCGTGTTAAAATCTGTGACACGTTTCACATACCGAATTCATTAGCGAAACGAATATTTATGGTTCCGCAACAGAAGTAACACTAGATAAGAGTTATATCTCTCACAACATGAAAACTGATATATATACACTCCTGGAAATTGAAATAAGAACACCGTAAATTCATTGTCCCAGGAAGGGGAAACTTTATTGACACATTCCTGGGGTCAGATACATCACATGATCACACTGACAGAACCACAGGCACATAGACACAGGCAACAGAGCATGCACAATGTCGGCATTAGTACAGTGTATATCCACCTTTCGCAGCAATGCAGGCTGCTATTCTCCCATGGAGACTATCGTAGAGATGCTGGATGTAGTCCTGTGGAACGGCTTGCCATGTCATTTCCACCTGGCGATTCAGTTGGACCAGCGTTCGTGCTGGACGTGCAGCGACGACGCTTCATCCAGTCCCAAACATGCTCAATGGGGGACAGATCCGGAGATCTTGCAGGCCAGGGTAGTTGACTTACACCTTCTAGAGCACGTTGGGTGGCACGGGATACATGCGGACGCGCATTGTCCTGTTGGAACAGCAAGTTCCCTTGCCGGTCTAGGAATGGTAGAACGATGGGTTCGATGACGGTTTGGATGTACCGTGCACTATTCAGTGTCCCCTCGACGATCACCAGTGGTGTACGGCCAGTGTAAGAGATCGCTCCCCACACCATGATGCCGGGTGTTGGCCCTGTGTGCCTCGGTCGTATGCAGTCCTGATTGTGGCGCTCACCTGCACGGCGCCAAACACGCATACGACCATCATTGGCACCAAGGCAGAAGCGACTCTCTTCGCTGAAGACGACACGTCTCCATTCGTCCCTCCATTCACGCCTGTCGCGACACCACTGGAGGCGGGCTGCACGATGTTGGGGCGTGAGCGGAAGACGGCCTAACGGTGTGCGGGACCGTAGCCCAGCTTCATGGAGACGGTTGCGAATGGTCCTCGCCGATACCCCAGGAGCAACACTGTCCCTAATTTGCTGGGAAGTGGCGGTGCGGTCCCCTACGGCACTGCGTAGGATCCTACGGTCTTGACGTGCATCCGTGCGTCGCTGCGGTCCGGTCCCAGGTTGACGGGCACGTGCACCTTCCGCCGACCACTGGCGACAACATCGATGTACTGTGGAGACCTCACGCCCCACGTGGTGAGCAATTCGGCGGTACGTCCACCCAGCCTCCCGCATGCCCACTGTACGCCCTCGCTCAAAGTCCGTCAACTGCACATACGGTTCACGTCCACGCTGTCGCGACATGCTACCAGTGTTAAAGACTGCGATGGAGCTCCGTATGCCACGGCAAACTGGCTGACACTGACGGCGGCGGTGCACAAATGCTGCGCAGCTAGCGCCATTCGACGGCCAACACCGCGGTCCCTGGTGTGTCCGCTGTGCCGTGCGTGTGATCATTGCTTGTACAGCCCTCTTGCAGTGTCCGGAGCAAGTATGGTGGGTCTGACACACCGGTGTCAATGTGTTCTTTTTTCCATTTCCAGGAGTGTATTAAGGGAACATCAACAAGCAGGAGCTTAAAGGAGTTGAAGACGACGCTGAAACGTCGTACTAACTATTACATACACAATGGTAGTATTCTGTTGTGCTTTTCCGCCCATTGGTAAGACATCCGCCCTCTAGATGTTTCAGGAGCAAATACTCGCCCCCACTTCAGAAGGGTAATGATGGAGGGTGAAGGAATATGACGGTGCCACGTTACTGGGAGGTCGTCCGCGAAATTCAGTTAAATTCATTTACCGCCTGAGGCGCTCCGACGGAGCTGGAATCAAATTTGCGTACTATCGATTACGCACATGCATGAACAAAGGCAGACCAAATTGAGGTTCCGTGGCTGATCGTAATAGTATTCATAAACTGGTATCCTAACATCGTTAACAGCGAAATAACTCTACTACACCCGTAACGGTTTTCATTACGTCACCTCTAAAAACGAGTTGCTTGTGTTTCGTTGTTTAATGGTAGTAATATTTCTCTTTATTTGTCTACCTGACGTATGTACACTGTCAGAAATGGATTCTTTTATTAAGAAGTGAGGTGACAGTTAGTTCATTGCTGTGTACGCTAACATATTCAGACCACATGAACCAGTAAAGGGTGATCAAACAGTCGCCGCTTCAGGACACGGTGTATCCCATTCTTGAGGCAACAATGGTGTGTAGCCTCTTATCCAAACGGTAATGATTTTGCTAAATCGTATCCTGCGATAGGCTGTCCCATGCATCTTGCGCCTTTTGATGGAACTCGCCAATGGTTCTCGCAGGTCCTGAAGAACGAGTAAGTTCGCACTTCATCACGTCCCATACGTGTTGAGTTGGTGAGATCTGGATGGGGGGTCGGGTGATTCGGGTGCTGGAACCAAATAGCGAGGTCATCGGTCTCATGGGATTGTGGAAGGATGGGGAAGGAAGTCGGCCGTGCCCTTTCAAAGGAACTACGCCGGAATTTGTCTCAACCGATTTAGGAAAATCACGGAAATCTTAAACTGGGATGGCCGGACGCGAGAAATTGGAAATTTGTGGCAAGGCCTTATGGGACCAAACTGTTGAGGTCATCGGTCCCTAAGCCTACAATAGGTGATTTAACTAACTTACGCTATGAAGACACACACCCAAGCCCGAGGAAGGACTCGAACCTCCGACGGGGTAGCCGCACGGACCGGGGCAATGTGCTTCAAACCACGCGGCTACGCTGCACGGTTGCGAACGCGGGTTTGAACCGTCGCACAGTGGGGCCAAATCCCAAAAAGCTGGCCAAAAGTCGAAAAATAAAGTTCAAGGTCCGGTAATGTCTAGTCGAAGGTTAGGTTGGGTTAAGGTCAGAAGGTCGAATTCCGGTCGCTAGAGCCCCCAGCCTCTACACCTGCTGTTGTAGGACAGTTGAAAGGGAGTCCTTCGTCAAACTAGAGGCGTCGCGCAGTGAGGAAGTATTTCAACGCTTCATTCAACAGGACGTCAAATCTCTAACAATCAATCGTTTTCAGTTCTTAAGGATGGAATCAACAGCCGCAAGTAAGTTGAAAGTCATTGTGTAACATAAAATTAATAATGATAGTCCATGCGATAACAATGAAAGAATCATTTATGCGTAAATGAACGGAAAATTTTAAACACGAAGAGAAAAGTTATTAGTTCTCCAGAGTTCAACTATTTGTCCGATCGCACGTTGTAGATGGAATTATTATTGAACGTAAAAAAAATTAAATCTTACTGCACCTAACTGCAATTGTGTCACTGGTACGAATTCTTCCAAACGTAAAACACAGTTTGCTGAATTTCTTACATCAACGAAGCGCAATGTTGCTCTTTCTCTTGAATTTATCTGCGGTCTTCATTGTATTTCTAGTTCTATGACACGTAATTCACTTTTATGAATATACTCTTCTCCTTTTCAAATAATATTTTGAATTGAATAATAATCACGATGTTAAATATGAAATTATCCACCTACATAGAAATTATATTTTCCAATTTCAGAATCAGTCGCTGATGAAGGTGAAGCGTGTGGCTTGACAAGAGAGGAAATTTTTTCGATATTCACAAGTCATTTGAATGAGAAAGTTACTGAAGTGTACGTAGTGATCGAAAATTTCATGTCTGCTAAATTGCAACTCCCCTTCCCTCTATCAGGCAATGTAAAACCTATCCTGATTGTGAACCAGCTTATTCATCGGATGACGATCTATGAACTTTGAATCAACCGATTGTGTGTTTTATTGTATTACACAACATATGGATATATTTTGTACTACGCCACTTGGCTCGTTGAAAGACCTGGCGATATTGTTGGCCAGATAAGGTGTCGTACACCAGGAAGAGCACGTAGCGTCTCGGCATCAGTATGTGGACGTGCACTCTCCTGCTGAGAAAGCGCATCACATTCCTGTCGAAGAAACGTCATCAGAACAGCGATAAGAGACTGCATAAGGTAGGGGGTACCAGTTACTTTACCCTACAGAAACGCCAAATACGACCGCGAATAACTGATGCACTGTAAAGCCTGGGACGGATCCTATGCCATTGGCGAATGCACTCTGGAATAGGCCGCTCACCGTCTGTGCCATATAAGTGTACGTCCATCACTCGCATACGGACAGAACCTACTCTCAACAATGGAGACAAGAGAGTGCCGCTACACTCTCCACTCAACACTCTCACGTCGTGAGTGTATCCATGTTTGGTGGTGTCGGGGTGACATTATAACCTGGCCAGAGACACACGTGATATTAATCGTGCTGCAAGCATACTGTTCCTAATTGTCCCCCATGTCACAGCAGGTGCCAAGTGGGACCAGATTTCGTTCCTCTATGATATTTGGACGGCCACGACTCCTGATGCAATGCATCGATATTGTCAGGCGTCTCAGTGGTCGCTCGTGAGTATACATTCTGGGTGTTCAGAAATTTTGAGATTCAGATAAGTATGAGAGTGTGAAATTAATACTGTGTAGCAGTTGTGCATATCAACGTTTTAATAGAACTACAGCCACTGGCAATAGTAATAACAATAATGATAATAATAATAATAGTAGTAGTAGTAGTAGTAGTAGCAGTATTAGTTGTAGAAGTAATAAGAGCAGTAGTAGTAATAATAATATCCATAACTTGCCTGAAAAAAAAGTGTTTGTCTTTCTGTTTTTTGTAGGGGTGAGCGAAAACTTTGTTGTTTTGTACACAATTAAGTACATATAGGGGAAGAACGAAATAATGTTTTAGCTTTCGATGCTCTCCATTTCGCATTTTTGTGTAAGTGTGAATTTTCATGTTGTTTATTTCTTCGGACAAATGTACTCGAACAAGATCCCTAAAACACGTATACAGGGTGCTACAAAAAGGTACGGCCAAACTTTCAGGAAACATTCCTCACACACAAAGGGAGAAAATATGTTGTGTGAACATGTGTCCGGAAACGCTTACTTTCCGTGTTAGAGCTCATTTTATTACTTCTCTTCAAATAACATTAATCATGGAATGGAAACACACAGCAACAGAACGTACCAGCGTGACTTCAAACACTTTGTTACAGGAAATATTCAAAATGTCCTCCGTTAGCGAGGATACATGCATCCACCCTCCGTCGCAAGCAATCCCTGATGCGCTGATGCAGCCCTGGAGAATGGCGTATTGTATCACAGCCGTCCACAATACGAGCACGAAGAGTCTCTACATTTGGTACCGGGGTTAGGTAGACAAGAGCTTTCAAATGGCCCCCTTAAATGAAAGTCAAGAGGGTTGAGGTCAGGAGAGCGTGGAGGCCATGGAATTGTTCCGCCTCTACCAATCCATCGGTCACCGAATCTGTTGTTGAGAAGCGTACGAACTCTTCGACTGAAATGTGCAGGAGCTCCATCGTGCATGAACCACATGTTGTGTCGTACTTGTAAAGGCACATGTTCTAGCAGCACAGGTAGAGTATCCCGTATGAAATCATGATAACGTGCTCCATTGAGCGTAGGTGGAAGAACATACTGACGAAACTAAAATGAGCTCTAACATGGAAATTTAGCGTTTGCGGACACTTCGAGTGACGCTAATTTTATTGCATCACTTTCTCAGTCAACGGATGTGGTCTGGGTAGCCCTAATTCCTTTTGGTTAATTTTTCAAGGTAATTTTCTTTTCCGTTAACACTTATAAGAGATTCAACAGCGTTCATGTTGACAGTGCACATGAAAGCTGATTCCCGCACAGTAGACAACGAATTCCAAACACGAACTACCGTTTGTGGAAAGCATTAAATTCAATTAGAACTGTCTGTTAATATGGTCACGTGATTAGAATGCAAACGGGGCACTGAGAATCATGAGGGGCAAAGCACACCATCGTTGTCTCACATTTAAGCGAATGTCAGAGACACCAGTGAGATAACGTTTTGTGAATATTCATGCTTACATTGTGGGCCTACAACACAGATAAACCTGTCCCTCCATAAAATCATGAGATATCAGAATCATAAATAAATGCTACCGTTTCACACTCATGATGTGATTTAGGGTTCTCAGCACCTCAGATGGGTAACTGCATGACAAAATACAAAACTTATTATTGTGTATTGTGTATTAAACCGTGTTCCTAGATACGACGGAGAGGCTTCGTCCCGGCGTGGCCCTCAGTGGTTCACAACCAGCCACAACAGGCCACAGCAGTCCACCCACCCCACCGCCGCCCCACACCGAACCCAGGGTTATTGTGCGGTTCGACCCCCAGTATCACGCGGTACACGCGATACATGCCAATGATAATGCCCTTTTCGACGTCAGATGAATCGCATATTAAAATCTCCCTCCCAAATTACCGTAGAAACCCCATGAAGGAGGCAGAAGAAAGTGGCGTAATCCAGTGACACGACGGAGTATCATGCGGTAATTCGTGTCCTGTATTTGAAAGTGGAATTTTGGGATGTGTACAACAACAATGGACCTTCGTATTACAGTGGTAAGGTGACGTTGGCGGCCGGCCCTATTGACAAAGAATGACGTGACAGGCCACCTCTCTTTGAAGACCGGGAATCGCAAGAGAATTGGAGTCCCCGGTGGTCGAACATCGGCGTATAGCAATAAAGGCTAGACAGCAAAAAGTGAAAAGAAAATGGGTGACATTATTATGTATAACCATCATAAGGGTGCTAAAAATTGTATTATCCTACAACCAGATACGGTAGTATGTCATCACCTGGCGGACCGGGGCGTAATGCATAGTATAAGGAAACAGTTCTTTGATGAAGACATACTTGACACTGCATTTATACACTGTCCGATAGAAGTGATCCCAAAGATTCTCGACTGGGTTTCAGTCCGGGGAGCCCGTAGCCAGACGAGTACGGTGAATCATCCTTGGGCTTTTCCAACCACGCGCATACACTTTGACCTGTATGACATGTTGCATTGTCATGATGGTAGATGCCATCGTATCAAGGAAAAAATAAACTACATGTAGGGGTGGACATGGTCCCCAAGGATAGATGCACACTTGAGTTGAATCATTGTACCTTTCAGAATGAAGAGATCATTCAGGGAATGCCAAGAAAACGTTTCCCAGCCCACAGCATTCCCTCCTCCGATCTGTGCCTTTCCGGCGATTGGTGCAGATTGTTTGCTTTCAGACGTTCCACGACGTTGGAGCGTAAAAAGTGATTCATATAAAAAGATGACCTGTCGGCCTTCTGTGAACTACTGGATGTGCTACTGGCGTGCCAATTTCAGCCAATGAACAACATTTGGGACGGGTGCATGAACCAGCCACCCAGCTCCTGAGGCCCATAAGGAGCAACGTTCGCTGGACGATAGTTGAGGAAGCGCTATTAGTGGCCCTTGGCTCATCTGGCAGGTCAGTTGCTCAACAGTTGCGCATCTCCTCGCCGGTCAACATCCGTGCGGCCGTCATTAATCTCTGTCATCTACGGCCTGTTGTGCGCTACAGTTGCATCACTGTAGGTTTTTGGTAGCGCCATTTCCTCATGTGCGATACGTTTCAACCACAAAGGCTAGCGAACGATTAACAAACTTAGCAGTTTAGGAAATGCTTTTCCTCTCGGCCCGAAAGTCAATGACTATGCCGTTTTGGAAGTCGCATAAATTGCTCAGTTTCTGCATCATGCCAACAACTCAACTGTTTTCCGCTTTCTCTATATACGCATTATGTATATTCCACTGCTAGAGCTGACACCTGCTATATGTGAGAGATTACTGTGAGCCGCGGTAAAAATTGCTGTTTTGAAGAGCGCGCCGCAGCGTGAAGCATTCCCCCTCCGCCTCTGGCGGTGGCGCCGCCTTCGCAATCGCAGCCTTGGTGTCTCCCTCTGGTGGGAAAGAGGAAATGTTGCATGTTCACGTTCATTTAAGGGGCACTATGAGCTCGGTAGTCCCCTTCCTCCAGGTCCAACCCCCCCCCCCCCCCCCCTCTGTCCTGCGCTAGGGAGTGTCATCTTTGTGCCGACATTTTCGTGCGGTGTTTTACAGTGAGTGTTCCGTGTTGTGTGTCTTTTGGGAAGTGTTGCGAATGCCCATCATACTGTCGCTGGGTGTGATTTTTTATCTCTTGCGAACAGAAACCAGACTGTCGCCATGTTTTTTAATTGTGTGTCCACTATGTTACTTGTCTGATTCCTGTGTATTTTATTAACATTGCCAACCCTTTCGCTTTCTGATTTAACTTTCCGCAATTTTCCGCCATTTTACACTTTGTCATCATTTTATCTCCTGTTTTTCTTCTTTGTTTTCTTCTTCCGTTTATAAAAAAAAAGTCTGTAGGTTGTAGAGCAGCGTACTAAGCTGCTGCCAGCCCACCCCATTCGGGGGGAATTGAAATTCAATAAAGGAGAAAATAAAAACTCGGTTGTCGGGCAGTCTGTCAGTTAGGGCGAGTCTGGGCACTTGATCAGTCGGAGTGAGCATGGGTCAGTCTGTCAGTCTCGGAGAGTCGGTCAGTTGGTCAGCCGCGTCAGTGTGGGGTAGTCACTGTCTGTATGTCGTCGGGAGTGCTAGTATGTGTTAGGCCGCCAGTCTGCTCGAGTTTTTTCAGGCAATGGGCATTGGTGGTTGGATCGATCGGTTGGTCGCTCGCGCACTGGGACACAAGATGACTTGTCCGTCGGCGCATGTGAGGTCGCCACGTCAGGCCAGTGGGCCGCGCCGTATAGCGAGGGGTAGTGGGTTCGCGGCCGACACGAGAGCAACAGGAGTCAACCCACGACATCGGTCTGGCCGGCGCGAGCTGCGACGCCGTGAGACGGGAGATCGGCGCGCTTTCCTGCGTCCGTTGAAGCGGCTGGCAGCGGACGGTTCGGGAGAGCGTTGGGGGTGCTGCCCCAGGTCTTCGCCAGAAATCGCAGTTTATTAGAAGTTAAGTGATCCGTGATATGTTGTTTCTTTATTTGCTACATTCTACTTGTTTTCTTGTCAGTCTGTCGTCCCCAGCTTGCTCGTCTGTCTCTCCTCCGCATTTGTTAGGTAGTTTGTGTCCGTCTGTCTGTTGGTCTGCAGTTCGTTAATAGCTGCCTCTGTCATGTTTGTCGGATTCGGTGTTAATGATTTTATTGTTTAAGGTGTAAAGGCCGAATTCCTGAAATATGTTTTTATCTTGCCTATCATCTTGCGAGGTGGTATACGTGTAATGCAGACCATGTTGGTACATTTTATGTAAAACTGTATTTCATGGATTTTATGTAAATGGTCATTTTAGTATATAAAGTTGCCACCCTTCCACTGTAAGAGTTCTTTTAAAAAACAAGATGCACTTTCGGTGGCAAATAATGTTAATGTGTGTGTTTTGTACCATTTCCATCCCTCTTACGGGGTGCATAGTTTATGTGTTTGTGCGAGTTGTTAAAATTTTTAGTTTAAAGTAATCTAGTGTGTTGCAGATTTGCACCAGTTTTGTCTTTCAGAAGTTGTTGTGAGTGGTCGTGACTACGGCCGTGTTAAAAGGGAACAGCAAGGTTCTCAGCCCGAAACCTCATACTATAATAAAAAAAAAAAAAAAATCTGCCTCTGAATAAATTGTAACTTGATATTTACAGGGTGCTTTCTGATTATAATTTTAAATCTGTTTCAAAAAAGGGGCTTTGAGGAATAAATTTTCTATTTATTAAAAAATATTTCCATGCTCACAAAGTGTGATTAAATGTGATAATCTTCTTGATGAATCGCTGGTAAATAAATTCTTTAAGAAAAGGTTTTGAAAGTAAAATTCACGGTTCATACTGGAAGCTGATGTAGAATGTAGAAGGTGGTCACGTAAATGTAACTGGTCCGTGTATTATGTTGCCAAGTAATTACGTTAAAATTTTTATACGGTGAGTACCACATTTTGAAATATGTTACATATGTACTTTCTACCTAGAAAGTAAGTAGACTTGTAAGAACAAGCAGCACTATGATACTACAAACGAATAACCACCAGATTTGACATCCAGTTACAAAGTACCCGGAATACGGCATGTAATCTAGAGCAAATCGCAATTCAATCGAGGCTCATTGCTGAGTCTACCAATAAACCAGACAGAGCAGATCTAACTACCAATGTCTGTGTCACTGGTATTCCCAGTCTGATCATAAACATCCTGACTTCCATTAGTGGACACTAGTATGGGGTGTGTATATCCAGACGCTTTATGACGAGTTCTACTGGGGACACTTTCAATGTGTTGTCTCAAAGTCTGTGCACAAATGGCAGCCCACTCATCCTCAAGAGCCGAAACCAGAGAAAGTAATGATGCCGGGACCTGTGATCTGGAGCAAAGTAGACATTCTAACTCGTTCAGATGAGACTTCTTGGCAGTTCAGTTCTTTTTGGGATTGCTATTGTTCACAAATTAATGCCTTCCAGATAGCGAGTTACCACAAAATGCTTTGTTATACTGATATAATCCTTACCTCCAAACTTTTCCTCTATTTTAGGGCGTACACAATGCTGTAAAATGTTATCATATCTTCCTTCATACTCTCTGTTTTCTTTGGGTCATCAGTCGTCTGATTGGTTTGACACGGCATGCCACGAATTCCTCTCCTGTGCCAACCTCTTCATTTCAGAGTCGCACTTGAAAACTACGTCCTCAATTACCTGCTGGATGCATTCCAATCTCTGTCTTCCTCTACAGTTTTGGCCACTACAACTCCCTCTAGTATAATCGGTGTCATTCCCTGACGTCATAACTGATGTCCTCTCACTCTGCCCCTTCTCCCTGTCAGTGTTTTCCACATACTCCTTTCCTCTCCGATTCTGTGCAGAACCTCCTCATCCCTTACCTTATCAGTCCACCTAATTTTCAACATTCGTCTGCAGCATCACATCTCAAATGCTTCGATTCGCTTCTGTTGCGCTTTTCCCACAGAACACGTTTCACTACCATACAATGCTGTACTCCAGACGTACGTCCTCAGAAATTTCTTCCTCAGATTTGATACTAGTAGACTTCTTTTTGCCAGGAATGCCTTTTTGCCAGTGCTCGTCTCTTTTTGATCTCCTCCTTGGCCCGTCCGTCATTTGTTATTTTACTGCCTAGGTAGCAGAATTCCTTAACTACATCTACTTCGTGACCATCAATCCTGATGTTAAGCATCTCGCTGTTCTCATTTTCTGCTACTTCTAACTAGTTACGTCTTTCTTCGATTCTCTCTCAGTCCATATCCTGTACTCATTAGAGTGTTCATTCCATGTAGCAGATCTTGTAATTCTACTTCACTTTCATTCAGGATAGCAATGTCATAAGCGAATCCTATGATTGATATCCTCTCACCTTGAATTTTGTTTCCACTCCTAAACCTTTTATTTTTTACGCCATTGCTGCTTCTATGTACGGATTGAATAGTAGCGGGGAAAGACTACTTATCTGTCTTACACCCTTTATAATCCGAGCACTGTGTTCTTGGTCGTCCACTTTTATTGTTGCCTCTTGGCACTTGTACATATTGTATATCATACCCCTCTCCCCATAGCTAGTGTTCTCAGAAGTTAGAACATCTTGCACGATTTTACATTGTCGAACGCTTTTTCCAGGTAGACAGATCCTATGAACATGTCTTTATTTTTCCTTAATCTTACTTCCATTATTAACCGCCACGTCAGAATTGCCTCTCACGCACCTTTACCTTTTTCTAAAGCTAAAGTGATCGTCATCTAACACATTCTAAATTTTCTTTTGCAGTCTTCTACATATTATTCTTGTAACAAACTTGGATGAATGAGCTGTTAAGCTGATTGTCAGCTCTCGCAGTTTCCGCAACTGTGTGGTTGATATTTTTCCGAATGTCAGATACGGTATGTCGCCAAACTCACACATTCTACACACCACTGCTTCCATAAATTCTGATGGAATGTTATCTATCCCTTATGCCTTATTTCATCTTAACTCCTCCAAAGCTCTTTCAAATTCTGATTCTAATACTGGATCCCCTATCTCTTCTAACTCGACTCCTGTTTCATCTTCTATCACGTCAGACAAATCTTGCCCCTCATAGAGGCTTTCAATATATTCTTTCCACCTATCCGCTCTCTCCTCTGCATTTAACAGTGGAATTCCCGTTGCACTCTTAATGTTACCACCCTTGCTTTTAATATCACCGAAGGTTGGTTTTACTTTCCTGTATGCTTTCCGACAATTATTCCTTTTTCGATTTCTCCACTTTTTTCAACAGCCATGTCGTATTAGCTTCCTTGCACTTCCTATTTTTTATTTCCTCTGTGACTTTATTTCTGAATTCCCGGTTTTCCCGGAACTTGTTTGTACTTTCTCCTTTCATCGATCAACTGAAGTATTTCTTCTCTTACTCGTGGTTTCTTCGCAGTTACTTTCGTTGTACCTACGTTTATCTTTCCAACTTCTGTGATTTCTCTTCTTAGGGATGTCCATCCCTCTTCAACTGTACGGCCCACTGAGCCATTCCTTACTGCTGCATCTATATCCTTAGAGAGCTTCAAGCGTATCTCGACATTCCTTAGTACTTCCGTTTCCCACTTCTTTGAGTAGTGATTCTTCCTCAGTAATGTCTTAAACTTCAGCCTACTGTTCATCACTACTATACCGTGATCTGAGTCAATATCTGCTTCCGGGTATGCCTTACTGTCCACTATTTTGCCCCAAGGACATTTTGAATGCTACAGTTGTTGCTCTTGAGTATACACAACAAGCCAAGAAATGTATTGATTACAGAATAAATATCCTGGTCTCGTAGGTGGGGAATATCATCGCAAGGATACTCGAAAGACGGCTGAAATACAAAACTGAAGAAGTAGTGGAAGAGGATCACTTTGCCTAAAATACTGTGGAACTTAAATAAGCCTGGTGGTAAGACGCTATCCGATTCACCCATTATGCAAGCAGTTTCATTACATATTGCCCATGATTGAGAGCACTACGTTAGGCAAATAATGTAAATGTGGAATTTTGCAAGAGAAATGCAGTGTTCTGAGTGTAATGTGGGACTACATATTGAATGTTTTATTCTCTGGCATAAAAAATAAAAGAAAATATTAAATGAGAGTGGCATGTGCCATGATAATCACATATAGCCAGTAGATATTCATATAACCCGAGAACGAAAGTAACGATTACAGTTGGAGATCAATTTTAGCAGGAGGCAGTGTGATATGGCAGAGGGATGTTCCAGGAATTACTTCAGTGTGCAAGTTGTACTGGAAAGAGGAGACTACTGATCTTCGAGAGTTGCCAGCATTCATGTTTCCTTCTATTAATAACGTCAAAAGTCTTGCAGGAGCAGTGAAGTTTCTTCATACATTCATATTACCAGGATATCAAACTTTTCAAGTGCTACAGCGTATATGTGCCCATACAGATGTATCTGCAATTGATGCCTGTACAAGCGCCCGTGTTAGTAACTGGTGGGGAACACAAAGCTCGTTCAGCGGCGTTCGCCACTGGAGCCCTCTGGAGGGATTCATTATCCGGGAGGTCCACTCCATTAGTCGCTTCTCTGCTTTCCCAGTTCCCGCCCCGCTTCCCCCCACCCTTACAGTAATCGGCTTACATGCGGACTGCGGTGTCAGGGCCTGTAATTGCTCTCGGCTCTGGAGATCCACTGTGTAATCGTCCCGCCGGGTACTTCTGCTAATAACACCAGCTCTCTCCCGTGCCTCGTGCCTGATGGCCACATTGTGCGCCATATTTCACCGTGTAATTTCAGCAGTATGTGGGTACTGCTTATTACGTTCCCAGTGTTACTGTTCGTTTTGTACGAACACTACTTTCGTAGAATGCCCCCATGTCAAAGCGATAAGTTCCGAGATTATACTTGGCATTTAAAATACCGGAGTCTAACTCGAATAGTCAACAACAAGAGCCAGATAACACGTCACTTCCTGTTTACGAATCGCTAAAGAGCCGTGACTCACAGAAACAAGAGTTCAAATGGAGGCCTAGTGTCAACTGTACATCCCACGCACCATTCGTGAATGGACCGGGAGAACTAGAAACGTTGGTGTTGGCAGTATTACCCTCAGCTACACACCGTATTGTGGCTTGTAGGCGTAGACGAAGGTGGAGCAAAAGGTTCCCTGCAAATTAACAACAAAGAGGGCAGAAAATCGTAAGAAAATATGTAGGATTATTATCGCCTTGACATTCAGGTTGCTAGCATCCCTAGATTCACTCCCGGGTATAGCGGAAAACTACGCAGTGCCAGGATATGATATTGATAGGTAACATCTTACAGTGAAATATAGAACAGGCTTTCGTTTTGTAATGTTTCCCGACCACTTTCAGTCGAATGATTGTCTCATAGCAAACAAACAATATTCATATTTACCGAAGTCTGGAGGTGTAGCTCCAAGGTGCACACCATTCTTTAGCCTACACATAAGCGTGGAAAGAATTGTCCTATGTAACTTCGGCGGATCTGTAAATTACGACAGTGTCAATGCCCAGAGATAGCTCGAATGGCCACCAGATTGCGTTAATGCAGTTACCATGTGTCCATATTATCAAGTCTGACAGGGTGTATAATGAACGTGCAGCGTGTCGTATCGTAAGTGGGTATTATGAAAGACCATCGTTATTGCCATGTGCTTGCGTGAGACAACGTTACGTAAGCTGACGCTGTTTGAATCAGGCATTACAGAGGCACTGCGTATTATTGGTAGGTAATGGTTTACGAACTACTCGCCTAATTTTTGCCATGACATAAATACATCTAGATATAAATGTTCCATCTTCGCTGTGCACTGGTGCTTTACCAATAGAAACTAGTTCACCTTAGCTTTTAAGACTCTTTGGATTGACGTAAACAAATGATTGTGAAAGTGTTAAGTTGTGATGTAGTAGTTAATGTGTTCTGTTTGTGTGGAAACGGAATTATCAACAAAATACGTAAGTAAATCCACTAAAAAATCACTAGACGTGCTTATCACATAATGTACACAAAATAAAATATTTACCTTTCTGAAGATTCGTCTTTATCGCCACATAAACTCAGTGGCACACTCAGCAAAGAAACCTAATCTCATTTCATATTAACTATAATGTCAAAGTAACTGAAAATGCATATGATGGTGTCAGCAGGCTGCCAAAATGCTACCTGCTAATAATGTATTAGTAACAAGTGGTTGTTGCAGTATATCTTAATTCATAAAAGTACCTCCTTTTGATTGTGTTTGTAACTTGATGTTGACCTAAACAGTTATGAGTATTTGAAAAGAAGATCATTGTGAATCTGCTTGAGGCTCATTGATAAAATTCTGCAATATCTATGCATATCCGGCATTAGATGTCACTGTGGTACGATGTTGGGGTCACTGGAAATATGAGAGCCACCTCCCACGTCGTCATGAATCTGATTCCCTGTGCATAATTAATGGACTCATTACAGCGCCATCGAAACCACCTTCGGAAACAATAATCACAAGAGGAGGAGGTACACCAGGAAAAGATCTGGAGACAGATTCCAGATGATTTACATTATGGAGAGAAAGAGATTCCTAAATCAGCTAGTGGATTTTAAACCACACCAAGCAGCAGATACAGATTCAGAATACGATGTAGTAATGATGAAGAAAATATTCCGTAAGAATCACTGTGGAAAGAAGTGAGATACAGAAGGTTTGAGGAATGATGAGCTGCGTTTGAAATTCTCCAAGGTAATAGATACTACGATAATTAATGCCACAGTAGGTGGTAAAGCTAAACAGGAAATGACATTTCTAAACAGAGAATCTACTGACGTGATACAAATGTAGATACAAAGAAGGTAACTGCAAAGAAATCTAGAGTAACAACAAACATTTATGGGTCTAAAAGAAGGAGATGCAAATATATTATGGTTAAGAAAAGAGTACAGCCACGTAAAACACCAACATAGGTAAGAAATGACGTATGGTGCAGGAAAGATAAAGCTAAGAGTTTGCAGGAAAACTGTGGAAAAATCGAAAAAGAAATGGAGATCGGAAGCACACATTCTCCACACAGAAATTGTCACCACAGCTTCGGTGAAATTAAAAGGAAAGGCATCAACGTTATGAGTGCAACTGGAATTCCATCCTTAAACACAGAGAAAAGAATGGATAGGGGTAATGAGTACCTAAAAGCCCCTACTGGTAGGAGAAACGGCACGATAACACGATAGCAGAAAAAGAGAGTCGATACTGAAGTTGTAAGTTATCCAGTGTTAACATCTAACATAACCTTGAAAGACTAGAAGGCAGCAAAGGTAATATTAATAAACAATTTCTAAAATCGTTGATGGGAAATGGCAACCAACCGACTAATTAAGTTGGTTTGTAGAGCCAGTAAGACTGGATACACACCATCAGAGTTTCGGGAAAGGATCGTCCACAAAATCCCGATGGTAGCAAGAGCACATAAGTAGGAAAACGTCCATACAATCAGCTTAACAGGTTATACATCCAAGTTACAGATAAGAATAATACAAAGAAGAATGCATTTGTTACGCTACCATAGGTTTTGATACAGGAAATGTAAAGATGTCAGAGAAGCAGTTTTGACTTAGCGTTTTGTAATGGAAGCAAGATTTCAGACACTCTCATTTAACTCGCCGACGTAGAAAAAGCGTTCCAAAATGTAAAAAGGTGAACGAAGTTACAAATTTTCATAAAACAACGTGTAAGCTGCCGGGAAAGACATGTACTCGCAATATACTCCAGGTACACAACAAGGCCACAGTAACAATGGAAGAGAAAGAAGGAAGCGGCCGGATTGTGCATTTTTAAGATAAGGACGCAGTCTTTCGGTTAAATCTAAACGTCGAATAAGCAAAGATGGAACTAAAAAGAAGTTCAGAAATGGGACAAAAATTTAGGTAAAATGGATATCAGTTATAATAGTCACTGAATACACTGGCATCCTCAGTGACTCTGAACAATAATTGCAAGACCTCTTAACTAGAGTATATAATCTGAACACACACTATGGGCTGATGGTTAACAGTAGAAAGATTAAAGTAATGAGCAACAGTAGAAGTGAGGTTCATCATAAACTTAGCATCAAGATTGAGAACTACGAACGATGCGAAGTAAAGGAATTTAGGTGCCATGAAAATAAAATCACGAACGAATCAAGGAGGACATAGAAAGAAAACCAGTTAAAGTAATACAGGTAGAAACAAAATTTCCAGGGAACTACATTGGCCTCAAAATGAGATGGAATTTTCTGAGACAGTACTTCTATAGAACAGCATGGTATGAAAATTAATTTTGGACTGTAGAAAAACGAGAAAAGTAAATCGTAGCGTTTGAAATGTAGCAGTACAGAAGGCCGTTGAAAGTTATGTTGGGATAAAATATGAAAGAAGACAGTTCCTTGCACATTAAGGAGAAAGAGGAACTTTTGCAAATGGACATCAAGAAGAAGGCACAAGATGAGACAACGTATGTTAAGATATCTGGTATGATCTTCCATGGTACTTGAGTTTTATAAACTGTAGGGGTGACGAAGATTGGAATATATCCATCATATAATTTTGGAAGCCGGGTGCATGTGTTATTCTGATTGTGAGATGAAAATGTTAACTTAGCAGAGATATTTGTGACGGGCTGCATCGAATTGGTCAGAGACCAATGAAAACAAGAAACATGTGATTTGCCACATAACTTTTTTGTAGAAAGCCATTAAAAAACGTACAACTGAGAGTATTCTACTCCAATAAACGGATGTTTTTCAGTAGGAAAGAAAAAGAAGACCGAGAACGAAGAGAGCAACTAAATCTACTATCTGGTAACTTTTGATGCTGTTGTTGATTCATCATAGCCACATGTCAGTCATGTTCCCCACGTCATCGTGTTCTGTAACAAGCTCAGATACTTAAAAATGCCTAATTATATTCAGAAGTATATGATAAATTTCACACTTTTGATTTCTCATCAAATAAAAAGTTGACTTGGTCCGTTATAATACATCTAACGACAAGTCGTCTGAAACAAATCATTTAAGAATTCAGTATTCTAATCAACACCTTAGCGATATTCCTCACAATTTCTGCAGTACAGAAGATATGTAATCGCCAAAGATCAAGTGAATAACTGCAAGGGTAATCCCAAAAGTAAGATATCCTATTTTTTATAAGTACATAGACCTGTTTATTTCTACAATGGTTTACATCAGTCTACAGCTTGAACTTTTAGCTATTTTTAGACATAATCACCATTTCTGTTGATGCTTTCTTGTAGACTCGATGGCAGTTTTTTTATGTCCATGTCGTACCTTAAAGGCGCTACAGTCTGGAACCGCGTGACCGCTACGGTCGCAGGTTCGAATCCTGCCTCGGACATGGATGTGTGTGATGTCCGTAGGTTAGTTAGGTTTAAGTAGTTCTAAGTTCTAAGAGACTGATGACCTGAGAAGTTAAGTCCCATAGTGCTCAGAGCCATTTGAACCATGTCATACCAGCTCGCCGCCATGCTGTTCAGAAAGTTATGAAGCTCTACTTTCACCTCGTCGTCGAAGCTGAATCGCTTTCCGGCCAGATGTTCTTTTAACTTAGGGAACAAGTGATAGTCATTGAGCCCCAAGTCAGGACTATAGGGTGAGTGGATGATTACGTTACACTGAAAATGTTGCAGGAAAGCAACGGTTTGCCGAGCGATATGTGGGCGAGCGTAGTCATGGAGAATGTGTACGCCCTTGCTCGACATTCCTCTTCTCCGGTTCTGAATTACCCGTTTGAGTTTTTTCAATTGGTTCAAACGGCTCTGAGCGCTATGGGACTTAATTTCTGAGGTCATCAGTCTCCTAGAACGTAGAACTACTTAAACCTAACTAACCTAAGGACATCACACACATCCACGCCCGAGACAGGATTCAAACCTGCGACCGTAGCGGTCGCGCTGTTCCAGACTGTGGTGCCTAGAACCGCTCGGACACATCGGACGGCTGTTTTTTTTTTCAGAGTCCCACAGTAACTGTCAGCGCTAATTAAGGTTCCAGTGGGAATAAAGTTGACCAGCAATGCCCCTTTCCGATCCCAAAAAACGTATCTCGTGACATTACTGGAAGACTGTGTTCGTTTGAATTTCCGCGGCCTTGGCGAAGAAGGATACCGCCACTGGCGTGATTGTTGCTTGGTCTCAGGTGTAAAGTGATATGCCCAGGTTTCCTTACCCGTGACAATTTAGTCCAGAAAGTGGGCCTATTCGGCTGCAAGGCGGTGAAGAAATGCGCGGGAAGCATCAACTCGTTGCCGCATGTGGTCCTCAGTCAGCATGCGTGGCACCCATCTTGCGCACACCTTCCGGTAGTTCAATGTTTCCGTTAAAATTCTGTGAGCGGTGCTTCGGGAAACCTCAGGAACCAACGTGCGGAGATCATCCAGGGTTATCCACCGATCTTCACCCATGCTTTTCTCAACCTTCAACACTGTCTCCTCAGAAATTGACGGTCTCCCGCTCCTTTGTTCGTCGTTAATTTCGGTCCGACCAGCTGCAAACTTTCTACATCTCTTAAGAACATACACTTCCGTCAAATGGCGATGGATATGAATCGGCGCAGTGCCCTTTGCGTTCAAAAACCGAATAACTGCGCTCCATTCGCACTTGGCGGTAACGTCCAATTGGAGCTCCATTCTCAACGGCTGCCAAGCAAAGACTGAGCCTCTCAGCGCGGCGTGCGCATGTTTACACACAGCGCGTGAAGCACTCTTCATAACAGTGTGACCAACTGCCACACAAAATAGGAGGCCTTACTTTTGGGATTCACCTCGTACATATATGACAAAGAGTTTGATATTTGCCTTTAACACATCGACGTATTGAAAAAAAAAAATGTTCAAATGTGTGTGATATCTTATGGGACTTAACTGCTAAGGTCATCAGTCCCTAAGCTTACACACTACTTAACCTAAATTATCCTAAACACAAACACACACACGCATGTCCGAGGGAGGACTCTAACCTCGGCCGGGACTAGCCGCACAGTCCATGCCTGCAGCGCCTTAGACCGCTCGGCTAATCCTGCGCGGCGACATATTCACACTTAAGATTTTAGTTTGGTTATTCAAAAATTGTGCGTTAGACAAAAAATGACCGTAATCGTAATTTTATTTAATAAGTAAAATTGTAAGATAGAAAAAAAGTGACTGAATGAGGCGTAAATTACGGCTCTCGAGCGTATAAATAAACTGAAAACATTCGACCGAAAACTTCAAAACGAGCTGGTCAAAATCACGTCTCGGAAACAAATGAACATAGAGCTGTCAGCGAAACCGTTGTTTAACTGATCGATATCTAGACACCATTACACGGTCCAGTATGACTGTTTACCTGAACACGTCGCCTGAAGAGTTTTATGCTAAGTCAGATTACTCGGGTGGACGTTTGGCGTACTGCGACTTACCTCATGCCTATCGTATTGCGCTCACTTGTTTACTTCCTAGCGTCTTCGCGGATGTCACGCCTGAGCAGTCTGTAATGGCTGTAAAAGCGACGGGCGTCCACAGCTCAGCGGCCGGTAAGCGGAAAGCGCCACCGACTTTGGCAGCGCGAGTAATCCGACGGGTAAACACGCGGGTGTAATCAAAACGCGTTTTAGGCTGCGAGGCGACTGCAAATAAAGGGAACCGCCGAGCGAGCGGATGGATTACAAAGGAAACACCGGAACTCAGCGCGGGAGGTTTTACGACCGCCGAGGAAGCGTAAACGAAAGCGGAAACTCGTCTCGATTTGTCGCCGTTCACTCAGCGATATCTAGCTCGCATTAATTTCCTTTCGGCTTCCAAGCGCGGAGACGTTTCTACCCCAGATGCTCGTCGACAGAAGGATTTAATTTTACTGTCATGTATTTCTAGTGTTCAGTTAGAAGCTGTAGTCAGAGAGCACCTTCACCCGCACTGTCGTCTTCTCACTGGTCACGCAGTTCCTAGATACGCCAGTCGCCTGCGTTTTCAGTCGTGACTTCCTTAACAAGCTGATGTATAATTACATCCCATGAACGAACGGTTGACAAAGTTCAAACATGCTTTGTCAGCCCAGAATTTCTTCAAAAAGTAATTCTGTATTAACCTGAAACTCTTCTTTCTATCTTTAATTATAAAAAAGTAAAACGTTAAATTTAACAGCTCCTGTGGAGACAGTCTTCAGTGATGTAGGTGGAGTTGGCCAACAAAAACTTATTAAGTCAGCCTTAAACTCCAGCACGTTATCAACATGACATTTAATGTGCTCTGTTGGGTTGCTGAATAATTATAACAATTATCCGTGGCTCAACAACATGATGCAAGTCTTCGAATTAAACGCCACTTTGACAAATGGCGTGTTCCTGACCTACCCCAGCAATTCTCTCAGGGAAAGGGCACCTACAATTTAATGTTTCTGGTTAATCTTGACGTATAGAGAGGTGCACGTTAGGTTCATGACAGAGTGATAAAATTTACATGGTTTATAGGCTCAATCTCGCAACCTGTCAGTTTCCATGCACGCGTTTTACCACTTACCACGTGAACCTGATGGGATACCAGTTCGATTTTACACAGAGTACGCGAAGGAACTTGCCCCCCTTCTTGCAGCCGTGTGCCGTAGGTCTCTAGAAGAGCGTAGCGTTCCAAAGGATTGGAAAAAGGCACAGGTCATCCCCGTTTTCAAGAAGGGACGTCGAACAGATGTGCAAAACAGTAGACCTATATCTCTAACGTCGGTCAGTTGTAGAACTTTGGAACACGTATTATTTCGAGTATACGGACTTTTTTGGAGGCTAGAAATCTACTCTGTAGGAATCAGCATGGGTTTCGAAAAAGATGATCGAGAGAAACCTAACTGGCGCTATTCGTCCACGAGACTCAGAGGGCCGAGATGTCAGGTAGATGCCGTGTTTCTTGACTTCTGCAAGGTGTTTGATACAGTTCCCCACAGTCGTTTAACGAACAGAGTAAGAGCATATGGACTATCAGAACAATTGTGTGATCGGATTGAAGAGTTCCTATATAACAGAACGCAGCATGTCATTCTCAATGGAGAGAAGTCTTCCGAAGTAAGAGCGATTTCAGGTGTGCCGCAGGGGAGTGTCGTAGGACCGTTGCTATTCACAATATATATAAACGACCTTTTGGATAACATCGGAAGTTCACTGAGGCTTTTTGCGGATGATGCTGTAATATATCGAGAAGTTGTAACAATGGAAAATTGTACTGAAATGCAGGAGGATCTGCAACGAATTTATGCATGGTGCAGGGAATGGCTACTGCATCTCAATGTAGACAAGTATAATGTGCTGCGAATACATAGAAGGAAAGGTCCTTTATCATTTAGCTACAATATAGCAGTTCAGAAACTGGAAGCAACTAATTCCATAAATTATCTGGGAGTAGGCATTAGGAGTGATTTAAAATGGAATGAACATATAAAGTTGATCGTCGGTAAAGCAGATGCAGGCTGAGATTCATTGGAAGAATCCTAAGGAAATGCAATCCGAAAAAGAAGGAAGTAGGTTACACTACATTTGGTCGCGCACTGCTTGAATACTGCTCACCGGTGTGGGATCGCTACCAGATAGGGTTGATAGAAGAGATAGAGAAGATCCAACGGAGAGCAGCGCGTCGTTACAGGATCATTTAGTAATTGCGAAAGCGTTACGGAGATGATAGATAAACTCCAGTGGAAGACTCTGCAGGAGAGACGCTCAGTAGCTCGGTACGGGCTTTTGTCACAGTTTCGAGAACATACCTTCACCGAAGAGTCAAGCAGTATATTGCTCCCTCCTACGTATATCTCGCGAAGAGACCATGAGGATAAAATCAGAGAGATTAGAGCCCACGCAGAGGCATACCGACAATCTTTCTTCCCACGAACAATACGAGACTGGAATAGGAGGTAGAACCGATAGAGGTACTCAAGGTACCCTCCGCCACACACCGGCAGGTGGCTTGCGGAGTATGGATGTAGATGTAGATGTAGAACATGGATGGTTCTTCGTCTTCTGGCATGTTCTGCGACCTGGATATCATACCGTAGCCTCCTGACTGCTGTCAGTAAGGTTTTAAAACATTGGCCTTGATTTTTTTTTATCTGAAAGCCATTTAAACTACCGTCGCAGCTAATCTGTATAGTTCTCTCTGACTTTTGATAACACATGCAGACCACCATGTCGCAGATCACAGAGGTTTTCCTGACCGTTAGTCGTGAATTATAGAACCAAGTAGCGATGTGGGCACTCCGCTTGAATACGTACTGCACATTGTCATGCGATTTCCTTTTGTGGCCGCCAGCAATAGAAAGCGTGCTCATTTAGCATGGGCTTACGTGGTGCATGGCATCTCGAGCAATCAGTTGTTCGTGTAATTGTAGTAGTCTACCAATCACGACAGTAACTTAGCTTTCCTTCATCTATACTCTGCGACTTTTCCAACAAAACACCCTTGTCACTCCATAAGGTGAACAGTACCGTTACAATGGAACGTTTTTTTTTCTTTGCTCCTTTGTTTATTTCACTGTTTTACAACGTTGTATTTGAATAGAGTTGTGAATTATTTATCATTATATGTTTCGTTTAATACACAGTCATTTGAGTTGCAACGATTGAAGATGTGCTTTTGTGTCCCTGAGTGACCAAGAAATCGAGAACCGCGACATATTCTGGGGAAAAGAAAGAGCAGCAACTTTTTAAGATTAAATTCAGATTTAAGGTTGTCAGTATGAAAACAGCAGGTATAGTTTAAAATTTTGAGCCTAAGTACGTGAAGGTCAAAGGAAATTAAAGTCAATTTATTACATCAAAATATTTATGGGTTAAAACATTAAGAAAATGAACTTCCGATTTGTTTAGACGAACTACAACATGCAAATCGTGTTCTTGTAATATATATGCCTCAACATCCTTTGAACATTGTTACAGAAATGTTCAATATGGACGGATATAGCTTAGAATCGAGTTAATGCAGGTCAAGTACGGAGAAAGGGAGAGATTAACAAGGGATAGAAATACTAAAACATTGATACCCACTGATTTTGCAGTGATCAGCATTTTCAACAGAGTAATGCAGAAGTAGACTGGGAAGTTAATAGTAATACGCACATTATAGAGGACTCCATCTAGTAACTTTGAATTCAGCATGAAACAGCTTTATTCATTAATATGTACCTAGTGTTTCAGAAAGAGTAGCTGAAATAATACAAAGCTGTGCAATTACCTTTAGAGCAATTTTCCTGCAAGGTGTGACCCATGTGAACCCTAACGCAATCGTACATAAAAAAGACAAAGTCATTTCTGAGCCACGCACTACATTAGTAAAGTAAAGAAATAATTATTAGATCCATTGTAAAAGTGAACAGCTGTATACAGTTTATAGCATTTACAAAACCTCAGTAACATTCACACTACCAATGAATATTGTTTAAGAACCCCTTTCAACCAAAATCACCAGAACAATACGTAATACACTACAAGCACACTATGTCGTCATTAGCTGCCAACAAAACAACATATACACTGAGTAATATAACAGGTCTGTCCAAAATACTAAATCCCTTAACTATCAAAAATACAAAATGCTCGTTCTTGAGTCATGTGGGACAGTTAAATAAACGTTTGCTCACTTCCTAGTCTACCTCGCATATCGTCACACTAACAAAAAGCCAATAATACGCGAGCATAACAATCTGTAAAATATCATGTATGTTATTGAAACATGCACCATTAACTTCAGCTTTAATCACATTTGAAATTTGCACTGACAACAACAAGAAAATGCAATCCTTGTGAGATCATGGAAGAAGAGCACTGTCAGTGTTCTAAGCGGAATTTATTCCAGATATAAGCCCACCAGAATTAAAAGACTCCTGAGAAATAATACCGCAACTACAAACATTTGGGAACGTATAATCACTATCCAACTTCAACGTAAGGCAAAATGCACTGGATTCCAGTTTGATGATAAATTGGTAAAGTAAACAAATAATATTTTGAGTTCTGATGTTATTGCATCATTACACAAAGTTAAAAGGAGCTATGTTTTTATTCACAGGGAAAGGTCAAAGATGCCTATATATAGGAATATTGATAGGTTTTCTTTAGTAGATAGAGTGATTTAAGAGTAAGGTTTGTATGTATCATTTATAGTTACTTAAAAGTGGCTGAATTATAAGGAATTGAAGTCTCTCGCCACTATGAAAGCGACGCCACTGCCATCTAGCGGCGAGCGTCGAACTCCTTGAAACCGTGCTAGCTCGTGCGTGCTTTCATACCAACGTTACGTGGCAATGTATCAATGTCACGTAGCTGAGGAAGATTTTATCTAACGATACATGGCGAAGGATGCTTCGTATTGATGTGTGGCAGAGGTTTTCACGACTAATGTTGTGTGCTAGAGCGTAATTCTTACCGATTTTATGTGGCAGTGGGTGCTTCATAACGATGTTGTATGATAGAGGTTGCTTTGTACCAGTGTAGTTTGGCAGAGTTTGACGTAACGATATTGTGTGCAATACGGCGCTTCGTACTAGTGTAGCATGGCAGAGAGTTCTTCGTAGTGACGTTGTGTAATAGAGGACAGTTAATGCCAATGCTACGTGGGAAAAGGCACTTTATACTAATTTTGAGTGGGGAATAGTGCTTCATACAGGTGTTGCGTGGCAGAGTTATTTCTACCACTGTAGAATGGCAGAGGATGTTTGGAAACGATATTGTGTGCCACGGGGTGTTTCGTACCAATCTCACATGGCAGAAGTTTCTTCGTACCGATTTTGCGTGGAACAGGACAGAGCATTTTTTGTAAGAAGGTTGCATGGTAGAGAATGCTTTTACAAGTGCTGCTTTGTAGAGGGTGAATCGTGTCTTGCTGCGAGATTGATGGTGCTCTTTAAAATTTGTGCGTGGTGGAGGTGCTTGGTACCAATGTTGCGTGGCACGATGTACCTTATACCAATGTTCCATGACAGAGGGTGTTTCGTACCAAAGTTTCATAGCATCCTGTCAAAGATGCGTGGCTGAGAGTGTGTAATAGCGAAGTTGCGTAGAGAAATGTAGGAGATGGTCACACGGTGATTGTGGATTGCGCCAGATGGGTACTTGGCACTTCAGTTGGGCGACCGGCAGTGGCCATAGGATGCGCCCAACTCCTTTGGGGATGGGTAAACAGCGCCGTTCTGACGCTGCAGTCGGGCAGTTGACAAGTGGCTGTAGGTCATACCAAACTGGCATTGGTGTCAGGTGGACTATGTAGCACGGTAGCTGGCAGCTCCCATGATTATCATGAGATGTCACTCCGAAGGCTACTCAGATATGAAACAGATAATATTCGTGCCTCCTGAGAGTTCTTCTGGCACATGCTGATTAAATGGTTTAAACTGTTTGAAAGTGATTGTATTTTACCCAGTGTTGTTCTCTGAATTTTTATCACAGCTCTGTGCAGTGGCTCATCAACAAAATTGCGACTGTTAGTGCTGTACGTGCGAAGCAGGGGCGGAGCCACTAGTAGCAGCGCAGTTGACGAAATATTCCACTTACGTCAAGCGGGAGCATGCCACAGACACAAATCGTTTGACATGTGGCTCCGTATTTCGTTCCTGTGGGATTTTAGGAGTAATATCTTCAGATGCAGTCCAAAAGCTCTTCCCGACCTCCTGTCGACCTTACTCCGACCAAAAAGCATATTTATAAGCCCACACAGAAGCTAAGCTTTCAGCACTAATCCGTGATAGGTCATACACTGTAATCGTGTTGCAAAAAAATGGCTCTGGGCACAATAGGACTTAACATTTGAGGTCATCAGTCCCCTAGAACTTAGAACTAAGTAAACCTAACTAACCGAAGGACATCACACACATCCATGCCCGAGGCAGGATTCGAACCTCCGACCGTAGCGGTCGCGCGGTTCCCGATTGAAGCGCCTAGAAGCGCTCGGCCGAAATGCCTGGCAATCTTGTTGCATATCTAATACTCTCCTCTCACAGCTATAATTTACCATGGTGCTTTAAATGTTAGTACTTCGAACCATTGTCTTCAAACAGCAATAATTTGTCAAGATATACACATCCAAGCAGTCGAGCGCCGTATTGCTTCGCACTCCATTGTCCTTACGGCAGGAAGTTGTTAAACCGCGCCAAAAACCACTTTAAAGCTGTAACGTATACTAGTTTTTCTCAGATGTATTGCCAGATCACTAGCACAGTTACACAAATGAATTCCTGCATAAAACTCAATCATTCACTCGCTCGCGCTCACACGCCCTCTTCCCCTCCTCAACCCACTCTCTCCCTCCATCCCTCCCTCCTCCCCCCTCTCTCCCTCTCCCTCTCTCTCTCTCTCTCCCTCTCTCTCTCTTTCTCTCTCTCACTCTCTCTCTTGTTACACATGAGTCGTAAATATTCACTGACGAATATTAAGGTTTTTAAAAAGACATTTACGTTGCAGGTTTATAAAACACTTTACACACAAACTAAATGTTTCTTTCAGATCGTTGAAAAGGATTATTATTCCTTTTTGTGAATGCTAACCCTCCTTGCCGTCTAGTAGCAGTAAGAGCTAAACAAATTTACATTTGTATTGCTCCTCTACGAGATGGCACCAGCGTGAACATCTTGTCATCACTGTGTCTGTCAGTTTCTCTCACGCATATCCGAAGGTTACGTTTCTCTTGGCACAGATGGCCTGGTTATTCATTCACGCTTTCTAATGTGTATGTTCTAAGCAAGTATCCAAACTACACGCAGAAACAATGAAAGAATTAGTAACTGAATGAATTAGCACAATTTAAGAAACTCCTCACTCCAGCCAAGCGGCGTCAGGTCCTTGGACGTTGATACGACAGACTCCCCCAAAATCAGCTCACACCACAAGGCGTCTCCTCTCCCAGTTCAATATCACCATGCGCTAAAATTAAAAAAATAAGGAACAGAACACACTTCTTACCAAACCACACGAAGAAGGAACTCGGCCGAGGAAATGGAAGAGACGGCTTTGAAAACTGACGTGGCTCCGATCCCTAAAAGTGAGGAATCATAATGGTCATTCCAAACAGTGCAGCACACAATTACGAAAGAGAGTTTCAAGGAGCCACCGATATCTGAACCTGGACCTACGTTGAACTGACTCCCAAATAAGGAACGATAACTTTCCACATGTACCTAGCAACATGAGCCAGTCTCAAACCTATAAAATTGTAACTTCAAATATAAATAAGATCCGATCTTATCTGAAACCACGCAATCTAAAACATCTGTTATATGCTGCAGATATAGACATTGTGTTGCTTCGAAAAGTAAGTACGCCTGAGTTGGGACAAATAACTGGGTTCAGTGCCATCACTAACCCAGGGGAGAGATGAGGGGTTTAGAGACTGACTTTTTAATGAAAGAAGGCATTATAACGACAGACATGAGAAAACAACCAAACAGCAGAGTGGTCGCTGTCACTGCCATCCACATGCGTATAATCACTGTGTATGCTCCATCAGGAATCCTCAATCAGCCAAGCAGGTCAGAGTTTTTTTTAAGAGTGAAATAGTCCCACTTTTTGGATCCGTGGCCTTATCATGTTACGGTAACTTGCCAGTTCATTTTATTTATTTAATGGTATGGCTAGGGCCCCCCGTCGGGCAGACCGTTCACCGGGTGCCGGTCTTTTAATTTGACGCCACTTCGGCGACCTGCAGTCGATGAGGATGATAGGATGAGGATCATAGGATGATGATGAGGACAACACAACACCAAGTCCCTGGGCGGAGAAAATACCCCGACTCAGCTGGGAATCCAACACGGGCCCAGTGGATTGACAGTCCGTCACACTGACAATTCAGCTACCGGGAGCGGACAGAGAAGGGTTGGAACAATAATAAGAATTTTCATGAAATTTATGAGGGTCTAACTACATAATGTGAACTCTGAATACAAAGAAATTTAAGGAAAATGAAAGTGTTTTAAGGATGAAGATTTTGCTATAAGAATAATCAGAATAGCTTTGATCTAAACGTTATTATATAAACATTTCTGTCGGTTAGTAATTTAAAATTTTTACTGCTAGTCTACATTTGAAGTCTATAGACTTATTAATTACTTTTTTTAGATGCTTCAAACTTTGTGCACACATTTATCACATTGTTATCTATAAAGTAGAATATAATCAAATTATTCCAATCAATAGTTTTTATAGTATAAATATATAAATTAGTCAATCAAAATTATGGTAATTCTTTGTAATTAATAAGGGTATATTTTTACTCCTGGTGATAGTAAGATTATGTCTGTAGTCTACTTTTCTCCAAATGGAAGCCTGAAATATAACAAAAACTTCATACCTCTAGCTCAAATAGATTTTTTTGCGTAAAATAAACGTGTCACGAAATTTGATTCTTGGGTAATTCAGTTAAAAGGTACATTTCATCTGTTACTCACCTCTGTTCTTCTTAAAACTCTCTAGTTGCATAATATTCTTGGTTTGTGCGTTCCGCATCTTCTCTCTTCCTTGTCTTGCCCCACTTTGCTATTCTAGTCTCTTTAGTTGCGTCAAGAACCCATTTTTCGTCTTCGGCCACTCTGAAGGAATCAATTGCCATCAGTGCTTGTTTCATATTGAAACCAGGAGTTAGTCCCAACAGCTCTAAAACATTGCATCTTCTAACTGCCCTATCATTAAAGCAAATAACTGCATCTAATACACCTAATCTCATGATATTGAAACCAACAAACACTGTTTTCGGCAGGCGTCCCCAAATCACATGATTGAAACATTCATTAACATTTTGTGTCTTTTCATGTAAGCACCGTGACAATAGTAAGTTTATTTTCACTTAGGTCCCTGTATATTGGCTTGCTTCCAGTGCCTCAAATTGGAGCGAGTGATGGTGTGCATAAGTGTCACCAGTTGCTATTGCTTTTTTGTATCCACACCATGTGCCTACACCACTGTGACAGAGAGCATGGTGTCGATGGTCATCCGTAGAAGCTTTATGTAAAAAGGTAGCCCATACTGCCTTCTTCATGGTTTCAGTATTTTCTCGATTCCTTCTTATGGCTAAACCATAGTAGAGCTGCAGTTAGTCCACCTCTTCCTTAGTAAGATGACTCCAACCACCAATTGGTTTGCCATCACTGAGCTTTTTCCCCTTCATGTTTTTCATTAGCTTACGCAAAAGTGCGCCCATCCTCTTTTGGGCATGACCAACACACTCTAACTTTCCAATTTTTACAGTTCTCCCCTAAGGCATATTTTCCAACACATTTGCAAGCCCTTTGGAGTCTCCGTCTCCAAGGTACTTTACATACCGTACACCATAATTCTCTTCTGACCTTAGAAATATTCTGAGAACTTCCTCTGATTCCATTCCACCACTGTACCCTGAAAAATTCTGAACACAAACATGATCCTGGTTATTTCCTTTGCAACCACGGCAGTACTTTGTCATACATTCTATGTCAATCACCCTTCCATTTTCATGGATGTTGCGGTGACAACACCATTCAGTGATAGGTGACCACGCTTCTGCCATGTCCCATCAAAGGCTGCAGCTATATCAGTGTCATCTTCACTGTATAACAGAGTTCCATATGTTCGAATGTGTCTGAATTTCTAGGGGACTAAACAGCTGAGGTCATCGGTCCATAGACTTACACACTACTTAAACTAACTTATACTAAGAACAACAAACATACCCATGCCTGAGGGAGGAGTCGAACCTCCGACGGAAGGGGCCGTGCAGTCAGTGACATGGCCCCTCTAATCATGCGGTTCTCCGCGTGGCCATAACACAGATTCTTCTACTGCTTTTTTCATTGACACAGCACTGTCTTGACCAAAACTTTCAAGAAGTAATTGTGTATACTTCTCAAATCTTGTAGGGGGGGGGGGGGGGGGGCAAATTCATGATAGCACAAAATGTTTGAGCTGCCTTCCTACACTTCCCAATACACCTCATTCCATATGCAAGTCTGATATTTGGATTACAAACTCTTCCTTAGCACAATCCAGAAGAATACCCAGTTTTAGTTACCCCCACAGAAATCACAAAACACTTGTAACTTACTAGCACACCTTTCCTGCCTTCAAAATCTTGACTATTTTAATACCACCTTTTCCACAAAGTGCACCCGCAGCAGCGTTCTTTAGAAGCGGACATAGAGAACTCAATTCGGTAACTTTGGAAACACATTCCGTTACAGTGTTTGATCATGTTTTATAGAAATGACACTCTGGGTACTCAAATATTGTAGATTCTGTCCTGTGGCACTTGACAGAGTTGGCATAACATTCAGTTGGTTTGTGGATGTAATTATACAGTCTCTATTTTCCAATGAAGTACTGCGATACCATAAAACTTACGTTTTCCCGTTCCAAAACACTTTTTGGAGGCGTAACTACTTCCGAGAATGACACAGCACTAACAACTCAACAACGTACATAAGTCTGAGCACAAACAACTCTCGAAAACCATTTATATATATATGAAGGGAAACAAAGGACCATCGGAGAGCGTGTGTGCTAACAGAGCGGCCAACTCAAACAACGACTAAACAGTGTATTTTTCCGTAGTGGCGGAATGATAATGTCGCCATTTGACATCCGACCGCAGCGGATATACTGTACATTTAAATTGGTTTTAAAGATGTTCCCGAAGTCTCAATCGATTCATTCAACCACCATTTCGTTCATAAAACTCTAAACGCTGATTTAAGACCGACAGGTGATTTTAAATGGGCGCTGAGCCAAAAAGAGCAGATACTAAACTTAATCAAATCTGTATGACCGGAGCATATCATTCATGAAATCTGTTTAAATGGCGTATGAGAACACACACGGAACACGGCTTGTTTCGGTGAAGTGAAAAGCGTTTTACTACGTTATTTGTGGTAAATACTTGTTAACGTTACGTGTGCATCATAACACCTCAGCATCATGCGGAGATTGGAAGTGCTTGTCACACGAAAGCGTAAGTAAAAACGAATATAGACGCGGAAACATCGCGACAAACTAAATTACATTCTAGAAGATAGATTAACCCCCAGCAAAAGACTCTCTCATCAACATCGTTTCGTTGCAGATGTCAAGCTACCTGTAGTAATTAACACACGAGTGATCCAGAAAATTCATTCGCACCAAATGTAAAGGTATTTGCAAAAAGAAACAATCTATTGTTTGAACCAAAGATGAACATAATTTTGTAATCGTTTAATAAAAATGTTCACATTACAGAATAATTGAAAACGAAAAGCCACTGATGATGGCACAGTGGTGCCGAAACATGTTTGTGTACTGAGAAAAAACGGTGTTTTGCATAACTGGTGGATCTCACATCCAACAATTTTGGACTTGGACAGTTTCACATCCGATGATACCATCCAGCAGCTGTAGCCGCAAATATTACAAATATCCTACCACTCCAGCAGTGTGGAGTGAAACTTGGGGAGTGGTCGTGATATTGTAGTGTCACAGTTCTGCTATCGGCGGCAAGGGTCTCTGCAAACACATCGCATAGGGACGTTTGTTAGACCTCTACAGTACATATAATCGCAACGCGGTGAGTGGATAGGCAGTACGCAAACTTTGGTACTCCAGTGCTCGAATAGAACTGCTACTTTGTTTTCTGAACTGGGTCATGGAACTCTGTGGGATTGTGTGTTGTTTAAGATGAGTCTCGCTATGTTTGTCGATACTGATTTCGGCAGACATTACTAACATTCCTGATTTTCGTTTTTCTAGTGTTTGCGGGCATCGATATATCATTACCCTTCCACAGATGACATTGACACAAAAGAGTTGTATGGTCTGTTATTGTAAATGTAGATATCACGGCAGTAAACCCACGTCTCCGTAGTCACGTATGGGTTATTGTTTTATTCGTGCCACTTTTATTTAAAGTTTCACTGCAGAAGTATCAGCAACGAATTTGCGACCTGAAATATCACGTTCAGATATGATCGTTCCCCCAAGGACTTATTTCTGTCCCATTCGAACCTGCTGAAATTTTTCTGTTTACTGGTTACAATACTTAGCGCAACTTCTTCTCCTGTTTCTTAAACGAAAGAAAATGGCAAAAGACCCTACAGAAGTCTAAGAAATGAGGTTGGCAGGAACTGAAAAATGTCGAAGCAGAAACAGCTAAACAAGAAATACAATAATTTAGAAGCATGCGTAACTTGTGGAAATGTATCTACAGGAAAACTAAAGAAACCTTTGGAAAAAAGAGCAGTTGCATGACTCGCAAGAGCTCAGTTGGCAGACCAGTTATAATAAGGATGGAAAAACTGAATGGTGGAAGGAATATGTAGAAGGACTGTACCAGGGAAAAAATGAACAAAAGGAAGAGAAAGTAGACGAAGATGAAATGGGAAATACGATAATACAAGTAGAATCTAACAAATCTCAAAGACCTAGGATGAGACAAGTTCCCTGTTGTAGACGACATATCCTCAGAATTATTGAGATTCTTGGGTGAGTCAACCATTAGGAAACTATTCTGCTTTGTATGCAAGATTTGTCAGACAAGCCAAATATCCTCAGACTTCAAGAGAGATGTAACAAATGAAATTCCAAAGAAGGCAGGTGTATCACCGAAGAAAAATGAAAAAAATTGGCAGAAATCTACCTCTTGGAAGATGAGTTTCGATTCCGGACATATGTAGCAACATGTGAAGTAACTATGACATTACGACTTAATTCAGAAAATACACTAAATACAGACAAATCTACGCTTATATAGTTTAGAAATTTAGAGAAAATATTTGAAAGTGTTGACTAGAAGGCACTACTCCAAATTCTGAAGATAGTAGGCATAAAATAGAGCGAGCGAAACTTTGTCCAGAACATGTACAAATAATAGACTGTAATAATAAAACTCTAACGTCATGAAAAGGAAGCAGTGGTTGGCTGGGTGTTAAACAGTTTTGTGGACTATATCTGGCATCGTTTAGTTCATACATTGGTCATGCAGTATAAAAGGCCAAGAAGATATTTGTAGATGACGTTAACGTTTAGAAAGAAAAGAGAAAAGCCATTTAGTTAAGGAGATATCAGTGTAATTCTGCCACAAACAACAAAGAACTTGGAAGAGCAGATGGAGGGATAGATTGGTGAAAAGAGATTATAAGGTGAATATTAATAAAAGTAAACCAAGGGTAATGGAATGTAGTTGAATTAAATCAGATGACGGTTGACGATTAGATCATGAAATGAGACATTACAATCAGTAGACGAGTTTTGCTTTTTTGGCGATAAAATAACTGATGACGAACGGAAAGAATATAAAATGTATTCTGTACATAAAATAAAACGCTACCGATTAAACTAAGGTTCAGCGAATAATTATGTAGCACAGAGAGGTGGCTTTTTTCACTGGAGCTAAATAAGCAGACATCTGAGAAAACGATTGCGTCTGTTCTCTGCAGCAGTACGAAGATACTCGAAGGTCCTGTTTCACGTTTTTCTAATCTAAAATACTTCTGTATTTCAGTGCTTCTGTCTGACGTTCCGCAGGACTTCGTCCATTCACGTATGTAATTAAATGAACCACTTGCAGCCGTTGTTTTGATGTTATTTTACTACTTTGCAACCAATTTCCGTAAATCAATACACAATCTTCAGGCCTGTATGCACAAACAGTAATAATAGCCTCATTAACTTACCAGCTATCCAAATACAAACACAGATTCAAAACAGAATAAGAATCAAGGACAATATTGCATAAATGAATTTATGTAAACAAATTATTTGATGAAAACCAACTGTTACAGACACTGTCACATACCTAAAATTGAATTATATATAGTATACCATAACGAAATTCCACCCTATAATGTTTTAATAACATTATTAATTAAATGCCCCATTATGAAAAATTTGTCAGTTAGATGGTATGATAAACTGCGAGATCCTGAAGTAACCTACCAGTCTTCAAAAGCAACTGTATAAAATGATAGACGTGTGAAAGTAAGTACAACAACGTTAGAAATATGTAAACCAAAGAAATACGAGTTGCGACAATAAAGTAATGAGACTGATGTAAAAAAAAATGTTGCTTACTGCTTTAGTCAAGTTTAGTGTTGTCTGCTTCAAAGTAGTTCTCTTGTGATTGCAAACACTTCTTCCAGCGCTTCTGCCATTGATGGCAGAGCATATACTGTATTCAACATTATGAATCACCTCGAAGGGAACGATCTATTGATCATCATGGTTGATCAGCATGGTTTCAGAAAACATCGTTCTTGTGCAACGCAGCTAGCTCTTTATTCCCACGAAGTAATGGCCGCTATCGACAGGGGATCTCAAGTTGATTCCGTATTTCTAGATTTCCGGAAATCTTTTGCCACCGTTCCTCACAAGCGACTTCTAATCAAGCTGCTGGCCTATGGGGTATCGTCTCAGTTGTGCGACTGGATTCGTGATTTCCTGTCAGGAAGGTCGCAGTTCCTACTAATAGACGGCAGATCATCGAGTAAAACTGAAGTGATATCTGGTGTTCCCCAGCGAAGCGTCCTGGGACCTCTGCTGTTCCTGATCTATATAAATGACCTGTATGACAATCTGAGCAGTTCTCTTAGGTTGTTCGCAGATGATGCTGTAATTTACCCTCTAGTAAGGTCATCCGAAGACCAGTATCAGTTGCAAAGCGATTTAGAAAAGATTGCTGTATGGTGTGCCAGGTGGCAGTTGACGCTAAATAACGAAAAGTGTGAGGTGATCCACATGAGTTCCAAAAGAAATCCGTTGGAATTCGATTACTCGATAAATAGTACAATTCTCAAGCCTCTTTATTCAACTAAGTACCTGGGTGTTAAAATTACGAACAACTTCAGTTGCAAAGATCACATAGATAATATTGTGGGGAAGGCGAGCCAAAGGTTGCGTTTCATGGGCAGGACACTTAGAAGATGCAACAAGTCCACTAAAGAGACAGCTTACACTACACTCGTTCGTCCTCTGTTAGAATATTGCTGCGCGGCGTGGGATCCTTACCAGGTGGGATTGACGGAGGACATCGAAAGGGTGCAAAAAAGGGCAGCTCGTTTTGTATTATCACCTAGTAGGGAAGAGAGTGTGGCAGATATGATACGCGAATTGGGATGGAAGTCATTACAGCAAAGACGTTTTTCGTCGCGGCGAGGTCTATTTACGAAATTTCAGTCACCAACTTTCTCTTCCGAATGCGAAAATATTTTGTTGAGCCCAACCTACATAGGTAGGAATGATCATCAAAATAAAATAAGAGAAATCAGAGCTCGAACAGAAAGGTTTAGGTGTTGGTTTTTCCCGCGCGCTGTTCGGGAGTGGAATGGTAGGGAGATAGTATGATTGTGGTTCGATGAACCCTCTGCCAAGCACTTAAATGTGAATTGCAGAGTAATCATGTAGATGTAGATGTAGATTCTGTGCTCTATCCGCTGCACCAGACCCTGCCTGGAACATACTGTAACATAAATGGTACATGCCTCGCCCGGTAAAAATTCTATCTTGTTCTAAATGCTGGCCATATATTCGTATTTCTTTGGTTTCTTTATTGTTGTAGTTGCTTTCATACGTCTATAATTTCTACAATTCATTTTGTAGAGCTGTATGTTACTTCAGAATTTGGCGTTTTAGCTATATCACGTAACTTACCAATATTTAATTAATCATTTTATTATGAAATAGTATATTTGTGCAACATATAGGGTGGAGATTCACTATGGTGTACGATACATAATTCTGTTTTAAGTCTGTGACAAATAATGTATCAGTTAGTTTTCACCAAATGGTTACTGTAAATTCTCGGATATAATTTTGTCCTTGATTCTTATTCTGTTTTTAATCTGTCTTTGTGTTTGCATGACTGGCAAGTCAATGGTGCCACGATTACTGCTTATGCAGGAAGGTCTGAGGTTTGTGTACTGTGGCACCGACTCTGGTTGCGTTGTAGGAAAATACCATCAAGACGACAGCTACAAGTGTTTCATTTTATTACAGAATCAAAAATATAGTCCCTAACTGGCCGGCCGGAGTGGCCGAGCGGTTAAAGGCGCTACAGTCTGGAACCGCACGACCGCTACGGTCGCAGGTTCGAATCCTGCCTCGGGCATGGATGTGTGTTATGTCCTTAGGTTAGTTAGGTTTAAGTAGTTCTAAGTTCTAGGGGACTTATGACCACAGCAGTTGAGTCCCATAGTGCTCAGAGCCATTTGAACCAAGCCAAGTCCCTAACTCCCAGTCATGATCAACAAAGACCAGAATACCGCACAGTCGAAGAGATGATCACCTGCTATAGTCATATTTAGAATAATCGATACCCTGAAGAATTTTGAAACGCTACATCTACATCTACAGCTACATGATTACTCTGCAATCGTAAGTGCCTGGTTGAGGCCTCATCGAACCACCTTCGGGCTAGTTCTCTACCGCTCCACTTTCGAACGGCACACGAGAAACACGAGCAGTTAAATTTTCTGTGAGAGCCCTAAATTTCTCTTATTTTATTATGATAATCATTCTCCCTATGTAGGTGGGCGCCAACTGAGTATCTTCGCAATCGGAGGAGAAAGTTGGTCATTGAAATTTCACGGGAAGATCCTACGGCAACGAAAAACGCTTTGGGATAAACATTGTCACCCAAATTCACGTGCCATTTCGATGGCACTCTCTCCCTTATTTCAAGACGATAAAAAACAAGCTGCCCACGTTTCAACTTTTCCGAAGTCCTCCGTCAGGCCGATCTCATGCGGATCCTACAAAGTACAGCAATACTCCAGAAGAGGGCTGACTAACGTGGTGTAAGCAGTCTCTTTAGTAGACCTGTTGAGCTCTCTAAGAGTTCTACCAATACATCGCTGTCATTGGTTTGCTCTACCCATTACATTGTCAATACGATCTTTCCAATTTAATTACTATAACTGTAATCCCTAAGTATTTATTTGAATTTACAGCCTTTAGATTTGTGTGATTTATCGGTAACCGAAATTCAGCGGAATTCTTCTAGTATTCATGTGGATGACTTCACACTTTTTATTATTTACAGTCAATTGCAAATTGCCACTTTTCACTCCATACACATACTTATCTTAATCATTTTATAATTGGCTTTCATCACCTGATGAATTTACATGGCGGTATATGAAAATATCACCTGCAAACACTTAATGAGGGCTGATCAGATCGTCACCGATGCCTCTTAAGTAGCCCAGCTTCCGCTGCGGAAGCTGCTATCCGCACTCTTGCGCCATCGTGTTACCGGCCGCTCTGCTAGAGGTCGATTTGCAAACTGTTGCAGTTGTTTGCTCTTTTGAGGTATATTTCTGTATGTGCTGTTTATCGTTTGCCGCGTCACATTCCTAGCAATATACGGCTGTTCCTCCACCTCTAAACTCTACCGTAGTTATATATCGGGATTACCAGTGCACGCTGTTGTAATACGTGGGTAATGGCTAACCACCGGGGCTCGGTATACTCATATTGTCACACAAAGATAGCCGCTTGTCGTTTCTGCTGTGCGGACCGCGTACATCTTTCTTCCCTGCAGTGCAGAGAATGCTATTATGAAGCTTTCTAATGCGATCCACATTATTCAGTTCCACTGTACTGCTAAAGGAGGCACTTTTACAGTGGTGTCAGTCGTAATTACAGGTAGAAAGCAACAAAAATATGAAGAATATCTAGGTCTCGTAGAAGTTATTTATTATTCCTTTTCTATCTTTTCTTTTTTGTTGTCAGACTGGTTTGGTGCTGCCCGCCACGAATTTCTCTCCTGTGCCAGCCTCTTCACATCAGAATAGGACTTAAATTCAATATCACCTACTACTTGATGGATGTATTCAAATCTCTGCCTCGCGTACAGTTTTTGCCCTCTACAGTTACCAATACTACCACGGAAGTTATTCCTTGATATCATTCTGCCCCTTCTTCTCGTCAGTGTTTGCTATTTATTCCTTCTCTCGTCGATTTTGCAGAGAATCACCTCATTTCTTACTTTATCAGTCCATCTAATTTTCAACATTATTCTGTAGCTCCACATCTCAAAAGCTTGGATTCTCTTCTGATCCGGTTTTCCTACAACCCATGTTTCACTACCATACAGTGCTGTGCTCTAAATGTACATTCTCAAAACTATCTTCCTCTCATTAAGGCCTATTTTTGATACTAACACATTTCACTTGGCCAGGAATACCCTTGATGCCAGTGTTAGTACGCTTTTTATGTCCTCACTACTACCAGAATTCTTTAAATTCCTCTACTTCCTGATCCCCAATTCTGATGTCAGGTTTCTCGTTGTTCCCATTTCTGCTACTATTCATTACTTTAATTTTTCGTCGATTTACTCTCAGTCCACATACTGTACTCACTGGACCATTCCATTTAGCATTTCCTGTAATTTTTCTCCACTTTTGTTGAGGGTAGCAATGCTATCGGCTGATCTTATCATTGATAGCCTTTCACATTGAATTTTAATTACGCTCTTGAACTTGCATTCACGTCTTTGCTTCTTCGACGTATAGACGAACATTAGGGGCGAAAGACCAAATCCTTGTCTTACACTCTTTTTAATCCTAACACTTCGTTAATGGTCTTCCAATCTTGAGCCTTGTACATATTGTATATTATTTCTCTATAGATTACCCCTATTTTTTCTCAGAAATTCGAGCATCTTGCACCATTAGACACTGTCGACCGTTTTTTCCAAGTTGGCAAATACCATGAACGCGTCTTGGTTTTTCCTCATTCTTGCATCCACCATCAATCGTAACGTCAAAATTGCCTCTCTAATGCCTTTACCTTTATCTAAAGCCAAACCGAAATTCATATATCAGATCCTCAATTTTCTTGTCCATTCTTCTGTGTATTAATCTTGAGTATTCTGGATATATGACCTCCCTGGTTGTGCGATAACTCTCGCATTTGTTGGCTCTTGCTCTCTTTGGAACTGTGTAAATCTTGTTTTCCCGAATATCTGATACTACATCGCCAGTGTCCTACATTATACACCGCAATACAGATAGTCATTTTGTTTCCACTATCCCCAACAACTTTTGATATCATAGATAATTCTGACGAAAAATATAAAATAGTTCTGTAAACATATTAACTGAGGTATGAGCCACTGCGTCCTACGGAACACATCTGCCGGTTGACATTACAGGAGGGGATCAATGTGTTTAATTTTCAATCTTAGGCAAAATTTTGCCCACCATCTCAATGACCCAACAACTCAGCTGCCTGTGCTCGGATTTTGTCACATGCTTGGGACACAAACTCCCTTAATCTTCGCACTTTTTCATTGGGTGTGGAATACCGTTATAATATTAAATGTGCCGAGACCAGAAATCAAAATATTGTTACCAGGGAGTCAATGCGACTGGATCTTTTACACCAATTCACCTCTCGTTACACGCTTGTAGTCCGTAACTTGGTTGGTGCCACTTCGTGCTTGGAGCATATCTAGCGTGAATAGATCATCTTGCAGACACGGGTGACACACAGTTAGGTGGCAGAAGTCATTGGATACCTCTTGATGTTGTTTCTGTCCTCATTTTGTCGAGTGTAGTGCAGCAACTCGAGATGACAAGGATTCAACAAGACTTGGAAGTCCGATGCAGCAACAGTGACCCATGCTGCGTCCGTAGCCGTCTATAATTGCTACAGTGATGCTAATGCTCGATTTTGTGCACGAATTGACACCTGTATTATGTCCCATAAATATTATATAGTATTCATGCTGGGAAATCTGGGTAACCAAACCATTTGCTTTAATTTTCCAGAATGTTCTTCAACCAATCGCGAACACTTGTGGCTCGGTGACTCGGCGCTTCGTTTCTTGGGTACATGAGGTTCATAAATGGCTGCAAATGGTCTCCACGTAGTTGAATACAACCATTCCGTCAATGATAAGGCTCCATTGGACCAGAGGACCCTCTCCAGTCCAAATAAACACATTCTCCACCATTACGGAGCAACCACCACACTGCCTTGTTGACAACTTGTTTGCTTTGCGTGGTATGCGCCACACTTGAACCGTACCATCTGCTCTTACCAGCTGAAATCGGTACTCAGCTGACCAGACCACGGATTGCCAGTCGTTTATTGTCAGATTCGATAGCAAACCAACACGACAACCGTATTTCAGGTATACATGCCAATTTTTCTAGCTGATAATGAAGGGATGGAAAAATCGTATGACGACTGCTGAACAGGTAGTTTAGTACGTTAAGTGAGAAACAAATCTAATAACTGTGAGGAATTGACTGTAGTTGTAGGGGTTCAGCTAGTAATAACGAATACTCTGTCTAAGAATCACAAGAGGACGAGGTATAATTGGAAAAGAACATTATGCTCATGCAGAGATTCAGAAATCAGGTACTGGATTGTTAGGCGTACCCGAAAGCAGCTAAAGATTCAGATCTCAGTCTTCTAGTGATCAAGAGTTGGCTGAGGTTCAAAAACCTAATCAGGAAGAATCAATGCGCAAAGAAATGGGCTATGGAAATACTAAGTAATAAAGAGATACGTTTGAAGTTCTCTAAGTCTATGCATACTGCGATAAGGAAGAGCTCAGAAGCTAGTTCAGCTGAAGAGGTATGGACATCTCTAAAAAGTGCAATCACACAAGTTGGAAAGATAAACAAGGGTACAAAGAAGGTAAGTGCTAACAAAACATGCGTAAGTGGAGAAACACTTCAGTTGATCGGTGAAGGAAAGAAGTACAAAAAGTTCAGGGAAATTCAGGAATACAGATACACAAGTCGCGGAGGAATGAAATAAACAGGAAGGGCATGGAAGCTAAGACAAAATAGCTGCACGAAAAATGTGAAGAAATTGAAAAAGAAATGACTTTTGGAAACACTGATACTTATTTTTCATTTATCCTTAACTTTTTTCGACGAAAAAATGAGAACATGGATTTTCTTGAATTTCAGCGCCAACTACCAAGAATCGAAACAAATGTTTAAGACAAAATGTACGTAGTTTTCTCTGTAGAATCTGAATCCCCAATAAAAAATGGGGGCTCCCATTTGAAATTTTAAAGTGCTTCCCACCCCACCCCCAGGGGGTTGAGCGGCGGTCTAATTTTAGCACCAGCAGATGTCCCCATCGAAAATAATCAACTTTGGATGCTACACATTTTTTTCGTGTGAAGCTTATTTTTCGAGTTATTCCGGGATGTCAACTTAAAATTTATATCCGGTAGATAGGAAACTATGAAGGAAACTACAGGAAAAAATCGTTGACGAACCATCGTACTTAAAGCAAGTGGCAGACTTCGGTACATTGGTACGATACCGAGAAACTGTGGTTTACGGAGGAGACTATTTGCAAAATACTACTGCAATCCATTCTTGAAAGGAATAGGACTAACAGGAAATATTTAACTTATTCAAGGAAGAACAGTACACATGATTACGGGTGTGTCTGTCATTGCAAAGCGTCACAGGAAAATCTCAACTGGTAGACATTTCTGAGATACGTCAAGCATATCGCGGAAGACTATAAAGTTTAGAGAACAACTACTAAGTGAGAAATACAGAAATTTGTCGCAGTCCTCTAGGTATCGCTCCAGTATGAACGGCGAACTCGATAATAATTTACACTGCACACCGAAATACTGTAGCGTTTGTCCTGTGCTCCATATGTGGATGCCACAAGTATGAAACTTTAATGTGAATGCCACAGTATGAAACTTTAGTATGTGGTGCAATGGATTTACCGTTTGCGATGCACCATACAGTCAATTGATGAGTGTAGATGTAGACGTGGTTGAAATGTGGCAGAAATGAAATTTTTGAAGCCAACAATTATTTAGTGCCACAGGGGGAATAGAATAACAAAGGTGTGATTTAAATCTGAAGACGTTCTTCGTTTTGTCGTAGTATGAAGACAAATTTCAAATACGTACTCACCAGTAAGTAAAGGGAATCGTCATAGCAAAAATACAATAAAATATTTGCACTTTTTCCAAAGTTTCTATGTCAAACGCAACATGTTACAATCACACATCCTTAGCAGTAGTGATGTCTTTACCTATAGTATAGTGTTCTTGTAAGTACAGTCTTGGGAGACAAAATACAAGCTCTATTTGCTTACTAGAAGAAAACTATCACTTAGATGGAAACAGTACTCGACGGACCTGGTTAATGTTTTGAAAGCGATGACACTTGTAAAGAAAGCTTTATTTTCCACACGCATGTCGTTATAATGGGATTAATTCCCTTTCTGCATTACTACACTTTTCCTCTAGAATGACGCTGTTAGAAAATCCATCACATAGTTTCGCAGCACGATACTCAACGTAAAAAAACAGTAAAGGTCTCGTGATGTTGTTGGTTCGGATATACCACATCGAGGGTTTAGCCGCCTAACAAAAACATGTTCTCCCTCCCCGTGCATTGCCCCTTTCTTTCCGGATATGCGACTGGTGTGTAGCATGAAGGTAAGTTTGCAAGATTAAATTGACAAAATCATCGAAAACTGCCTAGCGAAAGACCTAAGGGCTGAGGGTGAACGCAGTACAACAATAAACATTGAAAAAACAAATTTGTGTTGCCTCCAATTTCTTGATAAAAGTCGATGAACTTTGCGAACTTCTAAGTACGAATGCACATCTCTGCTCTTACCATATCGACATCAATCTGTCTCCAGCGTCAGGCCATAAATGATTCATATGATCCACGACTTTTGCCACATACGCATTGCTGCATGGAACCGTCATTATGCTTTTGATGATTTTTTTATGTTAGACGTTTCATCTCCCTTCATAACGTACACCACAAAAAGTAGTAGACACACACTGATTCCAAACTTTTATGCAGTATACAGATATCTTCTTCATTACCCACTATCATTAACGCTTGTATGTATTTTTCATAACTAAGACTTACTTTCCTACATCCAAGTAACTGAAATTCTTAAAAGGAGAGTTTTTGTATAGTCAATCTAAGTTTTATGATAACCTTCGGCTCTTTGGTACGCAACGAGAGTTTTACCTTAGACGCTGTCAGAGGCGTCTTGTCACGGTCCGCACGGCTCCCCACGTCGGAGGTTCGAGTCCTCCCTCGGGCATGGCTGTGTGTGTTGCCCTTAGCGTAAGTTAGTTTGAGTTAGATTAAGTAGTGGGTAAGCTTAGGGACCGATGACCTCAGCAGTTTGCTCCCATAAGACCTTACCACATATTTTGATATTTCCATACTGCCAACAGGATGGAGTAACTACCCCTGCAGTCGGTCGAAACTTGGAGCACATTTACACAATCTTCACGCCTGTCAGAACTGTTAGCAGTGGTCAGTGTGGTCACGGTCCTAACTGGCAACCCATGCCACTTCATCTGTCAGTGTACGATGTGTTGGGAGCATTCAAGTCTAAGGTGTATCGCAAAAACCCTCACAATCCTCAAGAACTGCCGCAGAACATTTCGGATGAGATCACAGCAACTCCATCCTGCTGACCAGGACCAAAATGTGCCTAAAGATGAATGGTGGTCACTTTCACCATTGTTAAATTAGCCTAGTACTGTGTATCCATTCATTTGCCCCTGGAAATCTGTTCTTTGGGTCACTTTCATTTGCGCCAACTTGTATTTTCCCTTAATCTCATTTGGGTTTAACATTTCTTGGTTAGCTTTTAATCGGAAAATCAATCGTACTTACGTGATTCAGTATCTTCATTTAATGTGCCTGTGATACTATTCTACAAATGTTACGTATTTGGACTGCAGAACTTTCATAAATTTATGAAATTAATTAATGATACACAAAATAAATGTAGCACTCTAGCCGTCCACTTCCTTAATTAGGACAAAAAATCTAATAAGTTTATTGCACTCATTCGTACTCATTTGGCCGAAATACGTTTTGATCGCTTTCCAATCAAGCAAAAAGACTTTCCATAGGTGGCATTTTGTTGCCAATCAAACTGTTACGGCACTACAATCTTAATTATAAAAGCAAAGCATTCTTTAAGCACATCTACTCTTTTGCACTGATAGAACATACGCCAGGAACCTTTAGCACAAGACTTTCGACGTCGAAAGAAAATAATTTCATGTAATGTTCAAGACATGGGAATGGCACTTAGCTTTACTGGTTCACACTTTGTAACTTCTGAAGCACCAAGAAGAACATTAGTAAGCTTCAAACGGAGTTTACCTAATGCTTTGATACTCGTACTCATAGCAGACTCTCATGTATCATGTGGTTCTTAGTAAAAATCTAATAGTTAATTTACTACTCCCTTTCCGTCATCAAAGAAAGTTGCTACAAGTGGGAAAAATTTTCTTTTTCTTTACTGGGAACGGCAATAGGCAATCAAAATAGATTGTTTTGATGTTCAGTTTCTTTTACAGCAGATTCTGTAGAACATTATACCAAAACATAACTCGTGGCAGTCTCCATTTTTGTTCTACCTTACTGCACCTTTGAAGCCTAGTCATTCATTATGGAGTACGGAATCTAATTTATTGCCATAGTTGGAGACATTATAACTGTGTCCATGTTTCACCGCATAACAGATTTTAGTGGCTGCAATTATTGCTATTTTGTGTTCTAAATCACCAGATGGTGGACCAAGAAATTGACTAATGCAGCTTGAAATACGTTCGATGAAATGTGTTTACCATTCCTGTACGAAATAACAGCATTCGCCCTTTCACTATTTACACTAAAAGCAGGTGAACAAACGAGACATCTGGCCTGGTGTATGCTCGACTAACCTAAGTGGAGGATCTTTCATTTTATAGCCAATCCTCTGCAAAAGCACAAGAATCATGAAGACTTCATGTTAATCTGAGCGGAGAACCCATATTTTATGTTAAATACATAATACTGTTTTTAAATACGTAATATTCTTTCCAACATTTCTGTAACAATCGCAATGCTAGCACGCAATGTACCACAACAACAAGTGTCAATTGCGATAGATCCGCTTAAAGAAATTGTTGGCCTTTAAGCAAGGGTTACATACAAATATTTTTTTAAATATTATTTATTGTGCGTAAGTGGTACAAAGCTGTATCACTTTTCAACACAATCTCCACCACGCGCAATGCAAGTCCTCCAGCGCTTACAAAGTGCATAAATTCCTTTAGAAAAAAATTCTTTTGTAGTCCGCGCAAGCACTCATGCACTGCGTGGCGTACCTCTTCATCAGAACGGAACTTCATTCCTCCCATTGCGCCTTTGAGCGGTCCACACATATGGAAATCACTTGGGGCGGTATCTGGTGAGTATGGTGGATGAGGAAGACACTCAAAATGCAGGTCTGTTATTGTTGCAACTGTTGTACGGGCAGTGTGGGGCCTTGTATTGTCATGTTGCAAAAGGACACCTGTTGACAGCAATCCACGTCGCTTTGATTTGATTGCAGGCCGCAGATGATTTTTTAGGAGATCTGTGTATGATGCACTGGTGACAGTGGTCCCTCTAGGCATGTAATGCTCCAAAATGACGCCTTCCTCGTCCCAAAAGAGAGTCAGCTTAATCTTCCCTGCTGATGGTTCTGTTCGAAACTTCTTTGGTTTTGGTGATGAGGAATGGCGCCATTCCTTGCTCGCTCTCTTCGTTTCCGGTTGGTGGAAGTGAACCCAGGTTTCGTCCCCAGTAATGGTTCTTGCAAGGAAGCCATCACCTTCTCGTTCAAAGCGCTGAAGAAGTTCTTCACTAGCATCAGCACGTCGTTCTCTCATTTCAGGAGTCAGATGCCGTGGCACCCATCTTGCAGACACTTTCTGAAACTGAAGCACATCGTGCACAACGTGGTGTGCTGACCCATGACTATTCTGTAAACATGCTGCAGTGTCATTCAGTGTAAATTGGCGGTTTTCCTTCACTATGGTTTCAACTGCTGCAATATTCTGTGGAGTCACAGCTCGTTGTGCCTGATCTGGACGAGGAGCATCTTCCACTGAAGTCATACCATTTGCAAACTTCCTACTCCATTCGTAGACTTTCTGCTGTGACAAACAAGCATCACCGTACGGAATTTTCATTCGTCGATGAATTTCAATAGGTTTCACACCTTCACTACCCAAAAACCGAATAACAGAACGCTGTTCTTCCCTGGTGCAAGTTGCAAGTGGGGCGGCAATCTTTATACTGACACTGCGACAGTATGTGTGCATCTACACTATGCTGCCGCCAACATGCCAATCTGCACGCTGTTTGTAGCACGCTTACCAACTTACACGATAACGGCGCGAAATTTCGATTTGTTATTACTAATTTAAGGTTTTCATTTGACTCACCCTCGTACAATTAAAATACTCTTGTTGTTGTTGTGGTCTTCAGTCCTGAGACTGGTTTGATGCAGCTCTCCATGCTACTCTATCCTGTGAAAGCCTCTTCATCTCCCAGTACCTACTGCAGCCTACATCCTTCTGAATCTGCTTAGTTTATTCATCTCTTGGTCTCCCTCCACGACTTTTACTCTCCATGCTGCCCTCCAGTACTGAACTGCCGATCCCTTGATGACAGAACATGTCCTACCAACCGATCCCTTCGTCTAGTCAAGTTGTGCCACAAACTCCTCCCCAATTCTATTCAATACCTCCTCATTAGTTATGTGATCTACCCATCTAATCTTCAGCATTCTTCTGTAGCACCACATTTTGAAAGCGTCTATTCTCTTCTTGTCTAAACTATTTATCGCCCATGTTTCACTTGCATACATGGCTACACTCCATACAAATACTTTCAGAAACGACTTCCTGTCACTTAAATCAATACTCGACGTGAACAAATTTCTCTTCTTCAGAAACGATTTCCTTGCCATTGCCAGTCTACATTTTATATCCTCTCTACTTCCACCATCATCAGTTATTTTGCTCCCCAATTAGCAGAACTCCTTTACTACTTTAAGTGTCTTATTTCCTAACTTAATTCGCTCAGCATCACCCGACTTCATTCGACTACATTCCATTATCCTCGTTTTGCTTTTGTTGATGTTCATCTTATACCCTCCTTTCACGACACAGTCCATTCCGTTCAACTGCTCTTCCAAGTCCTTTGCTGTCTCTGACAGAATTACAATGTCATCGCGAACCTAAAAATTTTTATTTCTTCTCCATGGATTTTAATACCTACTCCGAACTTTTCTTTCGTTTCCTTCACTGCTTGCTCAATATAGAGATTGAATAGCATCGGGGAGAGGCTACAACACTGTCTCACACCCTTCCCAACCACTGCTTCCCTTTCATGTCCCTCGATTCTTATAACTGCCATCTGCTTTCTGTACAAATTGTAAATAGCCTTTCGCTCCCTGTATTTTACCCCTGCCACCTTCAGAATTTGAAAGAGAGTATTCCAGTCAACATTTTCAAAAGCTTTCTCTAAGTCTACAAAGTTTAAAATCTTGCTATAAACGTAGGTTCGCCTTTCCTTAATCTATCTTCTAAGTTAAGACGTGGGGTCCGTATTGTCTCCCGTGTTCCAACATTTCTACGGAATCCAAATAGATCTTCCCCGAGGTCGGCTTCTATCAGTTTTTCCATTCGCCTGTAATGAATTCGCGTTTGTATTTTGTAGCTGTGACTTATTAAACTGATAGTTCGATAATTTTCACATCTGTCAACACCTGCTTTCTTTGGGATTGGATAACACACTAATATGAACTTACCAAAAAGTAGATATCTACCTTTATATTTTATTTTATCAAGTCACAAATGGGTCAGTTGCGCATACGAAACACTGCAAACAGTGAAGTCAAATCCTAACTGTGTTTCACTCAGGTTCAACTGATTAGCAGATGCGCGCCGTAGGCTGGTGGAAGAAGGTGGCGTCAGCTGAGTTCAGAGGAAGAGAGAGAGACGCACGGCGATAGGTCAAGGAGGAGGAGGAGGAGAAGGAGGGACTAGTGGTTCACGACCCGTCGACAACTATGTCATTAGAGACGGAGCACAACCTCGGATTAGGAAAGGATGGTGAAGGAAATCGGCCGCGCCCTTTCAAAGGAACCATCCCGGCATTTGCCTGAAACGATTTTCGATCAGTAAGGGCCGCGACTGCATAAGACTGACGGTCTCCATCAAAAGTGTCGCACGATACCGCGGAGAGGTTCCGAATTTTATCGAGGCCATGACGTAAAGACTTTATGCCACCATTACTGCTCTTCTCACCGGCCAAATAATTTAAGGGAAATTTCGTCCAACCACTAGGATTCAAACAGACTTACTTTCGAGTCGAGCGCCACCGTTCATGCGTGTTTCAGCTACTGGAAGCAGGCACTTTATACACGAGAAACTTAGCAGAATGACTGTGTAAGCTTAATTTTCTGCATTTGAAAGCGACTAACTTTTGTAAGTGGACACTATTCATTCACGTGTACTTACACAAGCGTATGACAACAGAGTTCAGCTTGTCAAAGATAAAAGAAGTTCCACGGAAAGTTTTCAACACAGAAAAACATTTCGCGTATTTAAATGCTTTAATCACATTTTCAAACAATATTCATTAGAGTTACGGTATTTTGCGTAATTAAAACGATAATGTATGTATTGAAAACGATATTTTGCGGAGTAATATACCCTTAATTAAACGTGTAACTGGCGGTAATTAATTGTAATAGCCTTGCAGCGGTCGCTCTTTAATGGTCCTCCCACACCATCACGAATTGTCACTAAAGCAAAGCAAACATTTACGTTCTCACCACTACGTTTATATTTCTGTGTACATATTTCATATCTCCATCTATCCACCTATACCGATGAAACGATAATTTTATACAGATCAGCGAACTGCCAGAATATTTTCGTCATTGTAGCTATTGTTGTCCAAATTCTCTTTTTCACTCTGCAAGGGGTGCACGTTCTTATTACAGCGTCCTGTTATATTAAATATTGGTGCCAGGCGGGAAATCGAACTTCGGACTTCGCGTTCTGGAGTACTAGTACAGCAGGAGAGACTCTGCAAGCATACATTAATATCTTTATGAATTTCCTTAAACACAATTATTTTTTTAGATATGAAGTATGGTGTTATCCTTTTGGACACACTCAAGTCAGAGAAACTTTTCCTGTTACTTCCAAGGAGAAGGCGCAAACAAATGAAAGAGGCACGAATTTACGTAAAACACCCAGTATTTGCGATACAGACTTGGCGAATCTTCCGTCAGTCAGGATCTGGTACATCTCCTCAACCTGCCTCTCTCGCGTTATGTAACCAATTGTACATGTTCAGCCTGCGTATGTGTTAAGTAAATATCTCCTGCAATTTGATAACAAAACCTCTGCGAGTACAAACCAAGCATTCTAAAATTGAATTTTTTAAGCTGGAATTTCATATCTTTTATTGTTTGCTAGTGTATGTTTCCACTTCTGTATCTAGATATGGTCTTTGTAAATAACAGATAAATGCATCGGAGAGGGTCAGTTTTAGTGTAACGCGTGCTAGTGCTTCCCCTGAAGATTTTCGTGTGTGAAGCGGCAGAAGAGTTGCTGCTTAAATACCTGTTTGCCCTTTGTAATTAGTAGAATCTTGTGTTTGCTATCACTGTGGGAGAGAGACATGCAGGTGTAGAATATTCCTGTATGCCCCACTGAACGTTGTTTTTGAATCATTGGAAGTTTTGCGTAATATTTGACGTCTGTCCTTTCAAGCTTATCAACACTTTCGTGACGCTCTGTTGAGAGTCAATGAGTCGCGCTGCTCTTCTACAGTAGTGGAAATCAGTATAGAGGTATGGGAGGAAAATTAACATTTGGAATAGTTGCGCACAGTGTATATTCAGTAGTATGCGATCCAGTATACTGAGCAATGCCGTCAAATGGTATCGTATGTGATGTTAGTTGTTTTTTTCTGTCAACAACTAGGAGGCATCAGCTGTTAAGGTGATGGCGACAGAGTTCTCGCACTTACCTGCCCTTGTGATCTTTGGAACTGTGTGCTGATATTTATCCGAAAGTCAGATGATATGTCTCCTGACTCAAAGAAGTTGGAAGTGAATTAATTTGATAGTATAATCTCCAATGATTTTACAAATTCCGAGGAAGTGTGACCAGTGCCTTCAGCTTTATTTGATTCAAGTGTTCCATGTTGTTGTTGTGGTCTTCAGTCCAGAGACTGGTTTGATGCAGCTCTCCATGCTACTCTATCCTGTGCAAACTTCTTCATCTCCCAGTACTTACTGCAACCTACATCCTTCTGAATCTGTTTACTGTATTGGTCTCTTGGTCTCCCTTTACGATTTTTACCCTCCACTCTGCCCTCCAATACTAAATTGGTGATCCCTTGATGCCTCAGAATATACCCTACCAACCGATCCCTTCTTCTAGTCGAAATGCACCACAAATTTCTCTTCTCTCCAATTCTATTCAATACCTCCTCATTAGTTATGTGATCTACCCATCTAATCTTCAGCATTCTTCTGTAGCACCACATCTAGAAAGCTTCTATTCTCTTCTTATCTAAACTATTTATCGTCCACGTTTCACTTCAATGCATGGCTACACTCGATACAAATACTTTCAGAAACGACTTCCTGACACTTAAATCTATACTCGATGTTAACAAATTACTCTTCTTCAGAAACGCTTTCCCTGCCATTGCCAGTCTACATTTTATATCCTCTCTACTTCGACCATAATCAGTTATTTTGCTCCCTAAATAGCAAAACTCATTTGCTACTGTAAGTGTCCCATTTCTTAATCTAATTTCCGCAGCATCACCCGATTTAATACGACTACAGTCCATTATCCTCGTTTTGCTTTTGTTGATGTTCATCTTATATCCTCCTTTTAAGACACTGTCCATTCCGTTCAGCTGCTCTACCAGGTCCTTTCCTGTCTCTGATAGAATTACAGTGTCATCGTCGAATCTCAATGTTTTTATTTCTTCTCCATGGATTTTAATTCCTGCTCCGAATTTTTCTTTTGTTTTCTTTAGTGCTTGCTCAATGTACAGATTGAATAGCATCGAGGAGAGGCTACAACCCTGTCTCACTCCCTTCCCAACCACTGCTTCCGTTTCATGTCCCTCGAATCTTATAACTGCCATCTGCTTTCTGTACAAATCGTAAATAGTCTTTCGCTCCCTGTGTTTTACCCCAGCCACCTTCATAATTTGAAACAGAGTATTCCAGTCAACATTGTCAAAAGCTTTCTCTAAGTCTACAAATGCTAGAAACGTTGGTTTACCTTTCCTTAATCTATTTTCTAAGATAAGCCGTAGGGTCAGTATTGCCTTACGTGTTCCAATACTTCTACGGAATCCAAACTGATCCCCCGAGGTCGGCTTCTAGCAGTTTTTCCATTCGTCTGTAACGAATTCGCGTTTGCAGAAAGTCTTTCATAACTCTATAAAACATTGACTCTAGATACCCTCTGTCGTCCTTGTCAACTCCCAGTTTTCTTCTGCCACGGGATCAGTCCCTCTACCCCGTAGAAGACTTCAACGTATTCTTCGTCCCATCCGGTCTCACCCTCTGCGTTTAGCAGTTGAACTCCTCTTCCACTGTTAAAATTTATGTATTTTATTTAAATTTCTCCGAGGATTGTTATGACACTTCTACACGCTGAATTTGTCCTTTGAATGACCATTTTTTTTTCAATTACTTCACATTTGCCTTGCATTCATTCCGCCGCGCGGCAGTTGGTAGCGACTGGTTTGAAGAACATTCTGAGCTATTCGAATCCCACCGAACATTTATGGTACACAATCGAGACGTTAGTTCGTGCACGAGATACTTTACCGACAACACTTTCGCAATTCCGGACTCACCGACACTCTATTATCAGGTATCACATGACTTCTTTAAGTCAATGTATACCTCACTACTACTCATGCTACATACTCTGTCATGCGTTGTACCTGCAGTAGCTGAAATGTTTCATGCTTCAGCTGCAATTGCAGTAGTGGCCGCAGAAACGATTGATCCGTTCAGATGGGTCTAATACGAGAGGAATACGCAGTTCTTGTAACAAATGTGTGCCCTAGTCTAAACGCAGTGTTTATACAAAATGTAAAATCACAGACAATTCCCATTAACTGTGCTACACGAATTTAAAAATGCCCAGGGGCCGAGAGAAGCTTTTCAGCATAAGTTGGGTTCCATTGCATATTAAGGGCTGCCGATGTTTCTTTGTCCAATGTCTGTAAACTGTGTAAGACTGTATTCTTCAAATCAGATGTATATAATGTGTCCTCATTAACAGCGAAAACTAAAACCAATGAAAGTATACAATAGTGGAAGCAAGAAATTTGCAGTATACATGGGTCCGCCAATAATCCGTTGACGAGATAAAAGCCTATGTGTGATCACGACCCGCTACTGACTTCAGCAAGAAATAGTGCCCTACAATTGGCCTCAAATTTCGCCTATATTTCAGGGATTATGATTGTGGTACATGTTTGATGGAGCAATGGATAGACTGACTGGAGCCGGTACCTCCAACATAAGCTTACCTCAGTCATTTGAGTTCATCTGTGAGGAGTCATCTCAAATGAGAAATTGTATTTCTGATAAGGTTGAAGAGCAGGAGCGGCGAATATTACAGTCTGTCAAGTTTTACGAGATATTAATCGTATACAGTTGATGTCCCTGAGATATACTGAGTCTCACCTTTAACCACGATAATGATGTAGGCCGAAGCAATAGATATAAAATAAATTTGTACCAGCGCCAGGATTCGAAACTGTGTATCTTACTTACTAGGCGCTATAGCTTTTAGGGGGAAATGTCTGTGCAGCTACCACCCCTGCACAATTACCTATGTAAGCCTTCTTGTTGGATGCAGATTCCAACTCACGACTCAGTCCATTGCTATGCAGCCTCTAAAGTCGCTTTAGTGTTGCTGGGACCTCCAGTATTGGAATACCACCTTAGCAATGAGCGAAATTGCGTTAAGCGTGCCTCTACCTCAGGCGTAGGTGGTATATTATTCACATACGATTGATATTCCTGAGACATTAACATTATAGCGGATAAAGGTGAGACTCAATTAGTACAAAGACGCATTAGAGGAATCCTTTCAAATTTTGTAGCTACACTGCCAGTGTGGTGCAACAACCATATCAGATAAACAGGAAACAGGCATTCGAATACCGGCGCTGCTACAAATTTTATGTCAGAGCTTCAGCCGACATCATTGTAATAGACAAAGGTGAGGAACATGAGCTGTATATGATTAATAATTCACTCATGCCTCAGGTACACTCAGGATCAACCCCATGTCGCTGACTTGTAAGGTGCTATTCCAGTATATGAGAGCCTTGTCAACACACATTCGGGTAGAACAGGGAACAACAACAGGCTAAGGCGTGAGTTAGAATTTGTATCATGGAATGATACGTATTCGGGTAACCTGTCCAGATGTGATAGCTGCAGTGCCAATGTGGTGTAACGGCTACCGCATCCGTCTAGTAAACAGGAGACTCGTGTTCGAATCGCAGTGCTGAGGCAAAATTTAATTCATTGCTTTGACATGCATCTTTTGCTAGATAGTTCAGGGGTGCTGATGAAACGTTAACTCGCCACTGAAGCGCATGCAGTACTAACTGTAACGAGAGTACGATACGTGGAACACCGCCTTTAATAGGTACGAGTACTCAGTAAATTTGTACGTCCATACTCAGCAACCTGTGCATGTCAGAGGCTACTCCCAGCTGTATCAGTTATCGAGTCATTTCCTTCAGTTCATTTAGGAGCGTGGGAGGATTGATCTCTTGAAAGCTTTTGTACTCGCTCTACTTAATTTAACCTTGTCCTCGCGGTCCATACGGGAACAGGTCTTTGCGCTATATTCCTAGACTCCTCAGTTACAGCTCATTTTGAAACTTACTAAGTAAGCATTCTTGGAATAATTTGCTTCTATTTCAAGCGCTCGGTCATGTTGCAACATCTCTGTGACGCTCTCGGCCTGGTGAAAGAAACTTGTAAGCATGGGCCTCCACTTTCGTTAAAACAAATCTTCTGTTAGTCCTATATGGTGTAACATGGTATGCCTGCTTCTGATTTACCTACGACTGAACCTGTGCAATCGTTTCGTTTCATGTCTCAAAAAATTTCTACAGCCAGGCATCTCTTTTGTTTGTATCGCTACAGTTCTCTCATATGGTCTTCTACTCATAGGATACTACATTGACGCCCCAAAGAAACTGGTATAGGTTTCCGTATTCTATCATAGCGCTGCGGCGCTGCGGTCGGCTATTCCTGTATAAGAAAACAAGTATCTGGCACAGTTGTTAAATCGGTTAGCAATATTTAAGTTAGTTTTAACGTTGTGTTATAGCCGGCGCACGAGCGATTGGACACAGCATCCCCGAGATAGCGGAGAAGTGGTGAATTTCCCGTGCGACCATTTCACGAGTGTACCGTGAATATCAGAAATCCAGTACAAAATCAGAGCTACGACATCGGTGCGGCCGGAAAAAGATTCTGCAAGAACGGGACCAAGGACGTCTGAAGAGAATCGTTCAACGTGATAGAAGTGCAATCCTTCCGCAAATTGCTGCAGATTTCAATGCTGGGCCATCAACAAGTGTCAGCGTGCGAACCATTCAACGAAAAACACCATTGATACGGCCTTTCGGAGCTGAAGTCCCACTGGTGTACCCCTGATGACACAATTCTTTACGCCTCGCCCGGGCCCGCCAACACCGACACTGCCCGGTTGAAGATTGGATACATGTAGCCTCGTCGGGCGAGTATCATTTTACATTTTATCTAGCGGATGGACGCGTACGGGTATGGAGATTACCTCATGAATCCATGTCAGCAGGGGACTGTTCAGGCTGGTGGAGGCTCTGCAATGGTGTGGGGCGGGTCCAGTTGCAGAGATATGGGAACCCTCATTCTTCTAAATACGACTGACAGGTGACACGTACGTAAGCATCCTCTCAGATCACCTACATTCGTTCACGTCCATTTTGCATTCTTCGGAATTGGGCAATTACGGCAAGAATGCGACACTCCACACGTCCAGAACTGCTACAGAGTGGCTCCAGGATCACTCTTCTGAGTTTAAACACTTCCGCTTGTAATCTCCTCTGCCCTATCTGATTCTAGTTATTGTGCACAAGAAGCAAACCCTTTTATGTAAAAATTTGAGAGGAGCGAAGGTTAAAATAAACTTTCTAGTTTACGCAGCTTTTCGTGTAGAGTTGGCTCCAGTTCTTCCTGTCTAGATGTCTAGTTCTTGAATATAAGATTCTCACATTTTAGGTCCTCGTGGATGAATTGATCTAAATAAATCTGAAGATTGTTGTTGCAGAATTTTTGTTGTTACGTTAGTATATTTTGTCTTTTGAATTTTCCCATTAACAAAGCCGAAATGACGTTCTTCGCCCAAAATAAAAATATATGTCAGACCACATCAGGGTCATGCTTACTACTACTACACTCTGCGGTAACAATCGCATTCCAAAGGGTATACAATTTTTGTTCACAAATAAATGTTGGCTTCAAATATAACATATTGTGTATAAAATTCCAGAATGAGATTTTCATTCTGCAGCGGAGTGTGCGCTGATATGAAACTTCCTGGCAGATTAAAACTGTGTACCCGACCGAGACTCGAACTCGGGACCTTTGCCTTTCGCGGGCAAGTGCTCTACCATCTGAGTTACCGAAGCACGACTCATGCCCGGTACTCACAGCTTTACTTCTGCCAGTATCTCGTCTCCTACCTTCCAAACTTTGCAGAGGCTCTCCTGTGTATAACATTACTTGAAAGTTTTCGAAAAGGTAGCTGAGATAATAATGATCTATCTAAAATTCGATAAATAATAGTGGTGTCGACAACTACTGTTGAGCAAAAGTAATGCTGCAGGAGATTGTTCCGTTACACGCTGGCAACCGAACTCCCCACACATGCATATCATCGAGCATTTCTAGGATGCCTTGCAAAGTACCCGCTCGTTCTTTAACGGATTTATGGGCAGCCGTCCAGGATCCATGGTGTCACTTCCCTCCCTCACTACTTCAGATGTTAGTCGAGTCCATGCCACGTCGTGTTGCGGCACTTCGGCGTGCTCCCGGGGGCCCTACACGATACGAGGCAGTTGTACCAGTTTCTTTGGCTCTTTAGTGTATAATTTTGCTTCCAGCCAAGTACAAAATTTTAGATTTCTGAACATCTGAAGGAAGACGCAAATCTCTGCTCCACATCGATATTTAATGAAGGTATAACTGAATCTTCCTTCAGACAGATCTTCATAAGAATTAACTACTTCATTTGCGACATCGTGAGTGAAGTACAGTCGCCTACGTGCTGCTTACTTATTTAGGCGAACTACGAAATCTCTGGCTAGTTGAGCAAATTACAAGCATAGTGTGATCCATCCTGTGTGTATGTCTCCAAAATGCTTATAAAAAAGTAATGCCCATAAAATCATTATGGCGTACACGTCGTCTGTTTGATACTTGGAAATAGTTTGATTCGGCATAACTACAATTTAGTGCTTTCTGCTCAGAAGAAATATTGTTAACAAAAATACGAACTTGCCACTAATGTGCCCACCACCCTCATGTCATTTCAAGCATGTGTGTCAATTTGTACCTCTCTATCTACATTATTCCGTGATTTATTCAGTTTTCAAATTTATACTGACTTTTGGATCACCCGGTATATTTAAGCCTTGCTTCAGTGAAATACGGGGGTTACTCGGAAAGTAAGGAACGATCGGTCTCAAAATGGAAAATACGGTGAAAATCTGATAAAGCTTTGTACAGGTGCGTTGGGCACTGTGTCTTGTACGCCCGTCGATCGCATCATGTCGCTTTTTTCAGTTCTGAGCTCACAGTGAGAACGTTATGATGGCTAGAAATTAGCGTCTCCCGCCAGGTATGAGCGCCTGGCGAAAGATTTCGCCTGACGCTATGTAATCCACATAACATAACTTTTATACCGTTAGTTCTATACGACAATTCTCGGCCGCACTCTGCAGGGGCCATAAAGATGCTCCTGCAGCGCTCTCGATGGGAAGTGTCTGATCACCCACAATACAGCCCGCAATTGGCAACCCTTGAGGTTCATCACTGTTCAAATGAACCGCTGCCTATGAACGCAATATTGTGACACAGTCCAGAGTACAAAATTGTCGAAAAGCACTGGCGGCTGTCTTCTATAACGATGGAAATGTTGGTACGACGCTAGGACAGATGTTTAAGTCTGAGCGGCGACTGTGTAGAGAAGTAGCTGGAAAGTGTAATTAACCGTTGCAAATAAAACAGATTTTATTTTCACTCTGGTTTCCATTTCGCGACCTATCGTTCCTTACTTTCCGAATAGCCCTCGTATCTACTATTTCTCTACGAAAATGCTGGAATTTGCTAATCCGCGAAAGCGAAAATCACGTGTGCAATGTCCAGATAATATTGACTCATTTACTATGTAATAAAGTTTGTGTCACTGAAACAAATTAATTCCTAATTTTCAGTCAGTGGAACTCGAATATATGCTAATAAGATTGAGAACCACAGGCGATAGCACTGAAATCCTGATTGTTTACTATCGAAATATTCCCAGCACTATGACCCATTTTGGAGAGCTCCTAAATAACATACATATCACATAATAACACGTACAGACAGCTGGTTAGACCACTAAACTGACAGCACCAAGATTTTTTGGGAGAGTAAATGAAAAGGAAAGGTTGATGAAACATTTAGATGATGTAATTGTAGCAATAGACAAGAAAGTCACCTCCACCGAGAATGAAATTTGCAGCTGCATTTGGCATCGTTATAGCAAGACTGATTACCCCCGAATGACACTAACCTAACACGGATTCTTCGTCTAATACAAGACTCACCATCTAACGCAACCAGTAAAAAAATGGTTCAAATGGCTCTGAGCACTATGGGACTTAACATCTGTGTCATCATACCCTAGAACTTAGAACTACTTAAACCTAACTAACCTAAGGACATCACACAGATCCATGCCCGAGGCAGGATTCGAACCTGCGACCGTAGCGGTCACGCGGTTCCAGACTGAAGCGCCTAGAACTGCACGGCTACACCGGCCGGAGCAACCAATAACTTTAGAAAAAATTAATTTCAAGTTACGAAGTTCCTAGACTATAGTGTAATCGTCGGAGGACACTTCTAACATCCCACAACAAATTGGGCTAATTACAATTCCTTTAGTGGTGCTCGTAACAAAACATCCAGCGAAACGTTACTGAATATCTCTATGGCAACTACCTAGAGCAGACAATTAGATACCCTGCTCGTGATGGGAATGTTCTGGATTTAACGGCAATGAATTGAAAGACTGTTTGAGGAAGTCCACATTGAAAATGGTATCAGTGACTGTGAGACAGCTGCAGCAAGACTGATCACAAAAGCACAAAGGGTTTGCAGAAAACCTGCATTGACTCGCTAAATAGCGATCACGTACAGCACAAATAGTCTGCAAACGACGCGCTGAGAGCCAAGGACATATGCATTCAGCTATATGAAGTATTTCTAGATTTGCGATAGCCATTTGACTCAGTACAACACACACGCATCGCTCTTGAAGAGAGCGCGAGAACACAGATAATGTAATTTCACCGCGCAGAGAAGCCGTTAACACACAATTCTTGAACACCCATATGTAAATGGGACAAGAAAAAGCCCAGTACGTGATACAGTGGGAAGTATCCCCCTCCACGCACTTTACAGTGGTTTGCAGAGTACGGATATAGATAGATGTCGATGGAGATGTATGGCTGGCGTACGTTATACATAAATTGCGCTCCAGTGGCGATCTGTTTCATTCTATTGGGATTTTTTGCTCATATACTCCATTCCTACAATAAAGTAGTAGTAAGAATGTATTTCTAGATGGTCAACGTATCCGAAAAAGAAATGAAGAAAATAGATTTTTGAAAAAAGGAGAGACATGATTGGACACAACGGTTACTGCGCAAATCCAAAATGGTTTACTCATAAGCATGCGACACGATTTGAGTCTATGCGACTCTAACGACACATTACGAATGCCTGGCAGACCCTCCCTTTAGACCGCGACTGAGTTTTTCGCTCATAGACCGCGTCTTGATCATCGTCCCTCCCTACTTTTCACTTCACTCAGACTCCAATTGTCATAGAAGATAACAGATACGTGTCTTAATGACGTCAGTGTCAACAATAAGTTCGGGCACAAATCCAACCGATCCGTTGCGTAGCATCAGTCTCATTGACACAACTTCCGAAGAAAGAGTCGATTTCGAAGTGCGCTTTCTAGGAAGTCTGTTTCGCATCCTTCGGGCTGTGAGAAGAAGTTGAGAAGAAGTGAGGAGGTAGGTGATCACCGTCTTTAAAAGTATTCTGCAACTGCAGACAGCGGATCAGAGTCTGGAAGACAAATGCTTTGATTTTGTCTACTTTCGCGAAGTACTACAGTTGTGCAAGTCGAGAGGTGCAGAAATCATTTGCTTTTTCCGAAGCGCTTGCTACACAACTGTAGTTTCAATTTGTCGCCTTCTGGCTCATGTCATCATTTGTCCCAAACGAAGTTAGTTTTTTTTTTTTTTTTTTTTTTTTTTTAGACAAACATACGTTTTCTTTTCGTGCATCTCATGACGACGGGAAAGAATCATTCTAATCAATCTTTAGAAGTTCCGGAGAGAAATTTGTGGTTGTTCTACAGAATTTTCCTCCTACAAATACATTCTATAGCAAATGAAGACCATATGTCTTGACATTTCATAACCTAACCTGTGACTCCCAAAAATACCCTTCACAGAAACATCTGATTTTGTCCTTGCCGTACAATACAAATCTGTAAACGTATCTTGCTACAAATATCGAAAATTCGTCAATTGAAGTTAAACACTATTACTTTTCAGTGTTAACGAAATGGTTTCAGAAAATTCAAAAAAGTTTTAAGTCATTACATTAATCTAACTTATCCTTTTAAAGACAACAAATTTTTTATGATTGTGATAAGGGCTGGTGTATGTTACATTTGGTGCGAAGTGTAGTATGGGACTGAATTGTTTGTTTAGGTCAAACCGCTTTCTCAATAAGCCAGATTTCACATTACCATTTTCCTCTCAGTGATCATTGTGTTTACCAAAGACTGCTTGTTTTACGTTTCCAGATGTTTTCGCGAGTGAAGTCGCTGTTCGGCTCGCCAGCTGCCAGCCAGGGGTGTCCCAGGCTGGTCGACGAGCCGCCAACACCTGCGCCTCTACGCCGCCTTCGGCCGCCTCGACCAAAGCCGAATGAGAAGAAGGTCGAGTCCACCACCACCGACTGCGAAGAGGCCGCTGCTGATAAACCGCAGCTTCAGCCAATTCATGTAAGCAGCAGGAGCAACATTGTACAATAATTACTGTCAGAGTGTTGTAAGAACAAAGAAATGAATTCCAGTACTGTTACGCAGACATATTTATTGATATGAATTTTTCTTTTCACAGTTTGGTCCGAGACCACGAATTGTGCATTTTGACTTGTCTGACGTTGGAGATGAAGAGGAGGAAGTCTCTGGCTCTTACTACCCTCCTGGAGTTCCAGTTCCACCCAGTCGGCTGCAGATCTTCGCCAACAGACCGCGCAGACGGAAGATAATCCGAGAGCCACCGTCGCAGGAAGTGCAGACTGCGATGGCACATCTAAGAGCTGAGATACAAGCAATGGTAAGTTACCCGTGTAGTTGTTAAACGCGCAGCATAACTTTAGAAATACAAACGTAGATTTATTTTTTTAATTTTCTGCATCAGGCTCTTGTAATGGATGTAAATCTAGAATTAATTTAAATCTACACCCACATCCAAACTCTGTAAGGCACTATGATATGATGATAAGGGATAACTAGACAATCCTGAAGCCAATCAGAATACTTTGATTGAGGATAGATTGAAACAAAGAAAGACCGTCTTCAGATTGTAAAACTTGTATTAATCGATTGAGTGGAATGTTTATAGACTGGAGATATTGTCAATATGAAGATTCAGCTAAACCATGCCCATATTATACCTCTATTTTTTCATTACTTGCTAAACATTGTCACCCCATTGTTAGCGATCGTTTGTAGGCTGTAATACCGTAAGTGGTAGATATAATGTTGCTCAAGGAAGCAGCTTAATAGAAATAATTTTTTTCTCATTTTCAGGAGAACCCCCCACCTACAACATGGATTGGGCTTCTAGTGGAGACTCTAGCGGACCTGTATCGAAACCAGAGAGATTACCGGCGGAACCATGGGTTGGCAGAGAAACCAGGGTTCGTCATCCGGATGAAGGGAAGATTCGCACCTGTTCGCGAGACAGTGAGGAAACTTCTGCATCTGAAGAAGAAGGCGGACAGGAGGCAGCTGCCGACGGGGATAGATTCAACTCTGCGTGATTACTTTCTACATTGTGAACACCCTGACCCTTATTACCCGCCGATTGTTCCATTAACACCACAGCTACTTGAAACCGCGCTGTGAGCGGACTGTAAAAATCAGTCTGGTTTGGCTTGAAATAAAACACCTTAAAGCCTGTTTCACTGTGTTTTTTATCGCATAATTAATTTTAAATTTTTTCTACACACACTATACCCTTGTGAGAGTGAAACCTGATCGCTAGTGTGAAGAATGAATATGTATTTTTTCCGTAGGAACCTCTGATGTAAATTGCTTCGATGGAAATTCATCAGACTTAAACTGGCAAGCTGAATTGGAGCAGTTGGCGATGCAGTTAACTTCACTAAGGTTATGATTGGCTCAAATCAGATTACTGTGGTCAAACTCGCCAAATCAGGCAACAGTTTCAGAGACGCTACACGTCAATCAGATTTAACTTAGACGTTTCAACCGCTGAGATCTTTGTAAACTTTTGACAACCGCGTCCAGACAACCAAAGGTTCACATTCTGTCGAAGAGATAATCAAAGTGCCAGATATCCTCAGTTGCAGTGTGAAAGAAAAGCTGAGAGTGTACTTCTGATAGGTAGTTTTGATTTGACACAGTGTCAGAATTAATGAAAGACTTTCTTGGTATTCAAATATTTATAACCGACTGCTTGTAAGTCAAGCGTATTGCTCAGCATTGTAAATTGCGATTTTATTAACGTGGTGAAGAATATTCAAAAGACGAATAACTACTGATTATTTTATATACAATTTAATTTTTAGAGCATTATCTTAACCCCGGAATTGAGGGATGGTGTCAGAAACATCACTGAAAATGATTCTTACACTAAAGCGAATATTGTTTCATTCTTTAAAAAGTACAATAGCCTTTAGAGCCTCGGTATTCTCTCAACCAACTGTGTCAGTCATGTACATCCGTGATTGATGCATCCCACCTCACATACTCGTCCAACAAACGTCATGGTCTGCATCTGAATGTTTTCTTTAAGAGATTGCTTGCGTTACTATTTCCCAAATGAAGTATGCGTCACAGAATCCTATCAGCTAATCCCAGTGACTTCCAGTAATTTCAGTAAACATTAAATACTTCCGAAAAATGGCTACCAAGTGGCTATGGACACAGCAGAAGCATCTAAGAAAGGGGCCATGCGTAGTAGAAAAACTAGAACGGTAGTGAGTTTACAGCTACATATAAAAATGCTATTAAAGATGGACATCTCATATCATACAAAAATCTGAAAACTCAAAAAATATTTCTGCAGGTGTCCTTGGCTATGGTAATACAATACCTTCTGAAATTGACAGAAATTGCAGAGGTACCTACGTGGATACAAGTTAATATCATGTTGCTGTAGACATCACAAGAGGAAAGACAGATGAAATGGGGAATGTGGTGCCAAGATTGGCGTAGAGGAGAACAGTAATTAACAGTTCTTTCAGTGCTATGTTGCAGTTAAAGAGCTGAGGATACACAGCATAATGGTTTTGTCGTGTACAGGCTCCAAAAGGGAAACGTTTTATGCTTCGTTTCACCGTTACAGAGGATACAAGTTAGACAATGGTAATAACTACGAAGTCACCCAAATATGTGAAAATTTCGATATTTATTTATAATTTCTAAATTTCGCTGTCTTTGATGAAAAAAAGTGTGCCCTGTAATAACTTGTTGATCTGACCAGTAATGATAAACGACAGCAATAAATATTTCACATTAGCCATATTTATTTAAGTATGACCCCTTCCAATATAGTTTTGCTCTACTATAGTACAGAAACTGCCGCAGAGGAATTCAAGAGAATCTCGTGCTACAACCTGCCACAAATAAAGCACACAGCTAGCACAGCCAACATTGGAAGTAAACTACAAATAACACTTCCCATCTATTCTCAACATATTCAGAAAGGCAAAAATCATTCTCTGTACACATGAACTGAAAACTTCGAGAAAGAAAACAAAGGCCTTTATGAGACCTATTTAGCACTGAATGGCTAATCTTTTTCATGCAAGTGAAATTCAGCTCTAAAAAGACAGCTAGTGTGAACAGGTTGTATTAAATTCAAATTATTTACCAATAAATCCTAAGATTTTCTAACAGTGCCTAAAAACCATATTATAACAAATGATTTACGGAGCAAACACTATACTAATAAACAGATATCTTACGTTTCTTAACCTGTAACTCACCTAATGATAATCATATTTCAAATAAATGACTACTATTGGCTACTAACTTCTATATGCCATCCTTGATTAAACATTGTAATCAGTTAATGACGCATACTTCCTAGAAGACTGATACATGTAGATCTAACAGTCACTTGAAACAGTGGAAACAGGATGGTGACTTCTTACTAGAAATCTTGACATCCATTCTGAAAATAATCTTTTAACAACAGGTCAGTTGACCGTATTAATAAACTAGACACTTTCTGTTATAAAAATGCAGTCCTAGTATTGTGAAACAAATGAAAAGTCATCCTTTTGGCAATTTGTGGTCTTGTTAACATCTTTGATTGCGTGGATCAAGATATTTTGCTGGCAAAACTATAATGGTTGGGAGTTGAACGCAGACTACTTGTACGAAAAAGGGCGTCATTTTGGCAAATGAAACGACAAATCTCAAACGAAATTCAGAGTGGGGAACGATTACACGTGGTACCGGCAAGGTACACTGCTTCGCTTGTCCTGAACTTGACCATAAATCATTTTTCAAGTAAATTCATGTCTTTTCAAAGACAGTCACACGTTCTAATGACACAAGTGTACCGGTAAGTGCCTAAAGGCAACCGCAACAGGATTGCAATTCGCTCGTAGTGAAACATTAAACCTATATGTTTCGAAGACTTATATTTCGTTATTCGATAATTGCTTATAGATACAAGACAATTGGTCAATGCATCCACTATATGCAACGTAAAGTGTATATAGTTCCAAGGTATTGCAGGCATACCACAATTATTTAATCCATATTATCGTTTCCAGAATGAAATTTTCACTCTGCAGCGGAGTGTGAGCTGATATGAAACTTCCTGGCGGATTAAAACTTTGTACCTGACCGAGACTCGAACGGGGGCCTTTGCCTTTTGCTGGCAAGTGCTCTACCATCTGAGCTACCGAAGTACGACTCACGCCCCGTCCTCACAACTTTACTTCTGCCAGTATCTCGTCTCCTACCTCCCAAACTTTACAGAAGCTCTCCTGCGAATCTTGCAGAACCAGCCAGCACTCCTGAAAGAAAGGATATTGCAGAGACATGGTTTAGCCACAGCCTGGGGGATGTTTCCAGAATGAGAATTTCGCTCTGCAGCGGGCTGTGCGCTGATATGAAACTTCCTAGCTTCTGTAAAGTTTGGAAGGTAGGAGACGAGGTACTGGCAGAAGTAAAGCTGTGAGGACCGCGCGTGAGTCGTGCTTCGGTAGCTCAGATGGTAGAGCACTTGCCCGCTAGAGGCAAAGGTCCCGAGTTCGAGTCTCGGTCGGGCACACAGTTTTAATCTGCCAGGAAGTTTCATATTATCGTTTCCTTATTGACGTACAGTAGCACGGGTATTCTTAAGGGTGAAGACGCAGATGCTAAGAATGGTGATTTATATTTCTTTCAAAACCGATACGACAGAAGTAACATATTTTCGTGTGACAGTAAAATCGCAATAAATTCCGCGAATGGTGGCAGCTCTTTCGGTGTAACAAGTGTGCACCATGGCATTCTCAGTGACAGTATATACGTTTCTGCTATATCTGTTGCTCCCCAAGCCAAAATAAAATATTTGTAGCCGGGGATATGAACGACGAGATAAAATACTGATTGGAAGATTGGCAAAATGAGATGTCAGACGTCCTCAAAAAATAGCCGAAGAGTATATTGTGAACAGTTAGTTCCGAACACAAAAATAAATTCTTGATCATCGGACTATTAGGGTGCAATGTGTTACAATTGTCGCAACGGGATAAGAATAGTGAGCATAGAAAAAGAAACCTCAGCTACACTGCAAGGTTACAAAAGTCATGCGATACCTTCTGTGTGTCGGACCTCACTTTGCCCGTCGTACTGCAGGATTTCGACGTGGAGTTGACTCAAAAAATCGCTGGAAGTAACCTGCGGAAATATAGAGCCACGCTGTCTCTATAGCAGTCTATAATTGCGTACCTCTTTCCTGTGCAGGATTTTGTACACGAACTGTCCTCTCAACTATGGCCTATAAATGTTCGATGGGACTCACGCCGGTAGATCTTGGCCTCTAAATCGTTTGCTCAAATTGTAAGAAGGTTCTTCAAAATAATCGTGAGCAACTGCAACCAGATGACAATTCACATTGTCGTCTATAAAAATTGGATCGTTGTTTGGGAACACGAAGTCCATGAATGGGTGCAATAGTTCACCAAATAGACGAACATATTCATCTTAAGTTAATAATTGGTTCAATTGGACCAGAGGACATAGTCTCTTCCATGTAAACTTATCCCACACCATTATGAAGCCACCACCAGCTTGGACATTGCCTTGTTGACAACTGGTGTCCACGACTTCCTGGGGTCTGCTCCACACTCTCTATCCGTACCATCAGCTCTTACCAACTGTAATCAGGACTCATATGACAAGGCAACACGTTTTCAGTTGTCTAAAGTCCGGCCAGTAGTGGTTCTGAGCCAAGGAGATGCAGTAAAGGCGATGTCATATTGTTAACAAAGGCACTCGCGTCTCTCGTCTCCTGCCACAGCCCACCAACACCACACTGCCCTGTCCTATCGGATACGTCCGTCATTGCTGCGTTGTTGTTCGTGTTGAGAAGTAATGTCTCAGATTTTGTATTCTCGGCACAGTTTTGACACTTTTGATGTCGGAAAAGTGAATTTCCTAACGGTTTCCGAAATGGAATGTCCCCTGCATTTAGTTCCAACTACCGTTCTGCGTTCAAACTCTATTCCAATGGTACGGCCGTAATCACGTCGGAAAGCTTTCCACATGAGTCACCTGAGTACAAAATTAATGACAGCTCCTACAACGCACTGCCTTTTCTACCATGTCTCTATACTTCCACCATCTGTATACCTGCACCTCCTGTTTCATGGTTTTCGTGACGTGATTGTAATTGCTACCATACTTTGAATGCACATAAACACATGGTCAGTCACTTGGATGTACAATAATGATCTTGTCTACAAGAAATCCATTAACTAATCATGACAGAGTGCATAACAAATATGTCCTACATGAAACTTTTAAACTGATCATTTAAGTTCAAGCTGTTGAATGCATAACGCACTTCCAAAAGTCTACATCATTAAAACGTCACCGAACGACTTCGTATGTTCTGAGTGAACTTTATATAAGTAGCATACGATTGTAGCCTGTAGAAATCGAGCCGAGGATTTCGTTTTTGGACAGCTAGTCAGAACTTTCTGGAAGGTTGTTAGTAAACAGCTGAAATCTTCTTCTTCTCCTTCTTTTGTCTTTTCCAGTTCCTCTCGGTGTCGCCGTTATTGTATGAGACTGGCAAGCTCACCACCCCCATCTTTAATTTGTCAGGCTTATTCGGTATGTGGCGGGCTTGCGTCTCTGGAAGCCATATGCGGTGCGTTAACATTCTCACCTACCGAGGTCAGTCGATAAACTGTCAAGATATCTATAGATATACTCTCCTTGAATAGTCTATATATAGCTCTAATTACAGTATACGAAACATGAAAACATGATACCACAGGTATTAATTTATAAACATTACTTATAGCGGAAGAAAACCTCAGGAGTATGTAACAATCACAGCCATTCAAATGCGTAAATTACTTGCGTAACTGAATTTTCAAAATTCTTTCTGGTTCATAGTCGTCAGACACAACTATAAGACAGACGTATGGAAGGTGGTAGAAGAACAGATATAGGAAAGCGCAGACGATGTTGGAATTTTACAAATATATTTACTCTTCATTTAATAACTTCACAACTACGAACTCTTAATGACATCCAATTATTACAAAGGTAATCGGTATGTTATATTTCGTAAGAGAAAGCATAGTAGAGAACGTTCATTTCACCAAGGATGGGGGCGTGACAAAACATCCGCTGACAAGTCTGCAGCTTCAGCTAGGTCAGTAACCCGTGGTTCTCAGGAATCGACCTCGAGCCTGTGTCAGTCGCCGTACCAACCAATCAGCAAAGAGAAGTCACATCGTGCTGTGACGCTGGCGGTGCTCTTGGTGTGTGTATCCTGTTGCTTGCACCCCCTTACTCACACACGCCAAAATATGGCAGTGTTGCTTGGAGATGCCTATGACAGCACACACGCACAGTTCCCAGCTGCAGTTCATGCTAATAAATAGCAGAACAATGAGTGCAGTTGAAAAGTCGCCATCCAGGTACTGAAATGTATAAAACATATCACAGGACAAATAACAGATCAGTAATAGTGAACCACAACTGAAATGTCACTGCGGCTACTGACACAGTATATTAAAAGTGTCACGGTTGCCAAACGCATAAGTAATCGACATACGACATGCACAAATGCACTCAGAGAAACGTGCCATCTTCTCGCTGATTTTGCATATTAATATTCTAGTTATTGAGTTTAAAAAAATTAAATTTTTATGTGCATCCATAACATAATCCATAATATTTTTCTCTCGTTCCTGTAGTGGTCAGTTGCTCAGTTTATCTTCTACGTCATTACAAAAGTTGTATTCAACATCATGGATTCAATAGAACTCTGTTCAGCACGTGCAACAATTCTGCCGCTGACTCGTGCAACTGAAAAGGCATTGTACTGAACTGGTGGAATTTTTCATTGTACTTCAAATTTCCTTCGTTGCTATTTTTGTCAAGAGTTTTTACTAAGTCCACGTATTTCAAGTGTATCAGTAAGCTTCCAAGATTTATCGATTCGCCTGGCTAAGGTAGAAGAGAGTGGCTTACGGCTTTGCATCATTTACTATGTGAATTGGTCTACCTGTCTTAATTGTAGCGTGAAATGGATTGGAATATGGACTATCTGGCTTCTCTTTAATATTATCACTCCTTGTTGAGTTAACACGGTAAAACTTCATATGTAAACACCTCATGTCCTATCACCTTTAAAAGACATGTACCAAATCCGCTCGCTTTGAGAATAACAATTTATATCTTCCGGCAATTTCTTCTTTACAACAGAGGAGAGTAAAATAACATTTTCAACGTTATTTCGTAATTTCTTTTTCTGAAAAAAAAAACACTTTCAAATATGGTTCCCATCTCAGGTCATGACTTTACTAGCATTATATTCCACTGCTGTGTCCACAAAGTCATCTGAGCAATGCTTTCAGACAAAAGTAAACCCTATGTTTACGGTTCTTCAATCAAAAGGATTATGTTACAAGTCTTCTTCACGATTATTGGTGTGAACTTTTATGAAGATACTTTGTCGACCAGTCGCGTCTTCTGGACGCTTTGCGTTTTTTTGTAAGTCACTGTAGCTGTTGCCAGGTAATAGGGCAGTCGCCAGTCCAAATCGTACATGTATTTTAGTAAAAAATGCTACTGTAATCCATAAACTAAAGTTTTCGTTAAGTAAATTGAGTGTCTTCACCGATTCTCTTATAAGAGAAGTGTTTCAAGGAATCGACTGATCACTATAGTATTAATTTTGCTCTTTACTAGGGGGTATTAGTTAACAAGAGAATCACTTCCTCGCGCTAACAGTTATGAGACTAATCTAAATGGTTCTGTACAAATAGTCTTGTAAATGTGTTATGGAAGTTAACCTGTAGATCTTCTTTGTTCAATCTGCAATTTAATTTTCAAGAAAATGAATCAAGTTTATTAATCTCTGCCAATCTTCGTAAGAATAAAATTTAAAACCTTTCATTTACGTAGATACTCGATTAACACAAGTACACATCGATAAATTTACTCTTGCCACAAATAAAGCAATGCAATACTAAACAAAATTTAAACGTTTATCTCAGATTTGTTGAATAGCACTATCAGAGTCAAGTTTTTACAATTAGTGATATTAAAATCATACATAATTTTTGGGCAATAATAAAAATGGAAACATTTTTATCTTTGTTCGATTTGGCCATATTTTTTCTCGTTTGTCCTCCATGATCTTCAGTTGCTTTCTGGAAGCCCTGGTGTGTGGCATCATATATCGCAGTCTGATGTCTTCAATTAGGAATATCCCCTCGCTGGCAGGTACACTAGTCTAGATCTTGTTGTCTTTGAGAGACCTAGTGCTCTTTTTAGATAGGTCGATTTTACCTTTTCTAGTGTTTCTAGATTTTTTTCTGTCAGGTGGTCCCATTTAACCTCCATCCCATAGGCCAGGATTGGCAAGATTTTTGTGTTGAATAATTTCATGGCTGTTTCTAGACTGAGTAGGCGGATGTTTTTGATGTCCTGTATTGCTATTATTGCTTGGGCTGCACGTTCTGTTGTATGTTTTGTGAAGCATTTGGCTGTTGGTTGCAATGTCACCCCTAGGTATTTAAAGTCTGACGAGGTTATTATTTTTTGTCCTCTGATACTGATTTCCGCATTCTTGGACGATTTGCCTCCTTTTCTGAAAATTACCATTTCTGTCGTTGTTATGTTTATGTGTAGTTTGTGGTCACTGCACCATCTGTCTATTTTCTCAATGATTCTCTGTAGCTTCTTTCAATATAGAAAGATCATCATTTCTGGATAGTCATTCTCAGTAATTGAAAATAATTTAGCCTTGCATCCACTAAGGAAATGTAGCCTTTGATGGCAAACGATCGACTAGTTCTTTGCTCTTTGTCGGAGCGCCGTTTCCGTACCCCCATCTTTTGCTGTGGTGCTCTTGCCTCCCTAACATAGAGGAACATTCCATCATCTTCTCCTATTCTATGATCACCATTCTATTGATCACGTAAATGGCTCAAATGGCTCTGAGCACTATGCGACTTAACTTCTGAGGTCATCAGTCGCTTAGAACTTAGAACTAATGAAACCTAACTAACCTAAGGACATCACACACATCCATGCCCGAGGCAGGATTCGAACCTGCGACGTAGCGGTCGCTCGGCTCCAGACTGTAGCGCCTAGAACCGCAAGGCCACTCCGGCCGGCGATCACGTAAATGGACCAGTAAACTATGAAATATTAAATGGGTTTCTATGCACTGATAGGAAATGTCCACATTCGGTAGAAAATTAGAGGTTAACATAAATGCACAAAATACCTGTTAAACATTATTTATGAATAACGAAAATTCCAAATGACATGAAGAGGTGGTGATAAACTGAACATCAGACTCGATAAACGTCATGACCTTCATGAGCGGTCTTGCAAAGACCGTGTGCAGGTTCGCTCTGGTCTTTGTGCAGTTCAGACGTGCACAGAAGACGAGGTTAGATTCATTGTCTTTTCGTAGCCATTTCCAATCGTGCCAGCTTACTTCCTTGTTATGTTTGAGTTGCTACATGAATGCAGAATTACTGTCTACAAAGTGTGGCCAAAAATATGGACACATCAAGAACACCTACCATTCCTAATACGGTGTACGAAAACAGTTGGCATCGCAACACAGCTTCCAGCTATCTCAGAATGCTTAAACAAAAGTCCTGTATGGTTTTCAAGGGAATCTTACACCATCCTTCCTGGAAAACAGTATCAAGTTAGGAACCGTTGATCAAGGTCGAAGTCGATCGTGCACCCTTCTCTGCATAGTGGACTACCAGCACTCAATAATTTTGAGATCGGGTGACCGTAGTGGCCTAGAGAGGTGATATAAATCATCCTTGTGCTCACTAGACCAGTCCATGGCGATGTGACCTGTATGAAAAGGTGTCTTGTCGTCTTGGAACAGTCATTCTACCACGGGGCAGACCTGACAGCCGAAGTAGACACATAATTCGTGTTAGTAGCTCCAGCTTGCAGAGTAACCATAAGTCCAATGGAAAACCATGATGTGTTTGCCCAAACGATCACCGAATCGCCCCCCATGTTTCACCCTTGGAACGTGAACTAGGTCGATCAAATGAGTTTCTTCATTACTCAATAGTCCTGGTTTCATACCTCTGTCACCACATTTTCTTGTTACAGGAAGGCACTTGCATCAGTGATGGATGGTTTTGGAATTACAGATTCTTTCTTTTGCGTCTGCCTTGTCCCGCAGTTTTAGCAAGGTCGGCATTGTTAAAATCGGATTTGGCACCGTTAATCTGAAGGGGTGGCCGGATGCCCTTCGTGCTACCACCTCGTACCCCCAGGAGGGAATCAGTGTACCCCAGCTGTCTGCCCCTAGTGTAAACCATGAAAGAGTGCGAATGTGTTTGAAATATCTCTGAGTCGTGTAACTGAGGCGGAACGTGGGGACCAGCCCAGTATTCACCCAGTCGGATATGGAAAACCGCCTAAAAACCACATCCAGGCAGGCCAGCTCACCTGCCCTCGTCGTGAGTCCGCTGGGTGGATCCGATCCGGGGCGGGCGCGCCTACCCGAGTTCAGGAAGCGGCACATTACCGCTCTTGGCTAACCTGGCGGGTCTTTGGAATTACAGATCGCCCTGTAATATCTTGCTTCTTATGGACGCTCAATGTTGTTTTAGTGCTGACAGGTTCGGCAGAGCGGCATTCAGTACTGCAGTGACTTTTCCTACTGTCGTCTATCCTCGTCAGGCCTTACCACCCCTCCTCCCCCCCCCCTTCCCCCTGCTTGTACGTACTAGAGGTGACAAGATGTTATGAGGCAAGGAACAGGGTTGTTTCTACCAGCGACAAACATTATTAGAAAGCGAAACAGTTGCTGACGCCTGGGTCATGGACAACCGTACACACGAGTGGCCATCTATGCCAGACGAGAGAATCATTATCTGTGATATGTATGATGTGAGTAACTGCAACTGGGATGACCTCAAGTATATGGGAGGGACGTGTTGGTTTGGAAGAAGACCAACTCCTGGGAATCCAAAATCACATCTGGGGTCCTGGGAAATTGGAAATTTATGGTAAGATGTAATGGGACTATACTGCTAAGGTCATCGGTCACTAATTTTAAGCTTTAGTTAATCTAACTAACTTACTCTAAGGACAACACACACACCCATGACCGATGGAGCACTCGAACCTCCGACGGGGGCAGCGGCGCGGACAGCGACAGGACGCCCTAGACAACGTGGCTAACCCGCTTGGCAGAGGTCTTGGGTAGGCAGCAACGAGCATCTTCTTCCATATACTTGGAGACGAGTTAAGAATGAATTTTATGATTACTTTTGTTGAAAAATAAAACTATGTGACCTATCTTATTAGGTGTCTTCTTGGGTATGGGCGCATCAGGCCTGAAAGTGGTCAACATGTGAACATACATTGATTATTTATCAAAGAAGTTATTGTGACTTCATCTAATTTTGCTATCAGCATATTAATCAATATTCAGTGTTTACTTTGATTAATCATCACGTCTAAACCACCCGCCCCATTGTCAAATCGTTTATATTCAATGCACTGCAGCATAATACCAACATTCCGCGAGGAGCGATTGACGACGCCGCAAGATCAGTTCCGGATATGGGACCCAGTTTAGTACTAAAGAACGTTGGTACACCCGTTACAGATATCGTCGGTGGTAGCCTAAAGACCACGTAATTTTCACTCTCCCTAAGTCTGGAACCGTGCGACCGCTACGGTCGCAGGTTCGAATCCTGCCTCCGGCACGAATGTGTGTGATGTCCTTAGGTTGGTTTGGTTTAAGTAGTTCTAAGGTGTAGGGGACTGATGACCTCAGAAGTTAAGCCCCATAGTGTTTCTGAACTCTCCCTAGGGAAGGTGCGGGAGAGATACATCACTAAATGTGCATAGCCCTGACATGAGCCGTCCTATGGAGGACGAATATCATGAAACCGGAAAGACTTCAGTTTTATATTTTATGGAAAGTACGGCCATAAGAGCAGTTTTTATTGTTTTTTCTATTGGTTGTGACAATGATTTTTATCAGATGGTCTACCTCATGTGCCATGATGTCCATACGGTTTTATAAATATTAATCCACGTTTCAGATCAGATGATGGCACCTTCGGAGTGCTGAAACCGATCATCTAGTAAACGATTTGAAGCGATCGTGGCTTCTCAATTATTTTAAAAACAGAGTGATGGCCCCACGACACACCATGTGTTCACTGCAAAACCGGAAAGAGCTACGATTCGGGAACTACGTAACTCTCTTCAAATATCCATTCTCTCTGCGGGCAAAGGAAATGTCACTGTACTACTACCGCTGTCAGAGTACACTCACAATAAGTCTGACCTAAAAGAGGATCCAGCATACAGAACATTGAAGGAAAACCCCACCAAAAGAATGAAGAAGAAGCCTATTGACCTTCTGCGCCAGTCCTTGCCGAAGGAAATAGACAGCAAACTTCGGCCACAAGCTGCTGCACCAGCAAGGTTCAATGGCTTACCAAAGATTCGCAAAGGAACTTTCCTCTACGTCCTGTTGTAAGCAACATAGGTACACCAACGAGCCAACTTCCAAACACCTAACGGCACCACTAAAGTCCTACGTCGGTCAATGTCAGCACCACCTCAGGAACATCCTGCTCTCTTTCCGGCATAGTCATTTGACTACACGAGTGGTTGCTGTAAGAGACCACAACAGATAATTGCTCTGTATGGCTATCACTGCAGATGCAAATTAATATCACGATGATGCAGATTCGGAAAACGTTTCATTAGATGTGACATAACCATTATGCTTGGAAACTCAAATTTGTTACGGTAAATAACATTTAAAAAAGCAAGTTTCAACTTGAAATCATTTTACGAACATTTCTGTATTGGACTGGGTTCCGGCCTCCTATCTAGTGATTATTTTTCCTGTTAACTAATTACGAAAGACCATAAGTACGGTTTCAGTAACAAGCAACAAAGTGTGCACATGTTTCAACTTGAAATGACAAGGCATACAGTTTTGTGTAGTATGGGGTTTCGAACCCAGCACCTGATCGGATCATTAACTAAGCACAATTGAGTGTTATTAATCGTAATTTTCCACCAATACCGAACTAAATGAAACTGATATCTAAAATTAGAACTCCATCCTAACAAGCCTTGAAAGTCCCAATGGTAGCGACCGGCAGCCGTATCATCCTCAACCCACAGGCGTCACTGGAGGCGGAGATGGAGAGTCAGCACACAGCTCTCCCGGCAGTTTGTCAGTGAAACTGAAATTACAAGAGGAAATTATTTCCACCTGCTAAGGTTCGAATCCATTACCTATCCACGTTCACTTCTAGTCACGAGTAGACATTAAAAATCGGTTTACTTCACAAATAGCGCGATGTGCACATCTCTCAACTGGAAATAACATCACTTAAAGTTCTGTGCCAACTGGGAGTCGAACTGTAGACTTATCATCGTTGATGACTATACACGAAGAGACGTCGGCTATCGCATTATATTTCACCAGTAAGTAAGAGCGTCATGTATGAACCTGACTTGAAAGACGAAAAGTTCTGTGTCTGTCTGGGAGTTGAAACAGGTGCCAATCGATATTGTCGAGAAAGCACAGAGATGTGTTAAAAAGTCAGAACCACTTTTCACCTATAGTTTGGTGTACCCATGCTACAACTTGAATTGATACGATGGTAATGTTTGTGCCAAATCAGTATTCGAAACGAGAGACGCGCTATATGGAGAGCCTGAGGAGTTCAGAATCTTGGGGAAACAACGGGACGACGGAACTGCATCGAAAGGAGAGATCTGATTTCGAATCCGAGTCCAGCATTAATATCTTCAGCATGTCAAATTCAGATACAGTAAGATTCACATAAATCTTTCATTACTAAGAAAGAGAAATCGTATAAGAAAGCAAACTCCTAACAAAGTTTCTACCAGGAGTAGCTACCGTCACTGACAAGGGTACCTGTGCAGGTACAAACAGGTACAGCTGCCCACGCAGCTTCAACACGATACCACAGTTCATCAAGAGTAGTGGCTGGCGTATAGCGACGAGCCAGTTGCTCGGCCACCATTGACCAGATGTTTTCAATTGGTGAGAGATCTGGAGAATGTGCTGGCCAGGGCAGCAGTCGAGCATTTTCTGTATCCAGAAAGGCCGGTACATGACCTGCAACATGTGGCTGTGCATTATCCTGCTCAAATGTAGGATTTCGCAGAGATCGAATGAAGGGTAGAGCCACGGGTCGTAAAACATCTGAAATGTAACGTCCAGTGTTCAAAGTGCCGTCCATGCGAACAAGAGGTGATCGAGACGTGTAACCAGTGGCACCCCATACCTCACGCCGGGTGATACGCCAGTATGACGATGACGAATACACGCTTCCAATGTGAGTTCGCCGCGATGTCGCCAAACACGTATGCGACCATCGTGATGCTGTAAACAGAACCTGGATTCATTCGGAAAAATGTCGTTTTCTTCATTCGTGCACCCAGGTTCGTCGTTGAGTACGCCATAGCAGGCGCTCCTGTCTGTGATGCAGCATGAAGGGTAACCGCAGCCATGGACTCCGAGCTGCTTGTCCATGCTGCTGCAAACGTCGTCGAACTGTTCGTACAGATGGTTGTTGTCTTGTAAACGTCCCCATCTGTTGATTCAGGGAACGAAACGTGGCTGCACGATCCGTTACAGCCATGCAGACAAGATGCCTGTCATCTCGACAGCTAGTCATACGAGGCCGTTGGAATACAGCACGGCGTTCCGTATTACCCTCCTGAACCCACCGATTCTGTATTCTGCTAACAGTCATTGGATCTCGACCAACGCGAGCAGCAATGTCGCGATACGAAAAACCGCAATCGCGATAGGCTACAATCCTACCTTTATCAAAGTCAGAAACGTGATGGTACGCATTTCTCCTCCTTACACGAGGCATGACAACAACGTTTCACCAGGGAACGCCAGTCAACTGCTGTTTGTGTATGAGAAATCGGTTGGAAAATTTAGTCATGTCAGCACGTTGTAGGTGTCTCCACCAGCGCCAACGTTGTGTGAATGCTCTGAAGAGTTAATCATTTGCATATCACAGCATCTTCTTCCTGTCGGTTAAATTTCGCGTCTGTAGCACGTCGTCTTCGTGGTGTAGCAATTTTAATGGCCAGTAGTGTATCAGTGATATGTATTTTGATATGAGGCAGATACGTAGGACAGTGACCACGACTGGTAAGTTTATGTTTCAGTCATACCGACGGGTGAATGGGTGTCATTTTTAGTGGCTCTGAAGAAACGCAGAGGGCAAGAAAAATGGGGAATGGTTCCATCGATAATTTTAGAGTAGATGATGTAAAGAAGAGGATATACAGCAGGTCAGAGTATGTGTTAACATTCTTCATTACGTGAATGAGCACAGCGCCTCACCTACTGCCGCACCTCGGCAAATTCTTCCGCAGTAGCGGGCGGCAGAAGTTGTGGTGAGGGAACAGCAGCCACGCCGAGAGTAAGTGGTGGTGACGCGAGGGAAACGAAGTTAGGGGTCCTGCCGGGTGCACAGTGCCCGGCTGTCAGCCGACGTCGCAGGCCCGGCGCGCAGCCGACGCGTAGCGAGGAAATGCCATTTCACAGCCCCGTATGCACCTTTAGGGGGGAGGGGGGGTGGTCGGTAGTTGCTACAGGCGGCACTCAGGCAGTGAGAAGAAAGATAAAAAATTAACTGCAAAAAGTCTGGATTTCAGAAGAGTTGCTCAAATGAAAATACCATTTATACAGGGTGAAAAGTATTTAAACCGACAAATTCTGGGAAGTTGTAGGGGACATCCAAACAAATATTTTTCCCTAATGTCATTCTTTCCTATGAGGATTATTTAAACCGGTGGAGGCCATATTACTCTCTAAGTCGTTAGAAGCCATATTACGGTCTTCAGTTGTTAGACGGCGAATTACACTCTTCAGTTGTCGGCAACTGCTGTCCACCAGCGTAGTAGTGCATTGTCTCTGTTTACTAATAGAGCGATACACCGGATCATTTAGCAGATTACCTGGACAGGGACGCCGTCGCACGGTAAGAACGCTGCAATTTGAGGAAGCTGTCTGCAGTACGTGGAGCGGAATCCTTCAATCAGCACTCGTGCAACTGCATGTAACATGGAGACGAATCAGACGAATATAAGAACAGTCGTTTGAGAGCAATTTTTATGTCCACTTCACTTAGAACGTGACCACAACCAGCAACCAGTTGATTGTCCGCCCAGAGCACAGTTTTTGCAGTGGTACCTGGAACAGTGTGAAATGCATCCTACATTTCTAACCTCTGTGTTGTTTACCGATGAAGCAATGTTTGGGCGTGATGGAGACTTCAACATGCACAATTCGCATGTTTGGAGTGAGGATAACTCAAATGCCACAGTTACTAGCGCTCATAAAGTGCGGATCTTCGTTAATCTGTGGGTCGGTTTTGTTGGGGACTGTTTATTTGCGCCGTATTTGTACCTAGGCCATTAAATGGCAGACACTATTACAATTTTCTCGCCAGAGCACTGACAGAATTGCTGGAAGACGTCCCGCTCCCTACAAGACAACGCATGTGGTTCCAACATGACGGGGCGCCGGCACATTCGTCGTGTGCAACGATTCCTGGACCAACGGTTCCCAGAAACATGGATTGGCAGAGGTGGTCCTGTACCATGGCCGGCTCGATCCCCAGATATGTCCCCTCTGGACATTTTTGTGTGGGGAGAGACGTGCAACCTTGTTTAAGCAACTCCTGTTGCATCAGAAGAGGATCTGGTTGCCCGGATAGTAGCAACAGCAGGAACAATTCAGGATACTCCTGGTGTTTTTGCCCGTGTCAGACAGAACATGATAGGACGGTGTAACTTTTATTTACGTCTCAATGGAGGCATTTTTGAAAATCCACTGTAATTGAAATTGGGTTGTGTTAATGTGTTGTCTCTTCGTCATAAAAAAATGGAATAGTGTTTATTGGTTTAATTAATTTGCCGCAAGAGAAATATGCCTCTACCAGTTTAAATACTCCTCATAGGAAAAAAATGACATCAGGAAAAAATATTTGTTTTGATGTCCCCTACAACCTCCCAGAGTTTGTCAGTTTAAAGACTTTTCACCCTGTACATACAAAATTTTAGAAGTACTACATCTACATCCACATCTACATGGATACTCTCCAAATCGCATTTAAGTGCCTGGCAGAGGATTCATCGAACCAATTTCACAATTTTCTATCATTTCAATCTCGTATAACGCGCGGAAAGAATGAACACCTATATCTTTCTGTACGAGCTCTGATTTTCCTTATTTTATCGTAGTGATCGTTCCCCCCTATGTAAGTCGGTGTCAAGACAATATTTTCGCATTCGGAGGATAAGTTTGGTGATTGGACTTTCGTGAGAATATTCCGAAGCAGCGAAAAACGCCTTCTTTTAATGATTTCCAGCCCTAATCCTGTATCATTTCTGTGGCACTCTCTCCAATATTTCGCGATAATACAAAACGTTCTGCCTTTCTTTGAACTTTTTCGATGTACTCCGTCAGTCCTACCTGGTGAGGATCCCACACAGTGCAGCAGTATTCTAAAAGAGGACGGACAAGCGTAGTGTAGGCAGTCTCCTTAGTAGGTCTGTTATATTTTCTAAGTGTCCTGCCAATAAAACATTTTCTATGTGTTCTCTCTAATTTAAGTAGTTCGTAACTGTAGTACCTAGGTATTTAATTGAATTTACGGCTCTTAGATTTGACTGATTTATCGTGTTACCGAAGTTTAACGAGTTCCTTTTGGAACTCATGTGGATGACCTCACACTTTTCGTTATTTACGGTCAACTGCCACCTTTCGCACAATTCAGATATTTTTTATAAATCGTTTTGCAGTTTGTTTTGATATTCTGGTGACTTTATTAGTCGATAAACGACAGCGTCATCTGCAAACAACCGAAGACGGCTGCTCAGATTGTCTCCCAAATCGTTTATATAGACAAGGAACAGAAAAGGGCCTATAACACTACCTTGGGGAATTCCTGAAATCACTTCTGTTTCACTCGATGATTTTCCGTCAGTTACTACAAACAGTGACCTCTCGGACAGGAAATCGCAAATCCACTCACATAACTGAGACGATATTCCACAAGCACGCAATTTTACTACGAGCCGATTTTGTGGTACAAAGTCAAAAGCCTTCCGGATATCCAGGAATAGGGAATCGTTCTGAAATCCATTGTCAATAGCACTCAGAACTTCATGTGAATAAGAAAATATCACCAGCTGATTTTTCCTGTGAGCAATTTAAACCATTCGATGAAGGGGGTAATAATATTCCCCATCATAAACTGAGGTTTTGTGGATCTGGTAGTATAGCCAACCAGTGAATAATGTCGTATAGAAACTAAAGGGGGATTTCTCCTGAATGGGGAGGAATCGCTTATGGGATGTCACAAGGCTCAGTCTTAGGTCCAATGTTCTATCTTATAAATGTATACGACTTTCAATGTGACAAACAACGAGCAGAATTAGTTGTTTTTATGGCGCCACTAGTGTCTAACCACCCGACCGCACAAAAACCAAAAGAACAAATTATAAACAATGTTCTTACAAGTATTACTGAGTGGCATTCTGCGAACTGTCTCAATCCCGATTTATAAAAGTCAGAAAATACTCGGTTCTCTACACCTGTAGCTACTGCAAGAATGATAAGTGTTACACATGGCAAGAAAAAAAAATAAGTCTGGTGGGAAATTCATAAATTTTAGGAGTACATATTAATGAGAGTTTAAACTGAAAAAAAACACGTTTTAGAACTTATAAATACAATTTAGTTCAGCCATTTTTGCAATGTGTCTTGAAAGAAGGATATAAGATGAACATCAACAAAAGCAAAACGAGGATAATGGAATGTAGTCAAATTAAATCGGGTGATGCTGAGGGGATTAGATTAGGAAATGAGACACTTAAAGTAGTAAAGGAGTTTTGCTATTTAGGGAGTAAAATAACTGATGATGGTCGAAGTAGAGAGGATATAAAATGTAGACTGGCAATGACAAGGAAATCGTTTCGGAAGAAGAGAAATTTGTTAACTTCGAGGATAGATTTAAGTGTCAGGAAGTCGTTTCTGAAAGTATTTGTATGGAGTGTAGCCATGTATGGAAGTGAAACATGGACGATAACCAGTTTGGACAAGAAGAGAGTAGAAGCTTTCGAAATGTGGTGCTACAGAAGAATGCTGAAGATAAGGTGGGTAGATCACATAACTAATGAGGAGGTATTGAATAGGATTGGGGAGAAGAGAAGTTTGGGGCAAAACTTGACTAGAAGAAGGGATCGGTTGGTAGGACATGTTTTGAGGCATCAATGGATCACAAATTTAGCATTGGAGGGCAGCGTGGAGGGTAAAAATCGTAGAGGGAGACCAAGAGATCAATACACTAAGCAGATTCAGAAGGATGTAGGTTGCAGTAGGTACTGGGAAATGAAGAAGCTTGCACAGCATAGAGTAGCATGGAGAGCTGCATCAAACCAGTCTCAGGACTGAAGACCACAACAACAACATTTTTGCAATTCGAATCATTGAAAATGTTGAGAAGAAAAAAATCAGTAAGCTGTCATACTCAGCGCATGTTCATTTAATAATGTCACAAGAAATAATGTTCTGGGTGACACGTTACTAGTCATAATCAGTTATTTCAATGATTTAATATGAATTCAAAAGAAAAAAGCGAAGCTGACAACCAGATGGTGTTACGAGTGTTGTCTTCCGCAATACGTACGGCTCAGCACGGTCATACAGCCAATGCTTCGTACCGAGTTCGGCGTGAAACTGAAAATGCGACATTCTCGCGAAAGGGAAATTGCCTTGCACCAAAAACTTTCAAAAGTGACCAAACCTTTTTTTTTTTTTGCATAGCTTGCGTGAAAATCCTGCAAGATACAAACAAAATGAGTGGTCCAAGTATCTCAGGGACGCATAGCGTAATACGTCATGAAAAGTATCCACTGAACACGAAAAAAGTTCGGTCAGCGATGTCCACTAACAACGTGCCGTCGACGCCTCTAGTCTAGCCGCGATCTCCTGAAAACTTACCACAGAAATTAAAAATCATGTAAAGGTGACAGAGTTTTTGTAAGAAATAAAATGCAGAATAATGCTAACTTCATACTACATTAACACAACCCAATTATCATTTAGGTAATCATCTTTACAATGAGCGCAGAAAAATGGCATCCATACCTTACGACAGCGAGACAACGAAAGATAAAACTCACACGAGATAACACATCATCCGAAGTACAAAAATATCGGACGAACTAAATTAGTCCAGCGAGGTGTAAGGAGTCAATACGCTGACTTTCATGCGTAAATTCAAAATAAGAGAACAGGGTTAATTCCACAAACAGTTCACACACAAAACACGATGAAATACAAAGTAATATGTTGCCCCTCCCAGGCTTTATGTTATATAAAATACCGAATACCTTCGAGTCTTCCACCAACGTTAGAGTAAAAGCGGTGGTATGCGTAAATTCAAAATAAGAGAACAGGGTTAATTCCACAAACAGTTCACACACAAAACACGATGAAATACCAAGTAATATGTTGCCCCTCCCAGGCTTTATGTTATATAAAATACCGAATACCTTCGAGTCTTCCACCAACGTTAGGGTAAAAGCGGTGGTACAATGGACTGCCATATTTTCATTTCACAAAGTATTTCAATACGTAAGTTGGCACACAAGTTAAGTATACATATACTGTAAGAAATTCAGAGTGTATTAATATAGTAGAATCAGATGTTGACTTCCATTTATTTAGTTGCGTATGTGGCAGTTATTTCGGTAAATTATAATTCAAATTGAATTTTTAGGTATTGGAATCTTCACAAGTGATACACGGATCCATATACTGCGATAAATTCAAAAGATTAAAATTTTTCATAGAATTACCTCGTTTTATAAATCAGAAATTTCACATAGTATAGTAGATTCCAATGATTTCATGTCGTACATTTACGGAGCATAAATTTTGGTATCACCTTGCCTCAGATCACTACTATTTTCTAAAAATTTGGCTCTGTACAATGCTGTGTAGATACGATGTCTTCACATATCGACTGTCAACGATGGACCAAAGGAAGGTTGAACATCTACAAACACAATGTAGACTCAATGAATGGGCCAGGAATTTCGTTTTACGAAAAGTGAATTTATATAAACACAAAGGAGACTCATAGTCTTCCGATGAGAGTTAAAGTAGAAAAGTACACCGGTAATGAAATTATAGAAAATAGTATAGAAAAAAAAGCATATTCGTGGTGTTCTGGTGATGAGTGTTGAAGAAAATGTCCTAATTGTAAGGAATCTATAGATATAAAAGTAGACTCGAGGTCATCTTATGTTCAGTAACGTCTGGTAAAATGAATATATACATAAGCAAAGTAGACTCGTGCTCATCTGACAGTGGATTATAAAGTTGTTTGAATCATATGAACTCAAGGTAGACTTGTTTTTGATATTTTCGTCCTGCGCATCAGCAGAAGAGCGCTTTTTATATGAAGGGGAGGGGACAGAGAGAACAGGCTCCCCCCTCAGGTTGACAGCCGCAGACATCCCCCTCCACTGACACCGTCATCGCAATGGCGGCATGCAGGAACCCGAGCCTAGACAGCGCAGGCGAATGGTGGTAGGCTCAGCAAGTGTTTTCACCTATTGGCTCAGTACTTCACAGTGTTCATGAAACGAATTCAAATTCCAGCATCACTGCTTAATAACGACATGTTCGCTTATTGCTGTCAACGCTATATTCTGAACTTAAGTCCTCAAGCACTTTCTGCTTCTATGCAAAACTTTGGTCATGATCCGCTTCACTGGGGACTCGCTTTAAATACATTGTCCGTAAGTTGGTAGTATACGCTCTGTCTGCGCACTCAAAATTTCCTAGTGTTCAAAAAATTTACTCCTAAGCAAACTGTCTCACAGAGGAGAAATGTCTCTTAAATTCACATTTATGGTAAAATGACATCACACGCACGGCTGGAGTATCCATCTATGTTATACACTTAAATTGTTGCTTCCATAGTAGACAGCTTTAAAGTTTAATGATTCACATGCCTTCACAGGGATCGGATTTACGGCTGAGTCTTTGTGTGACGGCTACAGCGCACGGGCATGTGACTAGAGTTCTCGTGCTATTAAATTCACCGTACACATGTCTATTCCGTGATAGTGTTTGTGAAGAGAGCACTACTAGCAGGGTCACAGGATTGCTGTATCCGAGGGATTCACGATACCTCAGTACGGTACCCGATCTAGGCTGAGCAGGGGTGAGTGAACACCACTACTATACACATTCATTTGTTTCATGTTTATCGACCTCTCAGAGAGATTAGAAGTTTTGCTTCGCCAAAGCGTTTGCGATTTTTTTCAGTTCACAGTGTGTCCATGCAACATTATTTGTCACACGAGTAACTTGTGCACAAGAACGGTGCGTAATATTTGCGCTGCTGACCCAGGATCAGGACGACAGTCTTTTTAATATTAATTTTCATAAGAGCGTACTTTCTAATAAATTACAAATGGTCAGTCAGAAAGCGGTTAATGATTCTCAAACACGAAGGGTAAGTAAGAGTCGGTTGTATTTTCCAAGTTTGGAACTTATTAGTCAATCGGATACTTGCGAATTGCCCAGGGTCTAACAAAAAGAAGAATATAGATAAAAAGTTGGGACATCGAAGCAAAACGTCCAAGGCCAGAAATGGAACATGGCTCGCTAACCCCAATGCCAACACGGCAGTACGACAGAAGGTAACCTCACATGACGCACTTTAAACAGCTACCCAATAATTCACGGCATGATGTTCAGGACACAGACAATGTATACATACATGTGTCCACTCAGAGCACAAACAAAATTGCATATGAGAAAAACTTATCATGTAATACATTAGAGTAGACACAGAAATCATAGAATTCAAGATTTGTTTACTAATCAGGCACTTAGGAATTAGTTTCGCTAACGTATTCAGTTTAGGAAGCTTCAAACTACTATATAATGGTTCTAATGATCTTTGTCTTATAGAAAATTACGAATAGTGAATAGTGCTAAGTTCATTTTAGTAGTCTAGGTAATGGAGCGGCTATGAATGTTCTTATTAGACGCGCTCTAGGCACAAACTACTTCCTCACGCAGGTAATTACAATGACATTTCACTCAATAGTGACACATTTAACGGGAGGATACACATCCTCATTGATTAAATTCTAGAGTACTATCTAGATAACTATTTACATTACATAAAAGAACACATATAAATGACAGTATAAAAACTATTAGCTTGAATTCACTTAAATTACAAAAATTTTTTAGTACAGAAGGCACTAACTAGTGTGTGGAGGACACTGTCCACAAAACGTGAATCAACATTACAATACTGCATAGGTTGTCATATAATTTGGCATCGTTTTTAGTGAACAGTTAACTGCTTGCACAAGCCCCATTTGCATTCAGTGTTTCGAGCTACAAGTTCAACCATTCACGCATTATTTTAGAAAATGTCAAGTCCTCATACTCATTTTACACAGATATGCTCACTCACACAAATTACAAGATAAAAATACATTATAAATAATACAAGTACAGATATAAGTATATCCAATAACGAAAAAAGCAAAAGCGTACTTTATGAATTTTCTTATGTCCTGTGGTGATAATGCCCTTAGACTTTACACAAGTTAGGATACGCTGAGACGAAGAACCGGTTATGTAGAATTTTCACTATTTGGTATGGGCCAGTGTACAATAATTGCCGCTTCCTGTTTCTTTCCTTTAGAAGCAATGGCTTAGGATGGGACCTGAGTAGCACCATCTTATCGAGGTCAAACGACAGGATTCGGCAAGCTTTTCATACATACCCTTTTGCGTGTCAGAGTGCTGGCATTCAATGACACAAGCATTTTGCATGATTTCACTTTCCATGAGACGTCACGTCTCGGGTCGAGTGGAAACGGAGTCACCCATTAATTTTTCTCGACTTTGTTTAGCATAATTCCATTTCCTGCGTGCCTGTGCAAATATGCGGAACATCGCTCTTTGTCTCCTCAACGAGGGTGATAAAATCAACCCAGTTTGTCTTTTTATGTGGTGTATAGGTCTGAATAAAAAGGATGAATTCTTCGAAAATTCTTGCTGTTCAGTTACTCTGTGGATTTTAACTTGAAATCAGAATTTGTTTGCTGTTATGCAGACGTAGAAATGAGCGCCAGTTTTTACCAGTATAATCTGATGTATTATCAGGCAATATAGTTTTTGGCTTTCTGAAGCGAAGGAAACAGGTATCCCTCAACGTCTTAGCTATTGATGAAGCATGAATAGACTTCGTGAAGTACAGACGGGTATGTTCTGAAAACAAATCGTGTATTGCAATCAGATATTTTACACATTTCCTTCCTTGAGGGTATGGTCCAGCAATGTCATCGGAAGTGATTCTTCCTGGTTCAATTTTTCAGAACTGGATGCAAGGGAATTTACTAGCTGGGTTCATGCATTTAGTCTTCTGACAGACAATGCACGTTCGCAATAAACGATGGACGTGCCTCTGCAGGTTCGGCAAGTAACAGCATGTGGAAATTTTCCATTTACACTTCTGAATCCCATAATATCCCCAGCCCGTATATATAGACCAGATCAGGTAATCCTGGTGTGGATGGCGTTTACACACACATTAGAAGTCACTGGCGGTATTACTTCTATGTAACAATAAATAATTATGCAAGGTGTAATACTGACTCAATCTGTGATTTGATTGAAGTACCAAAACATGTTTAATTTTTTACCACTTAGGATCAGCATCCTGCAGTAAAATTGTTCAAATGGCTCTGAACACTATGGGACCAAACTTCTGAGGTCATAATTCCCCTAGAACTTAGAACTAAACCCTCCTGGCAGATTAAAATTATGACCCTGCCCGAGACTCGAGCTCGGGACCTTTTGAATGTCACGGGCAAGTGCTCTACCATCTGAGCTACCGAAGCACGACTCACGCCCGGTACACACAGCTTTACATCTGCCAGTATCTTGTCTCCTACCTTCCAAACTTTACAGAAGCTCTCATGCGAACCTTGCAGAACTAGCACTCCTGAAAGAAAGGATATAGCAGAGACATGGCTTAGCCACAGCCTGGGGGATGTTTCCAGAATGAGATTTTCAATCTGCAGTGGAGTGTGCGCTGATATGAAACTTCCTGGCAGATTAAAACCGTGTGCCCGACAGAGACTCGAACTCGGGACCTTTTGCCTTTCGCCGGCAAGTGCTCTACCATCTGAGCTACTGAAGCACGACTCACGCCCGGTACTCACAGCTTTACATCTGCCAGTATCTCGTCTCCTACCTTCCAAACTTTACAGAAGCTCTCCTGCGAACCTTGCAGAACTAGCACTCCTGATGCTTACACATTTAGTTGTCCTAATGGAGTACTACGACCGTGCGAAGTTTGCAGTAAATCCGCGTCCCACACGTCGTGGACTTCCCTTGCCAGTTCACTGATATTAGCGTCATGTCATCGTGACGCGCCTGTGCTTAGCATACAAAGTATTGTGCTATAATCTAAGGATGAAACTAATAATTAATGTAGCCTTTCCAATCTTTGTCAACACACGCTTCAGTATACTAATGTTTAATTTGTTAAATGTCAGAGTGATCAGATGACTAAATTTCAGTAAATACATGGTTTTAAATAAAAACATGTTAATGATGCATTTAAAAAACCTTCTTTTCTTTTAAAACTGAATAAGTAGAATACTAGTATGCACCATCAGAGAGAAGATCGCGCATTTTTGCATGTCGTTAGTCGATTGATTTTGCGTTTGGCAGCTTTGTCATTTTTAATTATACTGTGTCGGTAGCCACAGTGAACTTTCAGTTGTGGTTCACTATTATTGATCTGTTGTTTATCCTGTGATATGTTTTATACGTTTCAGCGAGTACCTGGACAGCGACGTCGGCACTGCACTCATTGTTGTGCTACTTATTAACGCGAACTGCAGCTGGAACCTATGTGTGTGTGTTGTCATAGTCATCTGCAAGCAACACTGCCGTATTTTGGCGTGTGTGAGTAAGGGGGTGCAAGCAACAGACTTCTATTGTGGACTGGTACGGCAACTGACGAAGTACTCGAGGTCAATTCCCGACAAACACGGGCTGCTGACCTAGCTGAAAAAAAAATGGCTCTGAGCACTATGGGACTTAACTTCTATGGTCAGCAGTCCCCTAGAACTTAGAACTACTTAAACCTAAGTAACCTAAGGACATCACACAACACCCAGCCATCACGAGGCAGAGAAAATCCCTGACCCCGCCGGGAATCGAACCCGGGAACCCGGGTGTGGGAAGCGAGAACGCTACCGCACGACCACGAGATGCGGGCTGACTTAGCTGAAGCTGCAGACTTGTCGGCAGCCGTTTTGCCAAGCCCCCGTCCTCGGTAACATGAACGTTCTCCACCATGCTTCCTCTTACGAAATACAACATCATAATTACCTATATAATAATTAATTGTCATTAATAATTCTTTAGTAGTGTAGTTATTAAATGAAGAGTAACTATATTTTTCAAATACCGACGTCATCTGTCCATTACCGTATCTGTTCTCCTACCACCTTCCATATGTCTGTCACATCGTTGTGTCTCACGCCTATGAACGTGAAAGTATTTTGAAAATATATTTACGCAAGTAATTCGCACATTTGAAAGCCTGTGATAGTTAAATACTCCTGAGGTTGTCTTCCACTATGTATGTTGTTTAGATATGTTTACCTCTCGTACGATATCTTCATGTATCGTATGCTGTAGTTAGACTAATCACGTCGAGTATATCGATTGGTATCCTGACAGTTCATCGACCCATCTGGGTAAGTGTGAATGTTAACGCGCCGCATCTGGGATTCAGAGAGGCTATCCTGCCACACACCGAATCGGCCTGACAGTTTAAAGACAAGGGTGGCGAGCCGGCCACTCCTGACATTGCTTTTAGGCGGTTATCCCACATACAGCCAGCCAAGTACCGGCCTGCTACCCACTTACCGCCTCAGATATACGCTACGTAAACTTTCAGAAGACGTTCCCAAGCTTGAGTGTGACATTTACTCTAGACGCAAACAAACGGAGCCCATAAACTGAGTACCTGGGGGGAGGAGGGGGGGAGTGGTAGCTTCACAGGGGCATCCGGCCACAGACTGTCACTACCATTGCCAAAACTCATACAACAACGCCGACCCCGTAGAGGAACTGGAAAAGACAAAAGAAGGAAAAGAAAATGATGATCGTAGCGGTTTATTAACAACCTGCCTGAAAGTTCTGACTAGCAGTCCAAAAACGAAATTCTCGGCTAGATTCTTCAGGCTACGATCTTATGCTACTGAGATAAAGTTTGCTCTGAACATATGACATCGTTAGGCGACATTTTAATGGTGTAAGACTTTTGGGGGTATGTCATGCATTCAACAGCTTGATCTGAAACTGTCAAATTAGACGTTTCATGTACCACATATTTCGTATGTACTCTGTATTGCTTACTTAATGATCTTATAATTAAATATTTCCCTGAGGCATGTAAGTCTCCTTTTAATATCTACGATAATTATCGAAGCAGATAAAATGAATTAAAGTTTGTGCTGTAGCCTAGTCTCAAAGCGGGTCTTTTTGCTTGCTAGGCAGAAGTGCTAACAATTACACCACCATAGTACGAAAGTCAACAGTGCTCCACGTAAAATGTAAGCTCAATGCCCTCTCCAACACAAACTTCCGATTCATTTTTCCCTTACTTAATGGGTTTGTTGTAGATAAGATTATTCTCATACCTCCAAGTAACTGACCATGTGTTCATGTGGTATCAAAGTGTGATATCAAATACACTAACGTCACAAAGATCACGAAACAGCGAGGTGCACGTATGCAGATACCGATAGAGCGGATGCAGGGTAGGAGCTGTCATTAATTTTGTACTCAGGTGATTAATTTGGAAAAGTTTCCAGCGTCATTATGGGCAAGACGGGAATTGACACACTTTGAACGCAGAATGATAGTTGCAACTAGATGCACGGGACTCTCAGTTTCGGAAACCGTTAGGGAACCCTGTATTCCGACATACAGAGTGGCAAAATTGTCCGCTCCCGGTAGCTGAGTGGTCTGCGCGACAGGGCCGGGATTCGACTCCCCACTGGATCGGAGATTTTCTCCGTTCAGTGACTGAGTTTTGTGTTGTCCTAATCATCATCATTTCACCCCCATCGACGCACAGATCGCCAAAGTGGCGTCAAATTGAAAGACTTGCACCGGGCGAACGGTCTACCGGATGGGGGCACTAATCACGCAACATTTACATTTTATTTAAAGGCAAACTTGTGCCGAGAATATCAAGTTTCAGACTTTACCTCTCAACTTGGACAACTCAGTGGCCGACGGCAAACATTGTACAACGAACATGTTCTTCAGGACATCGCGGCGAAACGTGATGTTAATGGACTACGGCAGCAGACGAGCAACGCGAGTGCCTTTGTTAACAGTATTACATTGCCTTCACTGCATCTCCTAGGATCATGACCATTACTGGTTGGACTTCAGACAACTTAAAACCTGTAGCCTTGTCATATGAGTCCTGATTTCAGTTGGTACGAGCTGATGGTACGCATCGAATGTGGCGCAGACCCCACGAAGTTGTGGACATAAATTGTCAACAAGGCAGTGTCCATGGTGGAGATAGCTTCATAATGGTGTGGGATAAGTTTACGTGGAAGGGACTGAGTCCTCTGGTCCAATTGAATAAATTGTTGACTGGGAATGGTTATGTTCGGCTACTTGTACGCCATTTGCAGCTATTCATGGGCTTTTTGTTAGCAAACAATGGTGGAATTCTTATAGATGTTTCGCTTCGTCTCTTTTCTATTTGTTTTGTTTTATTATTATTATTATAATTCGCGTAACAACTAATGTATGAGACAAAATATGTTACTACGAAAAGAGACCCGAAATACCTTTTAGTGATGCTGTGCTATGCCTACCTTTTGAGCATTAATTTTCAACAAAACCGAATATATTGTGTTCCTATTGTTCTGGATCTGGCTTTCTATTAAAGGAACATTTTTTCGTCACTGTAACTCGCCATAAAGTTCAACATATCTTCCTTACTTTATAGTTATTGAAAAGGTTAATGAAAATTACATCGTTATCAATACTGATGTTACAGTACGCAATGATTGTTCAACATCTTAATTTTGCAGTGGATTTTTAACAGTAAAACAACAATAAGTACCACGACTAACACGAGAACATGAGACTATTATCGGAGAAAAAAGATGTTTTTACTATAAGGTTGCCAGACCAGAACTACGCACAGCAAGATTTCTTTTATGTGACGAAAGTAAATTATCTTTTTGCACTGTTAGTAATATATTATCAGCAGCCCGCATCAACCTGTAAAACACATCATAAAATCTGCTGCTCTACTCTGCAACTCCGAAAGCTGAAGGAAATAATTTTTACTTCACTATTACCTGCCCGCTTCTTTGCGGTATGATAGATTTCATTTAGTGCAATTTGAATGCGCCGCGGCAACGGCTCGTTCGTTCGTAGCGCCGCTCTGCACCACGAATAATATTTAAACAACTGAAAATGTCTTAAAGGGATGGGATAAAATACCAGGCAAGCTTATTACAAATCATAATGCAAGGTTTCACTAAGTAACTCTATTCAAAACATTTAAACAATTTGATTAATTACACACCTTTTCAAAACCTTACTTAATGGCGTCCCTCTTACAAACTTGACAAAAGAATGCTACGCTAGCGTACAATATAACGTCACAGGCTATCCTACTCACGTAACTCCAAGAAGACGACAGAGAAATTAATGTTCGTTCTGTATTATTTATACTAGTCACATATTCTCATTTTTGTTTGATATTTAATAAGTATCGTCTGTGGCGGTTTCAGTACTCGCCGACACAGATATTATCTAAAATAAATAATAAAAAAAGTACATAATTTTATACAAGAACAAAACATGATACACAATGTTTTCTCTTTACTACATTATATGCCTTTGGCTAAGAGACGTTGCAGACGACAATGCGCCGTGTTATTGGGCCACAATTGTTCACGATTGACTTCATGAGGATTCTGTACAATTCGAGCGTACGATTTGGCAACCCAGATCTCCCGGTGTGAGTCACATCGAACATTTATAGTCCACAGTCGAGAGGTCAGTTCATGGACAAAATCCTGCACAGGAAGGAGTCCCGCAATTATAGAGGGCTATAGAGGCGGCATGCCTCTGTACTTCCGCAGCGGACTTACAGCGATTTTTTGGGACCTACAGCGATTTGTAGAGCCAACTCCACGTCGAGTTGCTGCACTACATCTACATCTACATGCATACTCCGTGAAACTCATTTAAGTGCCTGGCAGAGGGTTGATCGAACCACCTTCACAATTCTCTATTATTCCAATCTCGTATGGAGCGCAGGAAGAATGAACACCTATATCTTTCCGTACGAGCTCTGAATTCCCTTATTTGATGGTCGCGATCGTTCCTCCCTATGTAAGTCGGTGTCAACAAAATACATTCGCATTCGGAGGAGAAAGTTGGTGATTGGAATTTCATCAGAAGATTACGTCGCAACGAAAAACGCCTTCCTTTTAATAATGTTCATCCCAAATCCTGTATCATTTCTGTGACACTCTCTCCCATATTTCGCGATAATAGAATACGTGCTGCCTTTTTTTGAACTCTTTCGATGTACTCAGTCAGTCCTATCTGGTAAGGATCCCACACCGCGTAACAGTATTCTAAAAGTGGATGGACAAGCGTAGTGTAGGCAGTCTCCTTAGTAGGTCTGTTACATTTTCTAAGCGTCCTGCCAATAAAACGCATCCTTTGGTTAGCCTTCCCCACAACATTTTCTATGTGTTCTTTCCAATTTAAGTTGTTCGTAATTGTAATGCCTAGGTATTAAGATGAATTTACGGATTTTATATTAGACTGATTTATCCTGTAACCGAAGTATAACGAGTTCCTTTTCGCACTCAAGTGGATGACCTCACACTTTTCGTTATTTAGGGTCAACTGCCACTTTTCGCACCATTCAGATGTTTTTTCTAAATCGTTTTGCAGTTTGTTTTGATCGTCTGATGGCTTTATTAGTCTACAAACGACAGCATCATCTACAAACAACCGAAGATGGCTGTTCAGATTGTCTCCCAAATCGTTTATATAGACAAGGAACAGCAAAGGTCCTATAACACTACCTTGGGGAACGCCAGAAATCACTTCTGTTTTACTCGATGACTTTCCGCCAATTATAACGAACTGTGACCTCTCTGACAGGAAATCACAGATCCAGTCACATAACTGAGACGATATTCCGTAAGCACACAATTTCACTACGAGCCGCTTGTGTGGTACGGTGTCAAAAGGCTTCTGGAAATCCAGAAATACGGAATCGATCTGAAATCCCTTGTCAACAGCACTCAGTACTTCATGTGTTTCACAGGAACTACTTCGGGCAAAAGGAAGTCCGACACGATTTTAGGAGGTAAAGCATTACTTTTGTCACATTACTGTGTAGTTGAGGTTTCTTTTTCTATTATCACTATTCTTACAGTATTGTGGCAGTATTAGTATACTGCACCCTCGGTTGATGTAAACTAATAGACTGATGATCAAGAATTTATTTTTGTGCTTGGCAGTAACTGTTCATAATATGCTTTTCACCTATATTTTGATGATATCCTACATCTCATTTTGCCAATCTTGCACTTAGTATTTTATCTCGTCGTTCATATCCCCCGCTTTTCATTTCGGCTTGGGGTGCAACAGGAGTAGAAAGGTATTTGTTATCGTTGAGAATACCATTGGTTAACCGACTCGCTCGCGTTTTTCCGTGATCCGTAGCGCACACTTGTTACGTAAAGGCAGCTGCTATCATTCGCAAAATATGCGATGCCATTACGTTTACATCAAAATTAATTGCGTTTTTACTGTCACATAGAATTATGTTATGGTTGTTGTTGTATCCTTAAGAAAACCCGTGTTTCTATATGTCAATAAGCAAACGAGTATATGGTTTTACTAACCATGGTGTGCTTACAATACCTTGGAACTATACACTTGAAGTACCAGGTGGTGGGTGTCCATTGATCATTATTTCTGGTATCTATTAGCAGTTATGGAATAAGGAAATGTAAGTCTTTGAAACACATGGGGTTAAGGTTCCACTGTGAACTATTTGCAAGAGCGGTATGGTTCTCTTTGGACACTTATCTGTACACTCGGTCATCAAAACGTGTAACAGTTAAAAAAAAAAAACACTCATTTCCTTGGAAAATGATTCATGGTCAATATCAGGACAAGCTAAGCAATGTATCTGGTGTGGTACCACATTTAATCATTCCGAACTCTGTATGTCGTTTGGTAGTTACGTAACATTTGCCATTCCGATACTATTTTTTGTGTGATTAACATAGACACCGTCCATACAAGTAGAATGACTTCAACTACAAACCATTGTAGCTTTCCTAGTAGAGTATCTTGATCTACACAATCAAAGACTTTAGCAAGATCACAGAAAGAACAGAAAGGATAGCTTCGTTGGTTTGACAGTACCAGGACTGCATTTTTATAACAGAAACTGATTCTTTTGTTAATAAGGCCAGCTGATCTGTTGTCAAAAGATTATTATCAGAATGGATGTCAAGGTTTCTAACAGGAAGTCACAGCCTTTTCTCCAACATTTGAAATGAGTGTTACAGCTACATATATCAGTCTTCCAGGAAGTATACATCAATGACAAGAGTGGCATATAGAAGTGAGTACATAATTTTAGTCATTTATTCGCAATACCATTACAATTAGGCGATCTGCATGTTGAGTAACTTAAAGATTTTTGTTTGTTAGTGCAGTTTGTTATTTTTGCCTAAATAAATGTAATGTATTTGCTTTCGTAAATCAGTTGCTCCAGTATCGTTTTTAGGTACTGTTAGAGAGTCTTAGGATTTATTGGTAAATAATTTGAATTTAATATAATCTGTTCACACCTGCTGTTTGTTTAGTGCTGAATGTCATCTGCTTGAACATGTTAGGTCATTCGGTGCCAAATAAATCTCGTAAAGGCCTTCGATTTCTATCGGTAAGGTTGCAGTTCTTGTGCACATGGAACGACTTTAGCCTTTCTGGAGATGCTGAGAATAGACGTGAAATATTATCTGTAGTGTACTTCCAGTCTTGGTTGTGCTAGCCGTGTGTTTTATTTGAGGCACTTTGTAGCAAAGATGCTCTTGAATTCCTCTGTGGCATTTGTAAGCTCTAGTAAAGCTAAAGTATATTGAAACTGGTGTTACATAAGTAAATCTGACTGATGTGAAGCATTTATTGCGGACGTTTGCCGTTATTGGTCAGATCAAGCAGTTATGATAGGGCTCACGATTTTTTCATGAAAGATAGAGGGATTTAGATACTGATTACCAGCCACTGTGTCCTTCTGCTTATCCTGGGAGTGTTTTAGTTGGAAAGTTGTCGAAACTGGTCATCAGTAGCTCCAGGTGCTGCCAATATTTACTGTCCGACAACAAAAAAGTATCAAAATACTCACATATTTGGGTGACTTCATAGCTATTACCACTGTCTGACTTTTATCCTTTCTAATAGTTAAATGAAGTACAAAAATTTCCCTGTTGGAACCTATACACTAACAAAACCATTATGTTATGTTTTCTCAACTCTATCACTGAAACATAGCACTGAATGAGCTGTTAAATATTTTACTCCATTACACCGGTCCTGACACCTTAATCCACATTTAATCTGTCTTTCCTCTTGTGATGTCTACAGCAACATAATAATAACCTGTATCCATCTCGGTATCCCTTCAATGTCGGTCACTTTCAAAAGGTATTGTATTATCCTAGCCAAGCACACTTTCAGATATATCTTTTGGTTTTTCAGTTTCCTTGTATGATACGAGGAGTTCATCTGTAATAGTATTGTTATGTGTAGCTGTAAATTCCCTAACGTTCTATTTTTTCTACTATCCAATCACCCTATTGTAGCTCTCCGCTTAACTGCTGCTACCGTGCATACAGTAAGTTCCTAGATCTGTTATTCGGTAACATGTAACGTTTCTGAAATCATTGGAAATCACTGGGATTAGCTGACAATTCTGTCACGCACACTGCGTCTGGGAATTAGTAATGCAAGTAATCTCTTAAAGAAAACATTGAGTTTATACATGTTTGTCACAGTTAGTTGAACGAATCCCGGGGCTCTAAAGAATATTGTAAAACTCAAAAAAAGACAAACTATTCGCCTTAGTGAAAGAATCATTGTCAGTGATAATCCCTAAATCGTAGGGTTGAGGTTACGCCCTAAAAATTTACTTGTACCAACAATAATCAGTAGGTTTCCCTCTATATGAATCGTCGTCGTCGGCTTATACTCGTATCCGAATTTTCATTTCTCTCCTGAGATTTCCTTTGTCACGGTTCAGGCGTGGAAGTGTCGTTGATGGCTTAGCAATCCAATCCTAGCATGGAACAGGCAGCTGATGGAAGGTGGAGGACGTGGCTGAGTCTGGAGGAGTTTAGGTCTCCGGCATTTGTCATTCTCCATTCTTCGACGTTCCAGCTCAAAGTTTTGAAGAGCATTTGAGGTAACTGAGCGCCAGCGACTTCGATCTTCTGCTATTGTGGACCAGTTACTCGGATCGATGTTCAAGTTTTTCAGATTTTTCTTGTACTGATCCTTATAACGTTTGAGAGGGGCACCTCGTGGCCTTTTACCTGTGCTCACTTCGCTGTACAGCATTTGGCGTGGAAGTCTGTTGTTTTGCATTCGCTGGACATGTCAGACCCATGTGAGTTGATGCCCAATGATGAGAGCTTCCATGCTATACATTTTTGCTTTCTCAAGAACAGCCGTGTTTGATATGAAGTCATCCCATTTCAGGTTCATGATACATCTTAGCTTCTGTTGGCTGAGGCGTCCTAGTTTCTTCAAATCACAGCAATATAACGTCCAGGTTTCGCAACCATATAGCAGGGTAGAAATGACTACAGCTTTGTACACCATCAGTTTGTTGTACAGTGTTAGGTCTTTTTTCAGGAAGACACGCTTTATATTCTCTGCCTCGTGATGACTGGGTGTTGTGTGCTGTCCTTAGGTTAGTTAGGTTTAAGTAGTTCTAAGTTCTAGGGGACTGATTACCATAGATGTTAAGTCCCATAGTGCTCAGAGCCACTTGAAACATTTGAACACGCTTTATAAGACGTCCAAATGCTACATGGGCAGCACATAATATATTCTCCACATCTTTTCCAGATGAGCAATTAGATGACAGTATGCTTCCTAGGTAGAGGAAATGGTCCACTTGTGCCAAGGGTCTATCATAAATGGATATGCTAATATCAGGAACGGAGGAGACAGGAGTTGGCTGCGCCATCACCCCCGTCTTTGGAATATTGATGGAGAGACCAAATCGTTAGTACGCCCTGCTGAAGGAATCAACTGACAGCGGCAACTTTGCAGGTCAATGAGCAGGAGATGCATTGTCATCAGCATACTGCAGCTCTGTCACACGAGTGGTACTGGTGAACATTTTTGAATGGAGTCTGGACTGGTTGAATAATCCTCCATCGAACCTGTACTTTAGTTCTATTCCTGCATTGTTTACGGATGTCTGGTAAAGCATAGCTGCCAGAAGAATGCAAATAATGTTGGTGCAAGAACGCATCCTGGTTTAAGCCCACTTGTTATTGGGAATTCACCAGTTGTTTCATTCTGGCAGAGGACCTGTCTAGTAATATCATCGTGGAGAGCTTCAATCAGGTCAAGAAAATGTTCATGGCAGCCGAAGCATTTTAAGACCATGGCTTCTCTGGGAACTGTATCAAAGGCATTTTCTAGATCGTAGAAAACAAGAACAACTACTAAAGGCTTTTGCTGTTCTCTGCACTTCTCCTGTAGTTGTCGTGCACAGAAAATCATGTCGATTGTCCCTCTTGAAGGTCGACACCCGCATTGAGACGCAGGTAGTATAGTCTCTAAAAGCGTCTGGAGGCGATTTAAAAGGATTCTTGCAAAAATTTTGCCAGTGACAGAGAGTAGAGATATACCCCGGTAATTACCACAAGCGCTTCTGTCGACCTTCTTGAAGATGGCGGCAATTGTAGAGTTCTACAAGTCAGCTGGTACATTGCGGGTTTCCCACATTAACAGAATGAGTGAGAAGAGTCTAGATTGTAGAGGCAAGCCACCACCCTCAATAAGCTCCATCGGGATGCTGTCAGGTCCAGGAGCCTTCCCAGGTTTCACACTCTTGAGTGACTTGCAAAATTCTTGAAAAGTTGTAGGATCAGCCATCCAGGGTTGTGGTGGGTACTGTGGGACATTTTTGAGAAAGTCTCCAGCAGCACTAGAAGGGCGGTTTAACAGTGAGCTGAAGTGCTCTCTCCAACGATTTAAGATGTCCTGACTTTCAGTAAGAATGGTGGAGTTGTCAGCAACTTTCAGTGTTCCTGATAAGGAGCGGATAGGTCCATACAGCTCTTTAATACCAGCGTAGAAGCCACGCAGGTTCCTTGCATCGGAAGGATTTTGGAGTTCTGTGGCTTTCTGTTGCCACAATTTGTTCTTGATTGCTCGTATTTCACTTTGACATTTTTGCTTGAGTTCTTGAAAGTGTGCTTTCTTTTCTGCGCAGGACAGATATTGAGCAAGGGATAGGTAAGCATCCCGCTTTGCATTGATGATGGCTTGGATTTCTCCATGGTTGTCATCAAACCAGTCCCTTCTTTTCCGTGTACAAAAATCAACAACATTCGCAGCAGTTTCTTTGATGATGTTCTTTAATGTGGTACATTCTTGTTCGACATCATCTGTGGATGCTGGAGCTTTGTTAAGTTGTTCAGGCAGTACGTCTTGGAAGTGTGAGCGAACGTTTTTGTTGTTCAGGTTGCTTATGTTGAACTTTCTGCCTGGTGGGTTTGAAAAGTGGGATCGTGGTTCAAATGGCTCTGAGCACTATGGGACTTAACTGCTGAGGTCATCAGTACCCTAGAACTTAGAACTACTTTAACCTAACTAACCTAAGTACATCACACACATCCGTGCCCGAGGCAGGATTCGAACCTGCGACCGTAGCGGTCGCGCGGTTCCAGACTGCAGCGCCCAGAACCGCTCGGCCACACTGGCCGGCTGTGGGATCGTGGCTTGCGATACTTTGGTACTCTGAAACGGCTGACTAAAAGTCTATGGCAAGTCTAATACTCATCGATGTTTATTGCTGCTTTTGTGATGAGAATGTCTTTCTGGTCACGCTGTCGAGTAGTAACGTAGTCTATAAGATGGCAATGTTTGGAGCGTGGGTGCATCCATGTGGTCTTACAGCGGTTAGGCATGAATATCCTTCGCCATATACCATGAATCACAAGTTACGTTACTATGAAGTACGCTTGACTTAAGGCAGTCGGTTATATATTCTTGTCTACCCAGAGAATTCTTCATTAATGCAGACATTGTGTCTAAATAAAACTGCCTACCAGAAGTACCCTCTCAACCTTTCTTTCACTCTATAATTAGCAATCACTTACACTTTTCCTTACTTCTTCGTCGGAATGTGAATTCTGGGTTGTCTGGAACGGTTGTCCACCGTTTACAAAGATCTGAGCGACTGAACAGTGTATCTTAAATCTAGCTGACCTGTATTGTGTCTAAACACTGTTGTCTGATTTGGTCAGTTTGACCACAGTAAACTGATTTGAGCCACCCATAAATCTTAGTGAAGTTAACTGCAGCGCCAACCGCTTCAGTACTCCTTATGCTTCGGACCAGTTTTGAAGTACTGCCTTCCAAGCAGGATACTTCAGAGGTTCCTACGGGAAAAATACATACGCCATCTTCACACTATCGATAATTTTTGATTTTCATATAGTGTCTAGACAGTTTTTAAAAATTTACTATGCAATAAAAAACACAAACAGGCTTTAAGGTGTTTTATTTCAAGCCAAAGCGGACTACTTTCTACAGACCCGTCACAGTGCGGTTTCAAGTAGCTGTGGTGTTAATGGAATAATTGGCGGGTAATTAGGGTCAGGGTGTTCACAATGAAGAAAGTAATCACACAGAGTTGAATCAATGCCTGTGGGCAGCTGTCTCTTGTCCGCCTTCTTCTTCAGATGCAGAAATCTTCTCACTGCCTCACGAACAGGTACGAGTCTTCCCTTCATTCGAACGATGAACCCTGGTCTCTCTGCCAATCCATGGTTCCTCCGGTAATCTCTCTTGTTCCGGTACAGGTCGACTAGGCACTCCACTAAAAGCCCAGTCCATGTTGAAGGTGGTGGGTTCTCCTGCGAATGACAAAAACATTTATTTTTAATATGCTGCTTCCCTCAGCAATACTACATCTAGCACTTAAGGTGTTACAATCTACAACCGATCCTAATAATGGGGTGACTATGACTTTTACAAGTAAGGAAAATGAAGTAGACGTATAACATAGACCCTGATTTAACAGAATCTTCATATTGACAATATCACCTCTCCATTAACATTACATTCAATGAATTGAGAAAAGTGTTGATATTCATATATATGCCCATTCTTCTTTAGAACATTCTGAACACGATCTTTTTTCGTTTACACCTGTTCTCAAAAAACGTATTGCGTTTGGCTTCAGGATTACCTTCTCATTCCTAATCATCACATCAAGTGTTATACAGAGTATGGATGGGGGTGTAGATTGAAATTAATTCTAGATTTACATCCCTTACAAGAGTCCGATGCAGAAAAATTAAAAAAAGGAATCTACGTTTGTATTTCTAATGTTATGCTGTGGCGTTTAACAACTACACGGGTAACTTACCATTGCTTGTATCTCTGCTCTTAGATGTGCCATCGCAATCTGCACTTCCTGCGACGGTGGCTCTCGGATTATCTTCCGTTGGCGCGGTTTGTTGGCAAAGATCTGCAGCCGACTGGGTGGAACTGGAACTCCAGGAGGATAGTAAGAGCCAGAGACTTCCTCCTCTTCATCTCCAACGTCAGGCAAGTCAAAATGCACAATTCTTGGTCTTGGACCAAACTGTGAAAAGAAAAATTCCTGTCAATAAATATGTCTGCGTAACATTACTGGAATTCATTTCTTTGTTCTTAGAACACTCTGACGGTAATTATTGTACAATGTTTCTCCTGCTGCTTACATGAATTGGCCGAAGCTGTGGTTTATCAGCAGTGGCCTCTTCGCAGTCGGTGGTGGTGGACTCCACCTTCTTCTCATTCGGCGCTGGTCGAGATGGCCGAAGGCGGCGTAGAGGCGCAGGTGTTGGCGGCTCGTCGGCCAGCCTGGGACACCCCTGGCTGGTAGCTGGGGAGCTGAACAGCGACTTCACTCGCGAAAACATCTGGAAAAGTAAAACAAACAGTCTTTAGTAACCACAGTGTTTACTGAGACGAAAATAGTAATGTGAAATCTGGCTTATTGACAAAGCGGTTTGGCCTAATCAAACAATTCAGTTCCATGTGATACTTTGCACCATACGTAACATACGCCAGCCCTTATCACAATCATAAAAAATTAACTTTAAGTAAGGCTGTATTTTAGATTGAAACACCAATTAAAGTGAACAAAAAACTGATTAATCTTAAAAAGAAAACAAATATTTCTAGAAAGAAAACAATTATTGAGAATATTGGAGTTACTAAATAGGTTAACGATACACTACCATGTCAATGATACACAGTGTGCAGAATTGATAAGTGTGATAATGGTGACGATCATCTTTTCGGTTAATTGAAATTCTTCACCCACATTATTTCGTTTTCTATGTGCAAATTATTTATGAAACCTTCTGACGCAATGAGAACTAATCGTTTTCCACGTGCTCAGTGAATTTTACTCCTTGGCTATTTTTCAAGACTAAGAGGAGTGCATGCAGGCAATTAATAAACAGAGAAATTAATCAAAATATGACGTAGAATGTAGGGCAAAATATGCCATTTGAGCAACTATCTCAGCTACTGATAATGAAAGAGATATAAAGGTAATCGCTTTTGTTGCCCAGTAATATCTTTGACTCAATACTAAAGTCAGCAGAACATTTGATTTAGTTATTTGTTAAAATTGATGTGTGAACATTAATAGTAATACAATATACTACTCCCGAAAGTGACCAGTCTTTGTAACTACAGGTTCCCAAACCTCATCTACTAATACAGCACATCAAATACACCATTCCAGTGCTGACATCCACATATCAAAACATTAAATTACTAAACACAGAACTCAAAAATAGAAAAAAAAAATCTGAAGTAAAAAGCACCACATCCAAGTATCGCTTCAGATATATGTATCCAGAAACGCTTTCATAAAAATGTTGTAACATTTAGTATACATTTATATCCTGCATGACAGAAACGATGCGAAATGAACATTAACGTTAAAGGCATTATATCATGTGCAATCATTCGTAAAGTAATAGCTAGTTGTTTTTGTCATTAATGACATCATTGCAGCTCAAATTAACACAGCCTGCATATTTTTGCTGTAGATCTGCAGTTTCTTCTGCATTGTCAACGAAACTAATACGAGTTGCACCAACTCTGCCCCCCCCCCCCCTCCCAACACCATTCCACAATCTTAAAAACCTTCCATAAATCAACGTACTGAAGATATACAAAACATTATTTCGTGTCTACACTTCCAGATTCTAGGCGAGCAGGACTTGTACAGATGCAAAGCCCTGTCAAAATTACCGACCTGTCTACACATCATAACATGCTTTGTCGTATTTTGCCCCCCACACGTAACGAATCTTTGTAGTGCATCAACATCTGCTATGTTTCTTTGTGGTCATACCTTTCGGGTTCTGGCAATTGGAGCTCCCAGATACCAAACATTTATCGTGTCGTACCAGTATAGCCTGTGTTATTAGCACGAACACGAGCAATGTGCATCTATTTCATCTGGACCTCTATTTACTGATCGACCACAGAAGACATTTATAACCAAATTAATATTTTTTCCCCGTTTTCCATTATTCACCGAGCTATGTTACGATCTGACTGTTTTATAGATTCTTCTATACTGTTTTAGGCTTCTATACTGTTCTGGAACTATTGACACACTATCTGAAAATGCAATAGTTTTTTATGACTGGTTATAGACAATGATGGATAAATGACATAGAAGAAATGTTAATAACCTGAATTTTGTTTGTTGTTTTTAAACGGATAAAGTAGTTAAACGTAATTACGTAAAACGTTACTGAATTAGTTAATAGCAGTGATTGCTAGTAGATGTCTTCAATCACACGCTGAATGCTGAAAAGTAATAGTATTTGACTTGAGATGACGAGTTCTCAATATTTTTAGTAATTAAGATTTTGTTATGGATTTGTATTTTACGTCAAGGTCAAAATCAGATTTTTTGTGAAGCACATCATTGGAAACCGTAGGCTTCGGTGGGACAAATGCTGCCATGAGCCAGAAAATGACAAACTGAAAGGTACAGTTACGCAGCAAGCGCTTCGGAAGGAGCAAATGAATTTCTGCTCCTCTCGGCTTGCATCATTATAGTACTTCGCGAAAACAGTCAAAATTCCCTGACCCGTTGTCTGTGGATGCAGAATAATTTGAAAGACGACGATCACCTACCTCCTCACTTCTTCTCAACTTATTCTCACAGCCCGAAGGATGCGAAACAGACTTCCTAGAAAGCGCACTTCGAAATCGACTCTTTCTTCGGAAGTTTTGTCAATGAGACTGATGCTACGCAACGGTTCGGTTGGATTTGTGCCCGAAGTCATTGTTGACACCGACGTCACAGACACGTATCTGTTCATTCATTGACAATCGGAGTCTGTGTAAAGCGAAACGAAGACAGCGATGATGATCGAGAGGCAGTACGTGAGGGGAAAACACGGTCGCGATTTGAAGGGAGGGACTTCCAGGGGTTGAGAACATCTCGTTACAGTCGCATACATTCGAGTCGTTACGCATCCATAAGGAGTAAATAATTTTGAATTACTTGAATAACGACTGAGTGCAACCATGTCTCTCCGTTCCTCAAAAGTCTCTTCTCTTTATTTCCTTTTCCGATAGGTTGAACGTCTAGAAATACATCCTTATTATGAGTTTATTCAAGTAAAAGGATTATAAGTAACTAATTCCAATAGAAAGTAAGAGATTCCCACTGGAGAAAAATTTATGGACAACGCACGCCAGCTGTACATCTCCATCGACATATATAGCTACAGTGTGGTGCACGAAATGTGTTACCATTTTGTTTTTGAATATAAACTTTATTGTCAATACAATCTGAAAGGAACATGTACTACAATGAAGAGCCGTCCATGGAGATCTGATCTAACTCAGCACGTGCTCAATATGTCCACCATTTCGTTTCCTAACTTCCTTGAAACGAACACTGAAGTTAGTGATTACCCTACGGCACATGTCTTCCGTAATTTCCCTGCAAGCTTGAAGAATAAGTCCTCTGAGTTCCATTAAATCATGTGAACGTTTCGGGAAAATTGTTTCCTTTAGGTACCCCCAAAGAGAAAAGTCACATAGATTGAGGTCAGGACTATTGGGGGGGGGGGGGGGCAGTTTTGTCCGTCATTTAAGCGACCTGGAAACCTGAGGGAAATGATCCGCATGTCGAAATGATAGTGTAAAAATTCCAACACAGTGTTGGCAGTATGTGGCCTTGCTCCATCTTGCATGAACCACTGCGTGTTGAAGGGCAAGGCAGTAGCAAAAAGCTGTGGAATGATGCTATTGCAAAGCATGAACAAATTACGCTCGCTGTTCACAGTTTCTTCAAAGAAAAAGAGTCCAATAAGTCCGTAACAGGAAATTTGCTGCCCATGCTGTAATCCTCGGAGCATAATGTCGTTCATGAAGCACCTGTGGGTTTTCAGTGGCCCAAAAGCGTACATTTTGTTTGTTAACCACACCGTCTAAGTGAAAATGCGCCTCGTCTGGAAACCAAACGTTGTTGAGAGTTTCTTCCCTATCCTCCGCCCACTGAGCAAACCGTCGGTCTTGTGTTCTTCAGTGAGCTTCTGTACACAGGTCACCTTGTATGGGTATATATGGAGGTCACTTTTAAAAATACGTTGAACGGAGCGCCTGGACATTCCCAGTTGCACTGCTGCCTTTCTACACGTTTTCCCGGGGCTTCCCTGTACAGCAACTCGTACCGCTTCAATATTCTCCGTCGCACAAACAGGCTTAGGCCGAGGTCGCTTCGCTTCCAATACTGTTCCTTCCTGTAAAAATTTATCGTACAACCTGTGGATGATCTTCTTGCAAGGGACCCATCGTGTGTTAAACTGTTGTCGGAAACGCCTCTGAGTCACAACAAGGCTTTTCGTTTCATGAAGAAGTAACACAATTGCCGATCGTTAGTGTGTCGTCAGTCTTCCATTGTCAGCCATCGCTGCTTACTAGTCTCCTAGCGGCAGTATCGTGAATTACACGTCATTTCGTAACTCATTTGTTTTTCCAAGCTCTGCTGGTACTGCTGTAGAGATCCCAGCGGGATATCTAATGTACGTCGTAAATTGTGAAAGAAACAACTGGTAACTCATTTCGTGCGCCACCCTGTATACTATGCAAGCCATTGTAAAGTGTATGGAAGGGGATACTTCCCATTGTACCACGTACTGGGGCATTTTCCCATTCCATTTACATATGGGACGCGAGAATGATTGATTAACTGCCTCTCTGGAAGGTCAAATTAGGTTATGTGTGTCTTCGCGATCCCTGCGAGAGCGAAGCGTGCTTGTTGAACTGAGTCAAACGGCTGTCGGAAATCAATAAATGCTTCATCTAGCTCAATTTATGGTTCCATGGTTTTCAGCGTGTCATATGTAGACGATTTGTGTTGCACGTGATCGCTGTTCACCGAGTCAATGCAAGTTTTCATCGAGGACGTCAATCTGTGCCAGATACCCTATTAAATTTCAGTTGAGAACTAATTTTCTGAGACTGTATAACAATGAGAACCTGCCAATGATATTGGACTGGTTTTGGGGTTCACCTTTGCTGCCCTTCTTGTGGAGGAGTCTGATCTGCCCCTGAGTCCTATCATTTGGCACAGTTTCTTGCCAGTGGGATGTTCAATATATTATGGTTTAAAGAGGTATTAACTCAGCCGAATATTCGGTATAGAATCTGGTTCTGATTCCATCAGGCTCTGTAGCTTTGCTTGACTTTAACGATCTCAGCTGTTTCTCAACGACACTGATTCATCTCTATAGTTGTACGAGGATTAAACTGGATCATCACTGCTCACCTTTTCTTTGCAAATGGCTATTTGAAAACTGAGATAATTATTTCTGCTTTTATTGTGCTAAACTTAATATTATTCCCTGCCTCGTCCATAAGCGACTGATATTTTATCTGGTTTGTGAGAGACATTTCGATAATATTCTTCTGCGGTACTCTTTGAAGACTTCCTGTGTTGTTGACTACCGGACACATTTCATTCAACATCTGCCTACAGCCCTATACTGGGGCGTTGAGTAGTATCCTTTTCCTTTATTAGTTCCTGTACAGTAGCCGTATACCATGACGTCTCCATCCTGTCGTGAAATCTTGTATTAGGTACCTATCTGACGAATGCATGCTCAACTGTTGTTTTAAATCTGAACCACAGTGTGCTTATATCTACATGCTCCTATCATGGCCTGCAACGTTTGAGTTATTTATTGGAATTGGGCGATACTGACTGTTTATCTAGTTTACGGAACATACAAGAATTTAAATTTGCTCTAGTTGCCCTTTGTTCTTTGGTGATCAATGTTGTTGCAACTGCCTCACAGTCACTGGTACCATTTTCAGTGTGGACATCTTCAAATACTCGACTTCTATTCACTGCCATTGAATTCAAATTATTCCCGTCGTGAATGGGGTTTCTATCTATTCTGGGTACTTTCCAGAGTATGTTCAGTAACGTTTCGCAGGATGTTTTGTTACGAGCACCACTAAGGGAACTGTTTTTAGCGAAATTTATTCTTGTATGACAGAAGTTCCCTGTGATGATTACAGTATAAATCTAGAACTTCGCAAAGTGAAATTTGTTTTATCTAAAGTCATTTGTATCATCATATGGTGAGTCTTGTGTTAGGCAGAAGAATCCACGTTAGGCTAGCGCCCATCCCAGTTACTGAGTCTGGCCCAAACGATGCCGCATGCAGCTGGATATTCCTATCTCCGTGAAGGTGACTGTCTTCTCTATTGCTACAATTACATCATCTACATCTCTCATCACCATATCCATTTCATTTACTCTCTCAAACAATCTCAGTGTTGTCAGTTTAATGATTTAACCAGTTTTCTCCTACCTATTATTATGTGAAATGTACGGTTATTTAGGAGCTCTTCAAAGTCGGTTAAATTATTGCGGATGTTTCGGCATCAGGAATTTAATACTACCGCACCTGGTTCTCAAACCTGTTATGCCTATATTCGTGTTACGTTAACTTAAAGTCGGGAATTAATTTCTTGAAGCAAATTTATTTCCTAGTAAAGGAGTCAATATTATCTGGACGTTGTCTGGAAGCAGCCTACTCACGCTGTAGTAAATTCACATCAGTTTTCCATTGTGTGCCAGCCAGTCTGGTGTAACTAGCTCTGACGTCATAAATGTTGCACAATACCTTAAAAATCAAGCAAATGACCTAAAACTTTTCTAGCATGTCAGGAATAATACTAAATTAATATGTGTTAAATATCAGTTCGATAACTTCAGCCATTTTCGAAATTTGGACGTTTTTCTGAAAAAATCATTGGCGCAACAGAAAAGAGCTAGAGGCTTCGAAATTTATATTTAGATTCATCTTTCATAATGATTTAATAAAAACAGTACTTTGGATTTCACAAATTAAGATTTTAGTGGAAATTCATGATTTTCTGGTTTTCATCTCAAAACTGAAGGAAGCAAGATAGATTAAGTAGGCTAATAAATAAGGCTAGGATGTTTAGATTTAAATAGGTTGGATGCCCACTATGACTATGTAGATGTGAAAAGTTTCTTTTGAATACCTATAAAATTATAGCGATAGCGGATCTCAAAAGGGCCAGTTCAGAGCTCATCTACTGCGTGCAGTGTAATTTAATTAATTCTCTCGCCCAAAATATTTAACTTAGCCACGTCAAAATTTTATTTTTTATACTTACCTGCGTGCTAAATGCACGTTTAAATTGAGAGCTTCATCGGCCATCAGCAAAAGAAGCTATAAATTATTATGTAACTTGAAGTGGTGCGTTACTAGCCCAGCGGCTAGTCGGGAGAGCCGATTTGATCAGGCGTTCCCTTAGCCGTCCACACCGCGGCTTTATATATAAGAATGCAGCGCGAGGAAGAAGGCCCCAGTTCTCTCCAGACGCTGAATGACACGCCATCTGTGTCGGGAGTCGCGCCGCATCGGTATCACTGCTACGAACAGCCTCGGGTGCCGTATTAAGTTACTAGAGATACGCGGAACCATGAAAACATTTCAAGTGAAGTGTTAATTCTGGGATGATTTTCATTATCTAGCTTCAGTTTGCGTATTGTCGTATTTTCACGTGCCGTCGTGGGACAGACATTCTACCAAATATTTAGCGTGGCGTTTGATGAAATAATCTCATCAAATTATGGCGAGCATTCATTTTAACATTCAATTCGGACATTTATAGTTGCATCAGCGCATTAGACTCTGAACTGCTCTGTTAGTTAGGTTGTAGGGATACTTGTGTTTTTTATCAGTGAATTTCAGAATATACTCAACTATTTTGGAAAACCGTTTTTGATTAGAAATCCCGGACAATCTCCTAATTCCTCAGAGCTATAAGCTGCAGCTATAATCGTATTCTCAGATGAAGTGGGCACTAGGAACTCTAGTTACAGGCTTCACGTTTGTTAAATCACTTTCTGGGTGCTAAAAAGTAAATAGAGAGCCAGTGTTGAGAACGGCGAAAGATAGCATTAACAACATTCTAAAAGCCTGAAACTGATTCAACATGCAAGCATTTATACAGCAATTCATTTATTTTAACAACCTATTCGCTGCCCCACAACGTGGCCCACAAGATTTTCGTGATCGTGGATTGGGAAATTTCAACGTTTTGTAGACAAATGGTAGATATTTGTTTCAAGCAAGACTTACACTACTGGTCATTGAAATTGCTAAAGCATGAAGATGACGTGCTACAGACGCGAAATTTAACAGACAGTAAGAAGATGCTGTGATATGCAAATGATTAGCTTTTCAGAACATTCACACAAGGTTGGCGCCGGAGGCGACACATACAACGTGCTGAGATGAGGAAAGTGTCCCACCGATTTCTCATACACAAATAGCAGTTGACCGGCGTTGCCTGGTGAAACGTTATTGTAACGCCTCGTGTAAGGAGGATAAATGCGTACCATCAAGTTTCCGACATTGATAAAGGTCGGATTGTAGCCTATCGCGATTGCGGTTTATCGTATCGCGATACTGCTGCTCGCGTGTACGAGATGCAATGACTGTTAGCAGAATATGGAATCGGTGGGTTCAGGAGGGTAATACGGAACGCCGTGTTGCATCCCAACGGCCTCGCATCACTAGTAGTCGAGATGACAGGCATCTTATCCGCATGGCTGTAACGGATGGTGCAGCCACCTCTCGATCCCCCCGATGGTGCACTCAACGACGAATCTGGGTGCACGAATGGCAAAACGTAATTTTTTCGGATGAATCCAGGTTCTGTTTACAGCATCATGTGTAAGTAGGCTGTTTAGGTTTTTTTATTGGTAACGCCACCTCTGTATGAAAATCACTGGCTGTGCTGTGTGCAGTCTGTGGCTGCTTTGCATTGTTGTAATACTCGCCATTGTAGTGTTAGGCAGCTGGCTGCGAACAGCGCGTAGCGTTGGGCAGTTGGAGGTGAGCCACCAGCAGTGGTGGATGTGGGGAGAGAGATGGCGGAGTTTTGAAATTTGTCATGAACTGCTATATTTATATATGATGATATCAAGGTAAATACATTGTTTGTTCTCTATTAATATCTTTCATTTGCTAATTATCCCTATCAGTAGTTAGTGCCTTCCATAGTTTGAATCTTTTATTTAGCTTGCAGTAGTGGCGCTCGCTGTATTGCAGTAGCTTGAGCAGCGAAGATTTTTGTGAGGTAAGTGATTTGTGAAAGGTATAGTTTAATGTTAGTCAGGGCCATTCTTTTGTAGGGAATTTTGAAAGTCAGATTGCGTTGCGCTAACAAAATATTGTGTGTCAGTTTAAGCACAGTCATGTAGAATTGTTCAAAGGGGACGTTTCATATGTCGACCCTTAGCCGACGATACCTCACTGGAATCTTCTGATTTTTTCTTTTAGTTTGTGTAATTAGTGTAGCTATTGTTTATTGCTAGCGCGTAATTGTAGAGAAAATCTCCTTTGTAGTTGCAGTCTTTCATTGTTGTACAGTAAAACAGTTGTGGCATGCATGTAGATTTGCACCAAGTATTTCGCAGCTGCAATTAACTAGATATTATTTTCAGTGCTATGTGAATGTGTTCTCTTATTTTTGATCTTCAAATTGTGTTTTTCTGTGTTGTCGTGTGAAATACTGTGACAATAATGGCGTGTGAAAAACGTAATACTATTCTCCAAAGTAAACTGAGAAATGACAGTGAAAATGAAAGCAGTGTGTTAGCGCCACCGAGTAATGAATTAACTGATGTTCAAAGTAGTAATTTGGTAACTGTGCATTGGGAAATGGAGCGGGCTGCAAACAATGGGGTAGACAGTGAAACAGGTAGTGAACAGGGAAGCATTATCGGTCGATCGGTCGGCAACAGCTCGCCTCAGGAATCCGAAATGACAGGACACAATTTCGCAAATACTGTAGATTCAGGTTTTGGGTCATCACCGTTTTCTCAAATCAGTCAAGACACATTTACTGCTTGTCAAAATGTGAATGTTGCCGGTGCAAATGCACTGCCGAAAAGCGTAGAGAAACAGATTCCAGACACTAATACATTATTATTGCAATTAATGCAACAAATGGAATAAAATCAGAGACAAACACAGCAACAGTTAGACACAATGGAACAAAATCAGAGACAAACACAGCAAAAGCTTCAAAAGTTAGACACAGTGGAACAAAATCTTAAAAAGTTAGACTCATTGGAACAAACACTTGAACAAACACGTGAAGATTTAACTACTGAGTTACATAACATTGAATCGAAATGTCAAAAGTCTGTAATGACGTAAAAACACAAATTTGTGAGCATTTTCAACCTATTTTTTCGCGGCTTGAAAATGCATTGCAGAATCACGAAGCAGCCATAAAAGAACTGCAAACCATTGTTCATGAAAATCATGAGACCTTGTGGGCTAAAATTGACTCAGTTGCATCTACCGATTCGGTTACGCAACTTGCAAAAACTCAGGAAAACTTAAAGGACACAGTAGATTCGATTTCAACACAAATGGACACTCTGAAACTTGGTTCAGAAAAACACACTGAGGAAATGTGTTCACTATCGGAGAAAGTAGCCGAACTTTCGGATCAGGTCACTAACTTATCTACAAAGGTAGATGATGATCTGAATGACACAAGACCTGTAGCCTTCACTGACACAGAAGAGTATGAACAAATTAGAAAATTCAAACAGAATCAAAATCAAATCAATACACAGTACAAAAGAGAAATCCGGGAAGTACAAGATCAGATGACACAGGTAATACAAGAATTACGTATTTCAGAGGATACTCGCACCCCAATACGGGAAGAGGGACACAGAAATACGGAACAGCCACAAAATAATAACACAGGGCATTTCGGAAGTTATGAAAGAAATTGGCAATGTGCACCGAATTTTGAGATGGAACGGCCGACACGACCTAACAATGACCGATATGCGACTCGGCGACATGATGATTTTGACTATAAGCTGTTCATCACTACACGTAAATTCAAAACATTTAAGAATTCTGGCAACGACATTCATCCACAAGCATGGCTCCATCAATTCTCGCATTGTTTTCCTCCCAACTGGTCGTTAGAACACAGATTAGAATTTATGTGTGGCTACCTGGAGAATTAACCAGCTGTAAGAATGCGATCGGTAATTCACGATTGCCACAGTGAAGGAGAGTTTTACCATGCCTTCCTCTCAGCATATTTGTCTCAAGCCACACAAGACCGAGTAAAACATAGCATCATAATGATGAAACGTTACGAACAATCTGAATTTTCCAGTCTTATGAAATATTTTGAAGACATGTTGCATAAGAATCAGTATCTTTCAAACCCATACAGCCCCTCAGAACTCATCCGCACTTGCTTAATCAAACTGCCTGAACATTTACGACATATTATTTTGGCAGGACGTTGCAAAGACGACATTGAAGCATTTCAGGGACTCTTACAAGAATTAGAAATTGACACTGACAATCGCGGAACGCGAAACCAGGAACACAACAATTACAGGTCACATCCGTCGCAATTCCGCGATGAAAGAAGTAATAACTTGACACGACAAGGCTATTCTCACAACACAAATCGTGACCAAAACAGACACCACCCGTATGACAACCGTTGGCAGAGTAGTAATAACTACAGGGAAAGATCACCTCTCCGTGGTAATGACTATCACAGAGACAATAAGATAAACAGACAATATGGGAACCAAAATAAATACTATCAAGGGAGACAGAATAACTTTAGACGCAACGGACCAGCGCGCAGTTACAATTCAGGGAGAAATTCTCCACCATGTGACCGACAAGAAAGAAACTATGGAATCTACCGACATGACGACAGACGATATGATCGTAACGACAGACCTGAATTGCATCAGAACTGGCGGGATTCAAACAGAGCTGGGCCCTCTCGGCAAGGCGAATTCGTAGAAGTTAGGTCTCCTAATCCCAATAACAACGCGCACCAACAAAGAGACAGACAATGACTCGCGCCGCAGGCACCCACGTGCGCTGGCTGGCTCAGAGAAAAATAACATAGACGCTAACCTTGTAAAAAATTCCAGTATTCTTTACTGACGTATACTGCATGATAATTGCGTTGAAGTTGAAACGCTGCGCACTAGAAAGAGTAAAGATTGTACCACATTTCATATGTAAAACCGTTTATTGAGAGATAATCTGCCTTTTAACTTTGTCTTTCCCACAAAATTTTTCACTTCGTATTTCTAGTATGCTTTGCCAGACTTAGAATCTGTTAACATGCAACAATGTTTGAAGTTAAATATCCAGTCAAGAACCAAGAGAACTTATTTAAACAGAAATTACGGATGCATTGTTATAGTGAACAGACTACACAGTGTTGCATTTGTACATTCTTGCTTGTTAGTTGCACGATTACGTAACGACTATAAGGTTTACATACTTAGAACACATACTGGTACTGCTAATGAGATTTTAATGCAACATTTTGGTTTACTTGAAAATACATTCTGGGTTTAAAGTACTTTCTGTGAGATACCAGAGGACACAGTGGTTAGTTTATGTGACAGCTACACGATGTTATCACGACGCTACTAATGAGTGACAATTCACAATGTTGCTTTGCAGTGTATCTGTTTTATATCTGCACAGTTTTCTGAATTCTTCTAGGAAGAAAAACATGTTTTAGAAGTAACTTTTGTGGTATAGCAACAATGAGACAGCCTTTTTCGTGGCATAACAATACGTTACTGTACAGTACTTTTTTCATCACACCAATAAGCATAATAACTACGATATCGATACGCAAAGCATTTCACTTTTGTTTATCATGTGGTAAGTACATTGACTTCTGTAGAACTTAGCTTTCGGAGGACGATAACTACGACACTTCCACAGAGATTATCTTACAGCAAGACGCACATTTAGCGCTACAGGACACGCATTTCAGTGATTAATTTTGTACTTAAAACATTTATTTTTAAAGATTTTTGAATTACAAAGAAAGTTTTCCGTGATACATTTCATTCCATTGCTGTAACCTGTAACACCTGAGGGTATAATTACATTAATCCTCAGGGGGGGTATACGCCTACTTTGTGTACCATGTGTTTGGCAACCACAAGGAACCCTAGCTAATATGGTATTTGCTTATACAACTTTACACATCGGTACCATATTTCTCTAACACACAAATTACACAGCTATCTGATCATGTAACTGAGAGATAAACTTTTTTTATTACATCAGTGACAGATGTTTACGCAATTACACAGTTGGATAACTTCACACTTATGAAATTGTATTTTGTCTGTACTTTGTGAAATGCTCATATTTTTTCGGAACCATTGTGATACTATGAGAGCTTTGAATGATGTATTTGGTATGGATTCATGATTTTTAAAGTACGTTTGAGGCAGATGACACTTTTGACATGAGCAGAGAATTTTTTTAATTATTGGAGGAAGCTACGACGATTTTGAGATTTGACTGAGGTGTTATGATGTTATTTTTACGACGACAATGTGTATTATGCTGCTGAGGTATGTTTACGATTAATAGGCTGAGGCTATATGAGTTATTTGATTATGCTTCATATTTATAATGACGAAATATTGACGAGTGTTGATGGATACGTATATATGTAATAAGGTAAGGAGTAATGAATAGTGGGTAGGGACTCTTGACTTGTGAAAAAGGATGTTGGAAACCAAGAATCGTACTTTAAGAGTTATGAAATGTGTGTAAATGCGTGAATGTATCACAATGCCGGCGAAAATTTTTTGGACAACGTTATATTTTCTTTCTACAGATTTGCAACGCTAATTCTTGACCTGTGAAATATTTTTATGTGAGACTGTCACTGTAGCGGAAACTGGTGTCGTAAATATTTCCGTAAGAAAGTTAAGTGACCACCTGCACGTAATGCGTCGTGGGCACGCAGCTGTGTCAAACACCTGGAGAACAAGCCATTAGGGTGTGCCTTTCCGGAAGCACAGGTAGAAAAAAAAAAGAAAAAAGGCAAGCCTTTATCCTCGCCATTGACATTCCTTTAGAGAAAATATTGCAAATGCGACACCCTCATTACTTCCATTAACCTTGCTATTGACATTCCTTTGTAGAAACCATCGCAAATATTACACGCTCATTACCTGAAAACATATGATTACTCGTACTTTGTGCTAATTACTGCAATGCTTATGAATTGATGGGAAATATTCGTACATCTGCACACCTGATTATGACAAGTGTCTTTCTATGAGAGTTGAGAGCTACTGACTTACGAAATGCCACATGACTATTGAATGATATTTTTATGCTTTGCTTTTCGTAGTTGCTTATTTCACTTGATATCTGGTTTCCAGCTGTGTTGCAGCATTGCTTTTATAAAATAAAATGCATTTGCTAATGTGAACACTTTCTGTCAACAGATCTATTAAATAATAAATTTGTAATCCACATTCTTTAAAAAAGGAACACTTGGAAAGGAAAGAACAATAAGAAGGGACTAGTAACAGTAACTGGACACATAATTCTCTTTTCAAGCACATGGTAATATTTTTTTTTTACAATAAGTTGTTGTGGTGCACCACTTCAATTTACATAGACATTAAGATGTGAATATACACTTCCCTTATCTGCATTGTTGTTTTTACTGTAATATCTTTTCTGCTTGAGCTTTGTCATGTATAGATATAAGTTTTATATTTTTTATATTTTTTATATTTCCTGCTGCTGTTTGCCAGGCATAGTGCTACCGAATTTTAAATTGTGTTACTCTGTTAAGCTAGTTTTACTACTGACTTATTTTTCTTGCTACTGTACATTGGCTCATATTAGTTGTAATGTTGCATTGCTTGGTAATTTATATTTACTGTAGCTTGCTTTGCAATTTTCCATTTTTTTTGCATTGCTGTTTGTGTTAATTTGTTATGTGCTGCTGCATTGCCTCGTCCCTTAGTTTAGTATCTGAGCTCGGTAGATTTAAGTTAGCTTAAGAGGAGACTATATAAGAAACTAACTATTATAAATTTATAAGAAATGCATTGAGAAGCTATCAGAAAATGGTCTGGCAAAATAAAAAGGATACTGTACAGTGGAAAAAAACTATTTTTGACAGAGGATGTGAACAAAATACAGAAGGCAGTCTTAGATAGGACTTTTGGGAATAATGATGAATGAAGGGAGATCTCCAAGAAGCAAATAAAGTTTTGTTTGCAAAATACTGCAATGAAACAAACCCTGTCCTTCCCCTTTTGTGTTATCCCACTATATGTTTGTGTACCCTTGTGTATTTGTTTTCTTCCTTTCTCTGTGTAGTTTCATAGAATTTTTTCTTCTTTTAATATTAAGCTACATTCACTATGATGAGGAATACTGTTATCCTCAAATATAATTTGCATTAATAATATGTTATTTACCTTGTAAATATGCTTAGACATTATTTATTCTGGTTTGTTGTTCACATGTGAAGGTGATGTTTCAAAAGTTCTTGTGATCTTTATGTATTTACTTATGTCATAATTCCTGTAACACTGATGTATATGTCTATTTCTATTCTTTTGTAAAGCCTGTACTACAAATGTTATCTGTATTATTATGTTCTTTAATGACGTATTTTGTACCTTTGTAATTGTATTTTCATGTTGTAAATTTATAAAATTGTAATTGACACCAGTTCATCTTATTATTAACTTGTAAGTTACATTTCACTGCACACGTTTCTGTTGGTCATAGTATATGGACAATATGTGAGAAGTAGGGACTGTTAGTGTTTGCACGTGTGTTAATAATTCAGCAAGGGACTGGATAACAGCATTGCTGGTTCTAAGGACAATTCCAAAAACTTTGTGAGTGCACAAGTGGTGGTTTATGGACTTGCTATATTCTCCGCAAGACTCTTCGATGGTGAATGTGCACCTGCACAATCGCAACAGATGGCTGCTGGCCATCTCTACAAGGACTACAGTGGGTCTACATCTTTGATGATTCATCAATACCATTATTTCTACCAGGACTACAGTGGGTCTGCTCTGTGATGACCTACCTACCAATATTCTTCAAAACTTCGAATGACTCTGCTGTGGGTTTGCTCCATTGTGGCCCATTACCTGTCAGCATGTCAAGAGTCAGCACTGTCTTTCCGTTGGAAGGACAACACTACTTCTTCAAGACTGCATGGAAATCCACTACTTCTGTGTGCAATTTATTTTACTAATGAGACTTTGTGAAAAAAAAACCTGTAATTACTGTTATAATGAATGATCAGGACTGTCTTTACGGACTGTGAGAAAATTTTAGCTTTTGACCAACATTTTATCAATAAGTGTGTGCATTTGATTTCTTTGTTATTGTAATTATGAAAAATTTTATCAAATCATTATTGGCCACTGCCCAAACAAATTTTGTAAAACTTTTTGTGGGGAGCATGGGGGCTATGTAAGTAGGCTGTTTAGGTTTTTTTATTGGTAACGCCACCTCTGTATGAAAATCACTGGCTGTGCTGTGTGCAGTCTGTGGCTGCTTTGCATTGTTGTAATACTCGCCATTGTAGTGTTAGGCAGCTGGCTGCGAACAGCGCGTAGCGTTGGGCAGTTGGAGGTGAGCCGCCAGCAGTGGTGGATGTGGGGAGAGAGATGGCGGAGTTTTGAAATTTGTCATGAACTGCTATATTTATATATGATGATATCAAGGTAAATACATTGTTTGTTCTCTATTAATATCTTTCATTTGCTAACTATCCCTATCAGTAGTTAGTGCCTTCCATAGTTTGAATCTTTTATTTAGCTTGCAGTAGTGGCGCTCGCTGTATTGCAGTAGCTTGAGCAGCGAAGATTTTTGTGAGGTAAGTGATTTGTGAAAGGTATAGTTTAATGTTAGTCAGGGCCATTCTTTTGTAGGGAATTTTGAAAGTCAGATTGCGTTGCGCTAACAAAATATTGTGTGTCAGTTTAAGCACAGTCATGTAGAATTGTTCAAAGGGGACGTTTCACATGATGGTCGCATCCGCGTTTGGCGACATCGCGGTGAACGCACATTGGAAGCGTGTATTCATCATCGCCATACTCGCGTATCACCAGGAGTGAAGGTATGGGGTGCCATTGGTTACACTTCTCGGTAACCTCTTGTTCGCATTGACGGCACTTTGAACAGTGGACGTTACATTTCAGATGTGTTACGACCCGTGGGTCTACCCTTTATTCGATCCCTGCAAAACCCTACATTTCAGCAGGATAATGAACGACTACATGTTGCAGGTCCTGTAAGGGCCTTTCTGGATACAGAAAATGTTCTACTGCTGCCCTGGCCAGCACATTCTCCAGATGTCTCACCAATTGAAAACGTCTGGTCAATGGTGGCCGAGCAAGTGGCTCGTCACAATACACCAGTCACTACACTTGATGAACTGTGGTATCGTGTTGAAGCTGCATCGGCAGCTGTACCTGTACACGCCATCCAAGCTATGTTTGACTCAATGCCCATGCCAGGCGGCCAGAGGTGGTTGTTCTAGGTACTGATTTCTCACGAATTACGCACCCAAATTGCGTAAAAATGTAATCACATGTCAGTTCTTGTATAATATATTTGTCGAATGAATACCCGTTTATCATCTGCATTTATTCTCGGTGTAGAAATTTTAATGGCCAGTAGTGTAAATATATCTAGATAATATATTTGTCGAATGAATACCCGTTTATCATCTGCATTTCTTCTCGGTGTAGAAATTTTAATGGACAGTAGTGTAAATATATCTACGCGCAAACGAGAATTAACGTTTACAGTTAATAATGGATGATATCCTTAAGACATGTACTTGTAGGTATTCATGACGTATATTATTTCTGAACTATGTAAGAACTTCTAAGCCACGTCACAACTAGAGCGTCAATTACCATTCGGCCGTGCGTCCGTTATCATACTGAGAATATTTCAACACTATTAGTGTAAGTAAATGATGTAGTGGACGTATTACTTGCAAGTTCATATTTTTGTTACTAACATTTTTTCTCAGCAGAAAGTAGCTAATTGTAGTAATGCCGAATCATATTAGCCTCAAGTATCAAACCGATGACGTGTACGCCACAGTGATTTTACGGGCATTCCTTTTTGGAGATATACATATAGGACGAATCACACTAGGTCTGTAATATACTCAAGTGGCCAGCGATTTCGTATTTCTACTAGATGGGAAAGCTATACGTAGGCGACAGTGCTTCACACACGATGTCGCTAATGATGTACTTAACTCTTATGAAGTCCTGACTGAAAAAAGGTGGACGTTCAGATATACACTGAAGAGCCAAAGAAGCTGGTACACCTGCCTAATATCGTGTAAGGCCCCAGCGAGCACGCAAAAGTGCCACAACACGACGTGGCATGGACTAGACTGTGTCTGGAGTAGTGCTGGAGGGAACTGACACTATGAATCCTGCAGGACTGTCCATAAATCCGTAAGAGTACGATGGGGTGGAGATTTATTTCGAACAGCACGTTACAAGGCAACCTAGATATGCTCAATAATGTTCACGACTGGGGAGTTTGGTGGCCAGGGAAGTGTCTAAACTCAGAAGAGTGTTCCTGGAGCCACTTTGTAGCAATTCCGCACGTGTGGGATGTCGCATTGTCCAGCTGGAACTGCCCAACTCCGTCGGAATGCATAATAGACATGAACGGATGCAGGTGATCAGACGGTATGCTTACGTACGTATCGCCTATCAGAGTCGTATCTAGATGTATCAGGGGTCCCATATCACCCCAACTGCACACTTCCCACACAATTGCAGAGCTTGAACATTCCTTTGGTGACATCCAGGGTCCTTGGATTCATAAAGTTCTCTCCACACCCGTGCACGTCCATCCACTCGATAGAATTTGAAACGACACTAGTCGGACCAGGCAACACGTTTCCAGTCGTCAACCTTCCAAAATCGGTGTTGACGGGCCTAGGCGTGGCGTAAAGCTTTGGGTTGTGCAGTGATCAAGGATACAAGAGTGGGCCTTCGGCTCCGTAGGCCAATATCGATGATGTTTTGATGAATGGTTTGCACGCTGACACTTGCTGATGGTCCAGCAATTTGCTGCACTTCTGTCACGTTGAACGATTCTCTTCAGCCATCGTTATTCCCATTCTTGCAGGATGTTTTTGCAGTCGCAGTGATATCGGAGTATTGATGTTTCGCCGGCTTCTGGTATTCACGGTACACTCGTGTAATGGTCGTACTGGTAAATCATCACTTCATCGCTTCCCTGGATATACTTTGTCCCATCGCTCGTACGCCGAGTATTACACCACGTTCAAACTGACGTAAACCTTCATAACCTGCTACTGTACGAAGAAGATGTAGCTGATCTAACAACTACGTGAGATACATGTTTTCTTGTATAGGCGTTGCCCAACGCAGCGCCATGTTCTGCCTGTTTACACATCCATGTTTTGAATAAGCATGCCTGTACCAGATTCTTTGGCGTGTCCATGTAGTATCCTATCATTAGAATATCGTACCGACAAACCTCTAGCGATACAAACAAAAGAAATACCTGACTCTAGGAATTTGTGGGGATATGAAATGAAATCATCACACAGGTTCAGGCGTATGTAAACCAGTTGTCAGACATTACCATATCATACCTTATAGGATTAACAGGACAACGGTTTTAACGAATACGTAAAAGGGTAGACGCATACTTACAAGTTTATTTCACCAATGGGAGAGCGTCATAGAAATGTTGCAACATGTATGAGCGCATAAAAATAGAAGCAAATTACTCCATGAATTCTTACTTTGCAAGTTTCCAAACCAGCTTTAAATGAAGAGTATAGGAATATACCACAATCCCCTGTTCCCGTCAAGACCGCGAAGACAAGATTAAACTAACAAGGGGAGGCCATGACGTTTGGAACGCGGATTTACTGCAAACTTCGTAGACTCGTAGTACCCCATGAGGACAACATAATGTGTAATCAGTAGCGTGTACTTCTCAAGCGCAATTGAGAAAATTGCAAGATAATTTCCGTCGTCAAATATATGCCTGTGCGTGACCATTTTTACCATGAAGCGGCGGCAGCCGAGGCTGTCGTGCGAGACCTGGCGCTACACGAGATGTGGTGGCTCGTTCAGGGGGATCGCCGTGGCTATACATATTTCACCGACCACTCTGCCAGCCGCCTCGACCAGATATACTGGGTGATCAAAAAGTCAGTATAAAATTGAAAACTGAATAAACCACGGAATAATGTAGATAGAGAGATACAAATTGACACAAATGCTTGGCATAACATTGGGTTTTATTAGAACCAAAAAAATACAAACGTTCAAAAAATGTCCGACAGATGGCGCTTCATCTGATCAGAATAGCAATAATTAGCATAAGAAAGTAAGACAAGGCAAAGATGATGTTCTTTACAGGAAATGCTCAATATGTCCACCATCATTCCTCAACAATAGCTGTAGTCGAGGAATAATGTTGTGAACAGCACTGTAAAGCATGTCCGGAGTTATGGTGAGGCATTGGCGTCGGATGTTGCCTTTCAGCATCCCTAGAGATGACGGTCGATCGCGATACACTTGCGACTTCAGGTAACCCCAAAGCCAATAATCGCACGGACTGAGGTCTGGGGACCTGGGAGGCCAAGCATGACGAAAGTGACAGCTGAGCACACGATCATCACCAAACGACGCGCACAAGAGATCTTTCACGCGTCTAGCAATATGGGGTGGAGCGCCATCCTGCATAAACATCGTACGTTCCAGCAGGTGTTTATCAGCCACGCTGGGGATGATGCGATTCTGTAACATATCGGCGTACCTCTCACCCGTCACGGTAGCAGTTACAAATCCAGAACCACGCGTTTCCTCGAAGAAAAAAGGCCCGATAACGGTAGATGTGGTAAATCCAACCCATACCGTGACTTTCTCGTCGTGCAATGCAGTTTTCACGACAGTTCTTGGATTTTCAGTAGCCCAAATTCTGCAGTTGTGGGCGTTGACAGACACTCGGAGCTTGAAATGAGCTTCGTCGGTCCACAACGCGTTACTCAACCAATCGTCATCTTCCGCCATCTTTCGAAACGCCCACACCGCAAATGTCCTCCGCTTCACTAAATCGCCAGGTAACAGTTCATGATGCCGATGGATTTTGTACGGATAGCATTGGAGGGTACGCCTAAGTGCCAACCAAAGAGTAGTGTATGGAATACCGGTGCGCCGTACGACTGCACGAGAGCTGACTTCCCCGTGCATAGACGAACCCGCTACAGTCTCCATTTCTTCCTGAACTGTTTCAGCGGCGTTACGCCTTGTGATCGGTCGGCCACTACGAGGTCTATCGTCTAAACACACCGTGGCTTCGAACTTCGAAATCATTCTCGCCACAGCTACATTAGTCAACGGACCTTTACCCGTTCGAATCCCCTTCCTATGACGATAGGATCGTAACGCTGAATTAGCACATTCCCCATTCTGATAATACAGCTTCACTAAAAGCGCCTTTTCAGGTAACGTCAACATGCTGCGACTGCTGGCGCATCTGATTCTCTCTCTCATTACAATTCCTCCTATACACGATTGTCATGCCCAGTCCACTGACGTTTCGCTGTCCAGCGCCATTTGTCGGTTATTTTGTGAACTTCGTTTTTTTTTTTTTTTTGTTCTAATAAAACTCCATGTCATTCCAAACATATGTGTCAATTTTTACCTCTCTGTCTACATTATTCCGTGGTTTATTAAGTTTTCAAATTTATACTGACTTTCTGATCACCCGGTACGTCTCACGAGGACTCCACGCCGCGACGAGGGACGCGAAACTGTGGCCGACAGCCTTCACCGACCATTTGGCATACATCTGCTTTGGCGCAATCCGTCGACAGCTCACATACCGCAGCCGTGGTCCATGGACGTTGAACATTTCCTATTTGTACTAGGACGCATGTCGGCGGGAGATCGCTGCTACATGGGACCGCTGCCTCCGGAGATTGCATACACATCCTTCCACCTTACATTGGTGGCTCGACCGCCCCAAAACGGCCCTCCGACGGATACTCATGGGATGTGGCCGTGACAGAGCGTGCTGGCGTCGGGCGAAGCCGGAGTTTTGTTCCACTGCACTGAGAGAACTCATGACCCAGCCACCATCACGCGAACGGCAGACAGCGGCTAATCGTCTCAAAACTCGGCTACTCCGTCTCACCGCAGAACAGCCTGATGCAGCTGAGTCAGGGAATGGGTGCAGGACACCATCCTCACCGAAATGGCATCCGTATATCACGTTATCAGAGAGACACGCCACCGCAAGCGCCACCTTATAACATCAGTGGAGACAGTAGAGGGTGAGCTCGTCAACTCGCAGTGTGCCATTGCTACGGCTTTCGTCGAACATTACAGGTCGCTTTACGCCGAGGACCCACAGACTGTTGGCGAGTACGAAGACAACCTGTGCGGTCTGGCTGACCCCAGAGTAGTGCCCCAGGACGACGCACTGCGGACTCCCGTAACTGCTGAAGACTTAACAGCGGCCTTGGCACGCAGCGCCCCCAACAAATCGCCGGGCCCAGACGGCTTACCGAACGAATTCTACCGCGTCTTCTACCCCCTGATGGGCGCTCAGTGCATTCAGATGTTTCAAGACCTCCTCCGCGTCGATTTTACCGTCCCCATTGATTTCCTCGAAGGCATCATGATACCAGTTCCAAAACCGAGCGGTATTCATCGATGTTACGACTATCGTCCTCTTACGCTACTTGTAACACCGAAAATTCAGGATGCATGGCACCAGATATATATAAATGTTTTCTTTTAATAAGTGAGGACATTGCTTCACTGTACGTGTACATTTAGGTAGAAGTCTGTTGACGTTTCATTGTATTAATCTGTGTTTTACTGTGAAACTTATAAGCTCTGGGGAAAAGCCAAAAGAATTGTTATTGGCAGCGACTCGCAAAGATAATAGCAGTGCTTGTGCGTTGTAATATCCTTGGGTAGGGAGTTGTTGCAAGGAAACGTTAGCGACAGCCCGGGACATTTGCACAAGCCCCGCCCATTAACCCATCTCCACACCTACCCCCCGCCACACCAACCAAGAGCGTATCAATATGATCTTTGGTAGTCCTCGTCTCTGCCGTGTTTTTGTTCGTCGTTTTTTGTTTTACCGCGGTTGTTCATACTAGCAGTGTTGTGCTGTTAGTACTTCTTAGCAGTTTGTACAATACTGTCAAAATGAAACATAGATATGCACTCTCAATAAAGTTATCATACACAAGGTACCTAATCTTGACTGTTGTGGCCAACTGCTGTCAAAACTGATATCTAACAGTCATTAAAGTACGATAAGATTGGAGGGCAGCGTGGAGGGTAAAAATCGTAGAGGGAGACCAAGAGATGAATACACTAAGCAGATTCAGAAGGATGTATGTTGCAGTAGGTACTGGGAGATGAAAAAGCTTGCACAGGATAGAGTAGCATGGAGAGCTGCATCAAACCAGTCTCAGGACTGAAGACCACAACAACAACAACAAAGATGTGGTGGAATGACACTGACGAAATTATGTACATATGTTTAACAATAGGCAGCTCTAAAGCTCTCAAACACTGAAGAAGAACTGAAAGTAATCTCGTCTCTGCTATAAGCAAGCAGTCATAAGAGTTCACAAGTAAAAATTCACCCATTACACAGGCAAATTTTAATGAAGAATGTCACTGTATAAATATCTGACTGCTTGCATTACGCATTTTTACAGTATCCCACTCTTTATTCTTTAGTGCTAATGAGGTAATCAGAAACAAACCAAGACATCGACTTTGCCTTGGTTATGCACAACGTTGACTTTAGACAATCGAGATAATGGACAGCATCCTTGGCGATACTACCAATTAATATTTCCCAATAGAATTTCTTACACGTCGCGACGTGACGGAAATTTGCACTCACTGCAGTTAACAAATATCAGATTTTTTGATATAGTGCAGATGAAAGGTCATGAAATAAAAAAGACAGGGTGGATACCTTTTTTTTTTTACTTTCTTATTGATAATATTTCAACTCGCATATTAATGAACATATTTCTATTTCTTTTCACAATGGTACCGGAAAAACTGTATTTCGTACAAACTACTGATTTTCTCCCTTGTTATGACTGGCATATCTGTGATACGAACAACTTTGATGTTGGAACATGCGGCAGACCACGGGCGGAGCTTAGGATATGGATCGGTGTGGAGGGGGGGTGATTGGGCGGGACTTGTGCACCGTCCTGAGCTGTCACTAACGTTACGAGTTGTTGCACAGAGCGAGCGGAGAAAGCGGGAGACGGGTTCCAGCGCTTGCAGTGTGCGGATGTGTGGTGTTAACGCTCTCGCAGTAGAGAGTAGTTTTTTCGGCGGCATCATGTATGTGCGCCGGCCAGATGTCTAGTAGCAGGAGTACGGACAGTGGACGGGCGGAAGAGGCTGTATTAATTACGATTGCCCGTTCCTGTAATTAGCTGTGGTGTCACAAGATGCAACCGTCTTCAACAGCAGCAGCAGTTCCAGCAACACAGATTCGTCGTCGGCTCCGAGTTTCGTCGCACGCACAGCACTGTTCATTGGTAGAAAGTATTAACGGCTAACCCACAACACAACTGAATGAGATTTGATTAATTAACTTTATTTAAAAAATAATCAGTTAAATTCAGGGCGATTGTGTCCTCATTACCCCAGACATTGTTACCAAGCAGGGTCCTTGTTCCCCGATTTTCCTCATATGCTAACCGATGTTTGAGGATCTACCACTGGAAAACTTCCAAATCAAAAGAAAATGCACAAATTAAGAGCGCGGAAGTTTTATTTATTTTACGTATAGCCTGGTTCACATGGCTGTTTGGTTTGGTACGTGTTCCAGTATTTAATTCTGTTCAAGTCAGTAAAAAAGGCTCAGTTGTTCAGACAATAATATGAAATCCAATTTGCAAATTGGGTAACTTTAAAGTAAAACTTGCTTGCCTTTCTCTAAATTTCTTTGATGACGTTATGTTGAGGTCTCTGAACATCATTGTTCACGTAACGAAGTCCAGTACTAACATGGATACTTTCAAATAATTACTCGATCGCCTTTTTCAAAATTTAATGACAAACTTAACGTAAAAGTGACTTCACGGTTCTCTTTATCATTACACGCTCACTTAAAATTAGTTTCAAAAAAGGTGACAACCTTCAGTTGCCACCTCAGTGTTTAATAATGAATGTTTTTCTTTCCTATCAGCTTGTACAAAATTTCTGATATAAATCGCCCTAGTGGCCTGACGACCGCAATTAATTACTTCTTCGGGAAAGATATCCTTCTCCAGCTATAAAAATTCCATTAGGTATACACGCAATCCATGGTCATATTTTATATCGCAAGCAGGATAGACCGATTAGAAAGATGGAGGTTACATACTTAACGCGGATTATAAACTTTTCGCCCGCAATCTCCGCACCCGCCTTCAGACCACCATCGGACACATGGTCCATCCTGACCAGACATGTTTAGGAGGAGACAACAACATCCACAGGGCACTTTGCGCCTACCGTGACGTCACGGCGCTGACGGCGGCCTGCCGCCTGCGAGGTGCTCTTGTCGCCGTCGATTTTGATCGCGCCTTTGATCGTATCGGCCACAGTTTCCTTCGCGCCGTGCTCGAGCGCATGTGCCTCTCGCAGGCGTCAGCAAGGGTGATCTTACGCTGAATCCACGGGGCGCGCTCCCGGATAATGATCAACGGACACAAGACTTAACACATCGCTCTTGGACGGTCGGTGCGACAGGGATGTCCTTTATCAGGAATCTTATTCGCGGCGGTCCTCGAACCCATACTGCACGGTCTTCGCCGACTGGAAGGCAGCAGCATTCCAGACGTGACCTTCCGATGTGCTGCCTTCGCAGACGACGTGGTGCTCTTGGTGCGGTCGAGCGAAGAAATCCACGTAACGCTTCAGAGGTTGTCCCGCTACGGCGCGCTATCGGGCAGCGTTGTGAACATGCGCAAGACGACGTACACGGATGTCGGGGGAGGCCTTCTACACCCGACAGCGATACCCTTCCAAAAGGTTGCCTCACTGAACGCATTGGGGATACAATTCTCCAGTACAGTTCGCCGAATTGCCACAGCCACATAGCACCTGGTACTACAAAGGACACGGGCGGTGCTCTGTGTTAGCAGATACCGCAAAATGGATATGATTCTCAGAACGCGTTGTGTCAACACTTACCTAGCGTCCAAAACTTAGCAATCCGCTATGTTTACTCTTTTCAGTGGTTCTACGGCCCTGTGGCCTTCAGTCTACTTCGCAACAGCTGGTAAGCGTAACCTACTGTCAACAGGCCGCGCCTGGCGTAACGTGTGCGCTCAGGAATATTGCACCGAATTTAAATTTTTCCTATCTTAAACGGTGGTGTCGCTACATTAGATTTATTTCGAGCGCTGGACAAAATTGTGGGGAATAACTTACGTAGTGGAACGCTCTCTATGTGGGCAATAAATTGACGACAATAGGAACGTGACAAAAACATTGTGCTTTATGTTATGGACGCACATAAAAACAGAATTTTAACGTGTATCAGCAGCGAGAGTATGGCTCGTTCCTCTGAATGCCCTTGTGCATTCATATGGATTAATTTTACGTTGGGCAGTCTTGACACTTTTAAATATACTTGAGAAACGCTGTGATGTATTATTTGTAGTATAGCGCCAGTGTTGGTTGTCCTAGCAGCGTGTAATATATAAAAAAAATGGTTCAAATGGCTCTGAGCACTATGGGACTTAACTTCTGAGGTCATCAGTGCCCTAGAACTTAGAACTACTTAAACGTAACTAACCTAAGGACATCACACACATCCATGCCCTAGGCAGGATTCGAACCTGCGACCGTAGCGGTCGTGCAGTTCCAGACTGAAGCGTCTAGAACCACGTGGCCACACTGGCCGGCTGTAATATAGGATTTTGTGGAACAAGATTCTCTGGAATTCCACTATAATTAACTCTGAGCTCTAGTAAAACAAAACTCTATTGAAAGTGGTCGTACGTAAATTTATCTAACTGGTGTATAATCTTTTTTGCTGTCATTTTCCATAGAAGGTCATATATAGCAGTTATTATAGTGCTCGCCTTTTTTCATGAAAGTCACCGGGATTTAGATACTGATTGTCAGCCACTGTGTCCTTCTGCTAATCCTAGGAGTGTTTTAGTTGGAAAAATGTCGAAAGTCGTCATCAGTAACTCCAGGTGCCGCCAATCTTTACTGTCCTACATCAAATAAGTATCGAAATCCGCCGGCACGCTGGATAGCCGCGCTTTCTGTCGCGGGTTGTCACGATTCGCGCGGCTCCTCCTGTCAGAAGTTCGAGTCCACCCTGGGACATGGGTGTGTGTGTTGTCCTTAAAGTTACGCTAAGTTAGGCTAAGTTACTGTGTAAGCTTAGGGACCGATAAGCTCAGCAATTTGGTCTCATAGGATCTTAACACATATTTCCAAATTACCGAAATCCTCTAAGATTTTGGCGACTTTGCACCTATTACCACTGTCTGACTCATATCCTCTCTAACAGTTAAATTATGTGTAGAACATTTTCTGTTGGTGCCAGTATACTGACAAAGCCAGTATGTTCTATGATCCCAACTCCATCACTGAAGTACATCACTTGAAGAGCTATTTTATACTGTACGTGTTTACTTCTGGCTTGGCGGCTCATTCCATCCATTTTCCCTCTTGTGATGTCTACAGCAATTTGATATTAACCTGTATCCACCTAGATATATCTCTTTAATTGCTGTGACTTTCTGAAGGTGTTGTGTTATCCTAGTCAAGCACACCTGAAGAAATATCTTTTGACTTTTCAGTTTCCTTTCGCGATACAAGTATTTCACATTAAATAGTATTGTTATCTGTAGCCGAAAATACCATTTTTTTAAATGTTTGTTGTACCCAGTCACCGTATTTTACCTTATCGTTTAACTGCTGCTTGTTCTGTTGATAGCTCTGCAAATATTTGCCATTTATTGAACTTATTGCAAATCACTGGGATTAGCTGTCAGAGGTCTGTCATGCAGACAGCCTCTGACCATTAGGAATGCAAGTAATCTCTTAAAGCATTGAGATACAAGCTACGTCGCATGTTGTGTGACAGTGTGAGGTGCCATTCATCAGTCACGTACATACATGGCAGGCATAACTGGTTGAATTCCGAGGCTTTAAGACCTGTTGTGTTATTCAAAGATTGGCACAAACTTCACCTTAATGAAAGAAGGATTCTCAGCGGTGTTCCTGATATCATCCAAAGATATAATGTTACGCTCTAAAAAGTTGCCTTTGTCCACATTAATGAGTACATATTCTTCTTTACGAATATCCCTCGTACATTCCTCATATCACGAGATACATAGCTGAGTCCTACGCTTGACTTAAAACTAGTTGCTCTAAAGTGCTGACTACCCACGAAGTTCTGCATTAATTCCGACATTTCATACCGTCAAAAATTGCCTATCAGAAGTATCCTCTCAGCCTTTTTTTCGCTCTTCAGTTAACCAAAGTTGCACTTTTCCTTACTTGTCCGACTCTATCTGAGCTCTTTGGGTTGTCTGGAGGCGGTTTCCACAGTCTGCAAAGCTCTAAAGCGATTGGAAAGTTGTAGAAGAAATCTGGCTGACTTGTAGCGTCTCTGAACGTTGTTACCAGGTTTGTCAAGTTTGACCGCACTAAATTGATTTGCCCCATTCAAAACCTTAGTGACGATAACTCTAGTGCCAAATGCTCCAGTTCAGCTTATGCTTGCCAGGTTATCTCTGATGTATTTCCTACCAAGTAGGTTATTTAAGAGGCTCCTACTGACACTATAGATCATTTTTCACTTTACTCTAGTTCAATGTGTGTAGAAAGTTTTAAAAATTTGCTATGAAATGAAAAGCACAAGTAAATAGGCTTTAAGATGTTTTATTTCAAGCCAAACCAGACTGATTTTTTACAGTCCCTTCACAGCGCGGTTTCAAGTAGCTTTGGTGTTAACAGAATAATGGGAGGGTAATTAGGGTCAGGGTGTTCACAATGAACAAAGTAATCACGCAGAGTTGAATCTATGCCTGTAGGCAGCTGTCTCTTGTCCGCCTTCTTCTTCAGATGCAGAAATCTTCTCACTGCCTCACGAACAGGTACGAGTCTTCCCTTCATTCGAATGATGAACCCTGGTCTCTCTGCCAATCCATGGTTCCTCCGGTAATCCCTCTTCTTTCGATACAGGTCGACTAGACTCTCCACTAAAAGCCCAGTCCAAGTTGTAGCTGCCGGTTTCTCCTGCGAATGAGAAAAAGAATTATTTTTATTATGCTGCTTGCTTGAGCAAGCTACTTCTAGCACTTAAGGTATGACAGTCTACAAACAATCTCTAACAATGAGATGACTATGAGTTTTGCAAGTAATGGAAAAAAATTGATTTATAATTGAATCTTCATATTAACAATATCACCTTTCCATAAACATTCCGTTCAAGGAATTAACACAAGCGTTCATAATTATATATATGCCCATTATTTTTTAGATCAATCTGATGACAATCTTTTTTCTTTGCCACCTATTCTGAAACAACGTATTGTGTTTGGCTTCAGGATTACCTTATCATTCCTCCTCATCATATCATAGTGTTTTACAGAGTTTGGATGAGGGTGTCGATTTAAATTAATTCTAGATTTACATCCATTACAAGAGTCCGATGCAGCAAAATTAGAAAAAGAAATCTAAGTTTCGATTGATAATGTTATGCTGTGCGTTTAACAACTACACGGGTAACTTACCATTGCTTTTATCTCAGCTCTTAGATGTGCCATCGCAGTCTGCACTTCCTGCGACGGTGGCTCTCGGATAATCTTCCGTCTGCGCGGTCTGTTGGCGAAGATCTGCAGCCGACTGGGTGGAACTGGAACTCCAGGAGGATAGTAAGAGCCAGAGACTTCCTCCTCTTCATCTCCAACGTCAGGCAAGTCAAAATGCACAATTCTCGGTCTCGGACCAAACTGTGAAGAGAAAAATTTATGTCATTAAATATGTCTGCGTAACATTACTGCAATTCATTTCCTTGTTCTTAGAACCATCTGACAGTAATTATCATACAATGTTGCTCCTGCTGCTTACATGAATTGGCTGAATCTCTGGCTTATCAGCAGCGGCCTCTTCGCAGTCGGTGGTGGTGGACTCGACCTTCTTCTCATTCGGCTTTGGTCGAGGTGGCCGAAGGCGGCGTAGAGGCGCAGGTGTTGGCGGCTCGTCGACCAGCCTGGGACACCCCTGGCTGGCAGCTGGCGAGCCGAACAGCGACTTCACTCGCGAAAACATCTGCAAACGTAAAAGAAACAGTCTTTAGTAACCACAGTGTCACCTGATACGAAAATAGTCACGTGAAATCTGGCTTCAAGGAGAATTTCCCTAAACAAAGAATTCAGTTTCATGTAATACTTTGCACCATATGTAGCACTCGCCAGAGCTTATCACAATCATAAAAGTGCTGTATTTTAGACTGAAACACCTATGAAACTGAACAAAACACCTGATTGATCATAATTCTTTTTTTTGCAGCACCCAAACAATTGTTGAGAATAATGTAGTCACTTAGTAAGTTAAAGGTACACTAAAACGTTAATGATAGGCAGTGGGCACTATACATTTGATTATGTATTGTAAAACCTTACTAACGAGTCAAATCAAATTAATCTGCAAAAATTCTGAAGAATGTCGGAGAGTTGATAAATTTAGTAATCATGATTATCGCCTTTTGGCTAACTGAAATACTTGTTCAACATTAGTTCATTCTGCACGTGCAAACTATTTATGTAAACCTCATGATGTTACGAGTACAAATCGTTTTCCATATCATCAGTAAATTGCATTCCCAATCCCAGGCCAAATTTCTGGGCTATGAGCAGTGCAATGCAACCATTCAACAAATAGAGAAGTTTATCAAAAATGCAGAATGTAGGGCAGAAGATACTAATTTAGGAATAATCTCACCTACTGCTACTGAAACGTTGATAATGTTAATCGATTTTGTTGCTTAGTAATAGTTACTACTCACCAGTCACGTCAGCAGAGCATTTGATTTAGTTGTTTACATCTACATCTTCATGTACATAGTTACTCTGCAATTAACACTTAAGTGCCACGAATTCCTTTCCTGTGCTAACCTCTTCATCTCAGAGTAGCACTTGCAACCTACGTCCGCAATTTTTCATACTACTTCTCTACCGTTCCACTCTCGAATGGCGCGTGGTGAAAAGGAGCACCTTAGTCTTTTTACGCATTCGGAAGAGAAATTTGGTGATTGAAGTTTCGTAAATAGAACTCGACGCAAAGAAAACCGCCTTTGTTTCAGTGACTGCCACCCCATCTCTCGTGTCACATCAGTGACACTCTCACCCCTGTTGCGCGATAACACGAAACGAGCAGCCCTTCTTTGCACTTTTTCGATGTCCTCCGTTTAATGGTTGAAATGGATTTCTGTACGTTAAAAGTAATAGTATCTCAATGTAGTACTTCCGAAAGAGACGAGTCACTGTAACCTTTTCCCTTAACTCATCTACTCATCCAGCACATCGAAGAAAACCAGTCCACTGCTGAGATCCACATACAACAACATTAAATTACTAAGTATGCGAATAACAAATATTTAAAAAAAAAAAATAACCGAGCGGGGTGGCGCAGTGGTAAGACACTGGACTCGCATTCGGGAGGACGACGGTTCAATCCCGCGTCCGGCCATCCTGATTTAGGTTTTCCGTGATTTCCCTAAATCACTCCAGGCAAATGCTGGGATGGTTCCTCTGAAAGGGCACGGCCGACTTCCTTCCCCATCCTTCCCTAATCCGATGAGACCGATGACCACGCTGTCTGGTCTTCTTCCCCAAAAACCAACCAACCATTTAAAAAAATATCAAGACTAAAAAGCACATATACAAATAACGCTTTAGAGGTATGTCTGGAAACGCTTTTATAAAAACGGAGTAGCACTTACTGTTCAGTTAAATAATGCTTTAGAATACCTGAAGCAAGATGGACATTATAGTTAGAGTCATCAGATCAAGTGTTCGTGTACGACCATTACTAAAATAGAGCTAGATTTCTCGTTCATTAACGGCGTCATTGCATCCCACATGAACACAGCCTAATTGTTTGTGTAATAGATCTGAAGTTTCTTCTGCATAGTCACTGACACGTATATGAGTCGCCCCAGTTCTGTCCCTTCGTCACTACACCCCCCCCCCCCCCCCCCTCCAAAACACACCAACTTCGCCTTGTCCGCCAACAGATCACAGGTAGGGTCTTGTTTCAAAAGCTTCTAATTGTTTTATTTCTGTCTTCCTTACTGTTCTTTTTTTCTTCCACATTCATAGAAAGTTATACTTTAGATAGAGCCTTTCATAAATCTTATTCAGACATCTGTAGTGGCAATGAGAAACTATGCATCAGAGCTTTGCTGCTTCTAAACGGTTGTACCACTTCCTCAGTGACGATTATATACCAATCTTCATCGCATAAACTGTGTAGTCGTTATTGCAGTGCCTAAGAAAAAAAAATCACTCCATTAAAACATTTTCAAAATCCTTCCATCAATATACGAAATGATGATACACAGAACATTATTTCACAACTGAAGTTAAAGTTTCTAGGTGAGCAGGACTTCTACAGATACAAACCACCTATCGAAATTACTGACCTGCCTACACATCATAACATACTTTGTCGTCTTTTGCCGCACATACAGTGACGATTTTTCGTAGTTCATCAATATCAGCTATGTTCTGTTTTGAATATAGCAAATTTCACATGCGCTTTCGGCTTCTGGCAATTATAATTCGTCGATACCAAAAATTTATCGTGTCTTGCCAGTATAGCCTTTGTTATTAGCAGAAACTCGAACCGCAGACGTGAATTTAATCTGAAACCCTATTTTCTGATGGGCCACAGAAGAAATTTCTAACAGAAGTTAACAATTTTGCTTTCCACTTTTGCATTATTCACCGAGTTACGTTACAGTCTGGCAATTTTATAAATCCTCCTAAACTGTTTTGAGTTGCGATGGTAGTAGAAGTATTGACACATACGAAAATGAAATAGTATTTTATTGCTATTTATAGAGGGGTAACGATTACTAAGCGACTTGGAAGTGAAGTTATTAACCTGGATGTCGCTTGTAGGTACTCTTACATTTTCAAACTGCTAAATTAGTTTTATGTAATTACGTAAAACGTTACTGAATTTTCGTAAACCAATAGTCAGTAGTAGTGACTGCTACTTGATGTCTTCATTCACACGCTGAACACGGAAAAGAATAAGTATTTGACTTGAAATGACGAGTTTCCGATGTTTGTAGAAAGTAAGTTATGATTATGGGTATCTATTATACGTGAAGTTCAAAATCAGATATTTTCTGTGAATCACATTTTTGGAAATCGTAGGCTAAGCGCTGAAATGTAGAGACAGCTGGCTTTAATTTGCTATAGGAATAAGTTTTGGAGGAAAACTCAATAGAACAACCACATATTCCGCGGAAGATCTTTCAAAAAATAATTAGAATGATGTTTTCCTGTCATCATGAGATGCACAAATAGAAAACGTATATCTGTGTACATAGGACCTAATTTCGATTGAGGCACGTGCTGCATTCAGCCAGAAGACGACAAACTGAAACTACAATTACGTAGCAAGCGCTTTGGAAATAGCAAATGAATTTCTGCTCCTCTCGGCTTGCACCATTATAGCAATATGCGAACGTAGACAAAACACAAAATATTTGTCTTCCAGAACTGATCCGCTGTCTGCAACTGCAGAATAGTTTAAAAGTCGGTGATCACCTACCTCCTCACTTCTTCTCAACTTCTTCTCACAGCCCGAAGGATGCGAAATAGACTTCCTAGAAAGCGCTCTTTGAAATCGACTCTTTCTTCGGAAGTTTTGTCAATGAGACTGATGCTACGCAACGGTTCGGTTGGTTTTGTGCCCGAACTCATTGTTGACACTGACAGTGAAGACACGTATTTCTTTCTTCGTTGACAACAGCAATCTGTGTAAAATCAGCTGAAGAGAATGATGATAATCAAGATCCAATCTGTGACGCAATCACTCGGACGCGATGTAATGGGAGGGAATGCCACGGGCGCAGATTCTCTCGTTACAATCGCGTATACTTTACGTGTTTCGCGCCTTTAAGGAGCAAATCATTTTGGATTTGCAGAAAAACGATTGAATCCAATCATGTCTCTCCTTGTTGCGATAGTGTATTCTCTTTAATCACATTTCCGATAGGTGGACCATCTAGAGATAAATCCTTCCTGATAGTGTATCGAACGAGAAAGAATACAACTAACAAATCCCAATAGCAAGAGACAGATCGCCACTGGACTGAAATTTATGAATAGCGTACGCCAGCTACATATCTCCATCGATATATGTTCCACGGCTTTCGTGAAGATGATTTGGGTTTCGCGTGTTCGCTGTTTACCGAATCAGTGTAGGTTTTCAGGAAATATGTCAATCTGTGCAAGATTCCCTATTAATATTCTGACATTGCTTCCTAGCAATGTAATTATACAGTTCAGCAAAATTTCATTCTGATGAAGACAACCCTAGCAGCTGACGAAACCTAGGTCAATATACCAATCAATTATGTGAAACCGGATGGCTGTATATTCCTATGTTGAAACTAGTGTACTGTTGCAGAGTAACAGTCATACTCAAAACTGTAATACCCGAAAAAATTTCAGCTGAGAATATTTACTCAGACCGTATAATAACGACAGAGTGTCAACCATATTGGATAGTGGTTTTGTGGCTCACTTGTGCTGCTATTCTTGTGGAGGAGTCTTTTCTGTGCTTGTGTCCTATAATTTGGTACAGGTTCTTATCCGTGGGATCATGCTGCATATTATGGGTAAAAGAGGTGTTGGCCCGATATTCGGTATAGAATCGATAGGTATTCCATAAGGCCTGGAGCTTTGTTTCTCTTTAACGATCTCAGCTGTTTCTCAACGCTATTGATCCACCTTTTTAGTTGTACTAGAATTGAACTGGATCAACATTGCCCACCTTTGCTTTGTAAACGGCTGTTTGGAAACGGAGATAACCATTTCTGCTTTAAGTCTGCTAAACTTAACATCAGTCCCTGCCTCGTCCATTAGAGCCTAGAAACCAACTTTCGCGAAACTGACAGCCTTCCTATACGATTGAAAGTTTGTCAGTTATTCTGAGAGATTTTTCAGCAATATTCTTCTACGGCATTTGTTGAAGGCCTCCTATGCTCTTGACTGCCAAACTCGTTTCAAAAATGTTCAAATGTGTGTGAAATCTTATGGGACTAAACTGCTAAGGTCATCCGTCCATAAGCTTGCACACTACGTAACCTAAATTATCCTAAGGACAAACACGCACACACCCATGCCCGTGGAAGGACTCTAACCTCCACCGGGACCAGCCGCACAGTCCATGACTGCAGCGCCTGAGACGGACAAACTCGTGTCATTCGACATATGTCTATATCTCTATACTGTGTTTTGCATTTACTATTGAGTACACTCTGTTCCTTTAGATGTGTCTGTATAGTGATCATATACCATCAAGTGTCTGTGGTGCCATGAACACCTCTAATAGAAACATTTTTAACGAGCGCACGGTTAACTGATCGTTCATACTTGAGCCATAGTAGGCATACCTCAACATGATCCTGTTCTGAGCTAAATGTTTCAAGTTCCTCTTTGGGATATGATGTTACTGATTCTTATCCCGTGTAATAAACCTATAACATTTTCTATTTCTTCTGGTCTACGTCTCCTTCACTGCCACAAATTCCAACACATACCCCAGCCTATTGCTGTTCCTCTGCGAAATTCTCTTGAGTATTTCCAAGAGTCCCCAATATTGGAACAGCAGCTAAGCAAAGAGAGAAGTGGGGTTAAGCCGGCCTGTACCGCAGGCATAGGTGATCAAATGCAGCTGATGTTCCTAAAATATACGGAGTCTCGCCTTTATCTACACTCCTGGAAATGGAAAAAAGAACACATTGACATCGGTGTGTCAGACTCACCATACTTGCTCCGGACACTGCGAGAGGGCTGTACAAGCAATGATCACACGCACGGCACAGCGGACACACCAGGAACCGCGGTGTTGGCCGTCGAATGGCGCTAGCTGCGCAGCATTTGTGCACCGCTGCCGTCAGTGTCAGCCAGTTTGCCGTGGCATACGGAGCTCCATCGCAGTCTTTAACACTGGTAGCATGCCGCGACAGCGTGGACGTGAACCATATGTGCAGTTGACGGACTTTGAGCGAGGGCGTATAGTGGGCATGCGGGAGGCCGGGTGGACGTACCGCCGAATTGCTCAACACGTGGGGCGTGAGGTCTCCACAATACATCGATGTTGTCGCCAGTGGTCGGCGGAAGGTGCACGTGCCCGTCGACCTGGGACCGGACCGCAGCGACGCACGGATGCACGCCAAGACCGTAGGATCCTACGCAGTGCCGTAGGGGACCGCACCGCCACTTCCCAGCAAATTAGGGACACTGTTGCTCCTGGGGTATCGACGAGGACCATTCGCAACCGTCTCCATGAAGCTGGGCTACGGTCCCGCACACCGTTAGGCCGTCTTCCGCTCACGCCACAACATCGTGAAGCCCGCCTCCAGTGGTGTCGCGACAGGCGTGAATGGAGGGACGAGTGGAGACGTGTCGTCTTCAGCGATGAGAGTCGCTTCTGCCTTGGTGCCAATGATGGTCGTATGCGTGTTTAGCGCCGTGCAGGTGAGCGCCACAATCAGGACTGCATACGACCGAGGCACACAGGGCCAACACCCGGCATCATGGTGTGGGGAGCGATCTCCTACACTGGCCATACAGCACTGCTGATCGTCGAGGGGACGCTGAATAGTGCACGGTACATCCAAACCGTCATCAAACCCATCGTTCTACCATTCCTAGACCGGCAAGGGAACTTGCTGTTCCAACAGGACAATGCACGTCCGCATGTATCCCGTGCCACCCAACGTGCTCTAGAAGGTGTAAGTCAACTACCCTGGCCAGCAAGATCTCCGGATCTGTCCCCCATTGAGCATGTTTGGGACTGGATGAAGCGTCGTCTCACGCGGTCTGCACGTCCAGCACGAACGCTGGTCCAACTGAGGCGCCAGGTGGAAATGGCATGGCAAGCCGTTCCACAGGACTACATCCAGCATCTCTACGATAGTCTCCATGGGAGAATAGCAGCCTGCATTCCTGCGGAAGGTGGATATACACTGTACTAGTGCCGACATTGTGCATGCTCTGTTGCCTGTGTCTATGTGCCTGTGGTTCTGTCAGTGTGATCATGTGATGTATATGACCCCAGGAATGTGTCAATAAAGTTTCCCCTTCCTGGGACAATGAATTCACGGTGTTCTTATTTCAATTTCCAGGAGTGTATGATAACTATGTAGGCTGAAGCAATGAAATATAATCTGTAGCACCGCCGCGTTTCGAACGTATATATCATACTTTATAGACAGACGCCTTTGTCGTTACCACACTGGGATTGCAGCTGCAAAAGCTGCGTGGGTTATGCTTATACATCTCTAACAACTTGATCATCACTTTCATATCCTACACTGAAGCGCCGAAAAAACTTGTATAGAACTGTGTATACAGATATGCAAACAGTCAAAATACGGCGCTACGGTCGGCAACACCTATATAAGACAAGTGTCTGCAACAGTTGTTAGATCGGTTACTCCTGCTTCAATTGTGGGCTATCAAGATTTAAGTCAGTTAGAACGTGGTGTTATAGTCGGCGCACGGTCGATTGGACACGGCATCTCCGAGGTAGCGCTAAAGTGGGGGGAATTTGCCGTACGACTATGTCACGAGTGTACAGTGAATAGCAGGAATCCGGTAAAACATCAAATCTCCGACATCGCTGGGGCTGGACAAAATCCTGCAAGAACGGAACAAACGACGACTTGAAGAGAATCGTTCAACGTGATAGAAGTGCAACTTGTAACACTACCGCCCTGCTCGGACGTACGTTAGCTCTATAAAGCCTGTACTGTAATAAGTTCACGGGCTTCACCTAATAAACAAGGATTTTAGTACATTAGTTGACCGCGTGTACCTAATAGAAGCAAGATCGGACTTATAGTCAGTCAATAACTACAGTGATGCATCAAGCAGATGTAAAGTATAATTACTCTTTCGCATGGACAAGAAGTACACACAGTAGATGCTACCTATAATTAATAATTCGGTCGCCAGCCTACTTAGGCAATGAGTGAGTTTTCCCTTGTACAAGTGGGTGCTTGTACAAGCATAGTAACACGTAGTAATGATGCGTTATATGGCAAAGTTTGGAACCAGAAAAATCCACTGAACTAAAGTTTTCTCTTTTTTGTACTAATTTGGACGAGCTAAATTTACACAACACCACACAGCAATGATTACTACAAACTGCATTTTGTATATTGATCAGACTGAAATCGGGCATAGATTGCCCTAGCATTGACAATCTTGAAAACACACACACAATGTCACTATTAAGGATGGAAAAACACTAATACACTTAGGATTAATATAGAATTTAGCTTTACTAGTCAAATCTGTTCAGCACATTTCAAGGTTTGAAAGAATGGACAATAGAGGGGGGGGGGGGACCCTGAAACTGTTATGGTCGTTAAACTGAAACTATTAAGTACTGAAGGCAAATTAACCCTCAAAATTATCAATCTATGAATAACTACTCTTTTGTCTTACTTCTAAATAATTTAACTGTCATTATTTCTGTCTCAAATTAATAAAATAATATTGCTAACTCAATCCAAAAAAAACTCTCTTTCAATTTAGTCATACTTTTGTTCTTTACCAACATTTGCAATAACACACAGAACTTTAGACTTCTTTATTGCATCGATTAATCTGCTGATAATTTTCGTTAACACTAACATTAAACTTTCAGTTCAGGATACTCGGGTTGCACAATACGAGGTAAGGATCCTGTCTAGGTCAGTGATCAGGATAAGTCATGGCTAATGCAATTCTGGTAAAAGTCACGTTATTATTGAACAGTCAGAAACATTTTCGACACTGGTCCACACAGATACACTTCTAAAGATGAAATAAATGTTTGACCTGTGCAAGTCGGGGCGGCGGATGGTGGGCATCGACATAGCGGGCAGCACAGCACGCATGCAAGCACGGCTAAGGCTCACACTACATCGGCACTTTCCATCTTCTTAGCGTCGTAATCTTTCCAATTTTGTGCCTCAGAATATAGCCATGCCAAGTAGTCGTCGGAATCGGTTCATCCGAGGCTCAATGGAATCCACTTTTCCTGGGTAGCCTCCTCGGTAGAGTACGTGTTCCTCTGACCGATTCCCAACTCCGACTGTTGCTCGCCTCCGACTGTAATACTGTGCCCCTTGTGCCGAACCGCGCCAGTGTGCGTTTTCCCGCCTTGCCTGCCTCCACCTCTTCCCGCTCCCCTACAGGTAGGGTATTCACCACAGGTTTTCTACTACACGTATCCTAATGCATTACCTACGTATGGACCAAGTGTATAAATTACAATTTTCACATCTTACAATAGTTTTAACATTAAATACACTTTCCTTTGATTACCACATTATTTGAAATCTAACATAAATAATAATATTCATTTCAAAAGTTGCTCACAGTCTCTTTAACATAACGATACGAACCGAAAAAAAAATTCGAACCATTGCTTACATTAATTTATCTAAATTCATAAAGAAAAAAAATTATTATATGTACAATTGGTTCAATTGGCTCTGAGCACTATGGGACTCAACTGCTGAGGTCATTAGTCCCCTAGAACTTAGAACTAGTTAAACCTAAATAACCTAAAGACATCACAAACAGCCATGCCCGAGGCAGGATTCGAACCTGCGACCGTAGCGGTCTTGCGGTTCCAGACTGCAGCGCCTTTAACCGCACGGCCACTTCGGCCGGCTTATATGTACAGTTGTCGTTACAAACTCTTCCGCAAATTGAAGCAGATTACAGTGCTAGGCCATCAGCAAGTGTCAGCTTGCGAACCATTCATCGAAACATCATCGATATGGGCTTTCGGAGCTGAAGGCCCACTCGTGCACCCTTGGTGACTGCATGACACAAAGCTTTACGCCTCGCCTGGGGCCATCAGCGCTGACATTGGACTGTTCAAAATGGAAATGCCGTGTGGCTAGGGCCACCCGTCGGTTAAACTATTGGATTGCTGATGACTGGAAACATGTTGCCTGTTCGGATGACTGTCGTTTCAAATTACATCGATCGGATGGACGTGTACGGGTATGGAGAAACCTTCATGAATCCATGGACCCTGCATGTCAGCAAGGGACTGTTAAAGCTGGTGGAGACTCTGTAATGATGTGGAGCGTATGGAGCTGGAGTGATCTGGGACCCCTGATAAGTCCACATACGACAGACGGGAGAGACGTACGTAACCATCCTCTCTGGTCAACTGCATCTATTCATGCCCATTGTGCATTCCGACGGACTTGGACAATTCCAGAAGGAAAATGCGAGACCCCAGACGTCCATAATTGCTACAGAGTGGCTCCAGGAACACTCTTCCCAGTTTAAACACTTCCGCTGGAGACCAAAATCCGCAGGCATGATCATTATTGAGCGTATTTAGGATGCCTTGCAATGTGCTGTTCAGAGGAGATCTCCCTCCGCTCGTACTCTTACGGATTTATAGAAAGTCCTGCATGATTCATAGTGTCAATTCCCTCCAGCACTACTTTGGACATTAGTCGTGTCCATGCCACGTCATGTTGCGGCCACACTCTTCCTAGTTTAAACACTTCCGCTGGAGACCAAAATCCCCAGACATGATCATTATTGAGCATATTTAGGATGCCTTGCAATGTGCTGTTCAGAGGAGATCTCCCTCCGCTCGTACTCTTACGGATTTATAGAAAGTCCTGCATGATTCATAGTGTCAATTCCCTCCAGCACTACTTTGGACATTAGTCGTGTCCATGATACGTCATGTTGCGGCCACACTCTTCCTAGTTTAAACACTTCCGCTGGAGACCAAAATCCGCAGGCATGATCATTATTGAGCATATTTAGGATGCCTTGCAATGTGCTGTTCAGAGGAGATCTCCCTCCGCTCGTACTCTTACGGATTTATAGAAAGTCCTGCATGATTCATAGTGTCAATTCCCTCCAGCACTACTTTGGACATTAGTCGTGTCCATGCCACGTCATGTTGCGGCCACACTCTTCCTAGTTTAAACACTTCCGCTGGAGACCAAAATCCCCAGACATGATCATTATTGAGCGTATTTAGGATGCCTTGCAATGTGCTGTTCAGAGGAGATCTCCCTCCGCTCGTACTCTTACGGATTTATAGAAAGTCCTGCATGATTCATAGTGTCAATTCCCTCCAGCACTACTTTGGACATTAGTCGTGTCCATGATACGTCATGTTGCGGCCACACTCTTCCTAGTTTAAACACTTCCGCTGGAGACCAAAATCCGCAGGCATGATCATTATTGAGCATATTTAGGATGCCTTGCAATGTGCTGTTCAGAGGAGATCTCCCTCCGCTCGTACTCTTACGGATTTATAGAAAGTCCTGCATGATTCATAGTGTCAATTCCCTCCAGCACTACTTTGGACATTAGTCGTGTCCATGCCACGTCATGTTGCGGCCACACTCTTCCTAGTTTAAACACTTCCGCTGGAGACCAAAATCCGCAGGCATGATCATTATTGAGCATATTTAGGATGCCTTGCAATGTGCTGTTCAGAGGAGATCTCCCTCCGCTCGTACTCTTACGGATTTATAGAAAGTCCTGCATGATTCATAGTGTCAATTCCCTCCAGCACTACTTTGGACATTAGTCGTGTCCATGCCACGTCATGTTGCGGCCACACTCTTCCTAGTTTAAACACTTCCGCTGGAGACCAAAATCCCCAGACATGATCATTATTGAGCGTATTTAGGATGCCTTGCAATGTGCTGTTCAGAGGAGATCTCCCTCCGCTCGTACTCTTACGGATTTATAGAAAGTCCTGCATGATTCATAGTGTCAATTCCCTCCAGCACTACTTTGGACATTAGTCGTGTCCATGATACGTCATGTTGCGGCCACACTCTTCCTAGTTTAAACACTTCCGCTGGAGACCAAAATCCGCAGGCATGATCATTATTGAGCATATTTAGGATGCCTTGCAATGTGCTGTTCAGAGGAGATCTCCCTCCGCTCGTACTCTTACGGATTTATAGAAAGTCCTGCATGATTCATAGTGTCAATTCCCTCCAGCACTACTTTGGACATTAGTCGTGTCCATGCCACGTCATGTTGCGGCCACACTCTTCCTAGTTTAAACACTTCCGCTGGAGACCAAAATCCGCAGGCATGATCATTATTGAGCATATTTAGGATGCCTTGCAATGTGCTGTTCAGAGGAGATCTCCCTCCGCTCGTACTCTTACGGATTTATAGAAAGTCCTGCATGATTCATAGTGTCAATTCCCTCCAGCACTACTTTGGACATTAGTCGTGTCCATGCCACGTCATGTTGCGGCCACACTCTTCCTAGTTTAAACACTTCCGCTGGAGACCAAAATCCCCAGACATGATCATTATTGAGCATATTTAGGATGCCTTGCAATGTGCTGTTCAGAGGAGATCTCCCTCCGCTCGTACTCTTACGGATTTATAGAAAGTCCTGCATGATTCATAGTGTCAATTCCCTCCAGCACTACTTTGGACATTAGTCGTGTCCATGATACGTCATGTTGCGGCCACACTCTTCCTAGTTTAAACACTTCCGCTGGAGACCAAAATCCGCAGGCATGATCATTATTGAGCATATTTAGGATGCCTTGCAATGTGCTGTTCAGAGGAGATCTCCCTCCGCTCGTACTCTTACGGATTTATAGAAAGTCCTGCATGATTCATAGTGTCAATTCCCTCCAGCACTACTTTGGACATTAGTCGTGTCCATGCCACGTCATGTTGCGGCCACACTCTTCCTAGTTTAAACACTTCCGCTGGAGACCAAAATCCGCAGGCATGATCATTATTGAGCATATTTAGGATGCCTTGCAATGTGCTGTTCAGAGGAGATCTCCCTCCGCTCGTACTCTTACGGATTTATAGAAAGTCCTGCATGATTCATAGTGTCAATTCCCTCCAGCACTACTTTGGACATTAGTCGTGTCCATGCCACGTCATGTTGCGGCCACACTCTTCCTAGTTTAAACACTTCCGCTGGAGACCAAAATCCCCAGACATGATCATTATTGAGCGTATTTAGGATGCCTTGCAATGTGCTGTTCAGAGGAGATCTCCCTCCGCTCGTACTCTTACGGATTTATAGAAAGTCCTGCATGATTCATAGTGTCAATTCCCTCCAGCACTACTTTGGACATTAGTCGTGTCCATGCCACGTCATGTTGCTGCCACACTCTTCCTAGTTTAAACACTTCCGCTGGAGACCAAAATCCCCAGACATGATCATTATTGAGCGTATTTAGGATGCCTTGCAATGTGCTGTTCAGAGGAGATCTCCCTCCACTCGTACTCTTACGGATTTATAGAAAGTCCTGCATGATTCATAGTGTCAATTCCCTCCAGCACTACTTTGGACATTAGTCGTGTCCATGCCACGTCATGTTGCGGCCACACTCTTCCTAGTTTAAACACTTCCGCTGGAGACCAAAATCCCCAGGCATGATCATTATTGAGCATATTTAGGATGCCTTGCAATGTGCTGTTCAGAGGAGATCTCCCTCCGCTCGTACTCTTACGGATTTATAGAAAGTCCTGCATGATTCATAGTGTCAATTCCCTCCAGCACTACTTTGGACATTAGTCGTGTCCATGCCACGTCATGTTGCGGCCACACTCTTCCTAGTTTAAACACTTCCGCTGGAGACCAAAATCCGCAGGCATGATCATTATTGAGCATATTTAGGATGCCTTGCAATGTGCTGTTCAGAGGAGATCTCCCTCCGCTCGTACTCTTACGGATTTATAGAAAGTCCTGCATGATTCATAGTGTCAATTCCCTCCAGCACTACTTTGGACATTAGTCGTGTCCATGCCACGTCATGTTGCGGCCACACTCTTCCTAGTTTAAACACTTCCGCTGGAGACCAAAATCCGCAGGCATGATCATTATTGAGCATATTTAGGATGCCTTGCAATGTGCTGTTCAGAGGAGATCTCCCTCCGCTCGTACTCTTACGGATTTATAGAAAGTCCTGCATGATTCATAGTGTCAATTCCCTCCAGCACTACTTTGGACATTAGTCGTGTCCATGCCACGTCATGTTGCGGCCACACTCTTCCTAGTTTAAACACTTCCGCTGGAGACCAAAATCCCCAGGCATGATCATTATTGAGCATATTTAGGATGCCTTGCAATGTGCTGTTCAGAGGAGATCTCCCTCCGCTCGTACTCTTACGGATTTATAGAAAGTCCTGCATGATTCATAGTGTCAATTCCCTCCAGCACTACTTTGGACATTAGTCGTGTCCATGCCACGTCATGTTGCGGCCACACTCTTCCTAGTTTAAACACTTCCGCTGGAGACCAAAATCCCCAGGCATGATCATTATTGAGCATATTTAGGATGCCTTGCAATGTGCTGTTCAGAGGAGATCTCCCTCCGCTCGTACTCTTACGGATTTATAGAAAGTCCTGCATGATTCATAGTGTCAATTCCCTCCAGCACTACTTTGGACATTAGTCGTGTCCATGCCACGTCATGTTGCGGCCACACTCTTCCTAGTTTAAACACTTCCGCTGGAGACCAAAATCCGCAGGCATGATCATTATTGAGCATATTTAGGATGCCTTGCAATGTGCTGTTCAGAGGAGATCTCCCTCCGCTCGTACTCTTACGGATTTATAGAAAGTCCTGCATGATTCATAGTGTCAATTCCCTCCAGCACTACTTTGGACATTAGTCGTGTCCATGCCACGTCATGTTGCGGCCACACTCTTCCTAGTTTAAACACTTCCGCTGGAGACCAAAATCCGCAGGCATGATCATTATTGAGCATATTTAGGATGCCTTGCAATGTGCTGTTCAGAGGAGATCTCCCTCCGCTCGTACTCTTACGGATTTATAGAAAGTCCTGCATGATTCATAGTGTCAATTCCCTCCAGCACTACTTTGGACATTAGTCGTGTCCATGCCACGTCATGTTGCGGCCACACTCTTCCTAGTTTAAACACTTCCGCTGGAGACCAAAATCCGCAGGCATGATCATTATTGAGCATATTTAGGATGCCTTGCAATGTGCTGTTCAGAGGAGATCTCCCTCCGCTCGTACTCTTACGGATTTATAGAAAGTCCTGCATGATTCATAGTGTCAATTCCCTCCAGCACTACTTTGGACATTAGTCGTGTCCATGCCACGTCATGTTGCGGCCACACTCTTCCTAGTTTAAACACTTCCGCTGGAGACCAAAATCCGCAGGCATGATCATTATTGAGCATATTTAGGATGCCTTGCAATGTGCTGTTCAGAGGAGATCTCCCTCCGCTCGTACTCTTACGGATTTATAGAAAGTCCTGCATGATTCATAGTGTCAATTCCCTCCAGCACTACTTTGGACATTAGTCGTGTCCATGCCACGTCATGTTGCGGCCACACTCTTCCTAGTTTAAACACTTCCGCTGGAGACCAAAATCCCCAGGCATGATCATTATTGAGCATATTTAGGATGCCTTGCAATGTGCTGTTCAGAGGAGATCTCCCTCCGCTCGTACTCTTACGGATTTATAGAAAGTCCTGCATGATTCATAGTGTCAATTCCCTCCAGCACTACTTTGGACATTAGTCGTGTCCATGCCACGTCATGTTGCGGCCACACTCTTCCTAGTTTAAACACTTCCGCTGGAGACCAAAATCCGCAGGCATGATCATTATTGAGCATATTTAGGATGCCTTGCAATGTGCTGTTCAGAGGAGATCTCCCTCCGCTCGTACTCTTACGGATTTATAGAAAGTCCTGCATGATTCATAGTGTCAATTCCCTCCAGCACTACTTTGGACATTAGTCGTGTCCATGCCACGTCATGTTGCGGCCACACTCTTCCTAGTTTAAACACTTCCGATGGAGACCAAAATCCGCAGGCATGATCATTATTGAGCATATTTAGGATGCCTTGCAATGTGCTGTTCAGAGGAGATCTCCCTCCGCTCGTACTCTTACGGATTTATAGAAAGTCCTGCATGATTCATAGTGTCAATTCCCTCCAGCACTACTTTGGACATTAGTCGTGTCCATGCCACGTCATGTTGCGGCCACACTCTTCCTAGTTTAAACACTTCCGCTGGAGACCAAAATCCGCAGGCATGATCATTATTGAGCATATTTAGGATGCCTTGCAATGTGCTGTTCAGAGGAGATCTCCCTCCGCTCGTACTCTTACGGATTTATAGAAAGTCCTGCATGATTCATAGTGTCAATTCCCTCCAGCACTACTTTGGACATTAGTCGTGTCCATGCCACGTCATGTTGCGGCCACACTCTTCCTAGTTTAAACACTTCCGCTGGAGACCAAAATCCGCAGGCATGATCATTATTGAGCATATTTAGGATACCTTGCAATGTGCTGTTCAGAGGAGATCTCCCTCCGCTCGTACTCTTACGGATTTATAGAAAGTCCTGCATGATTCATAGTGTCAATTCCCTCCAGCACTACTTTGGACATTAGTCGTGTCCATGCCACGTCATGTTGCGGCCACACTCTTCCTAGTTTAAACACTTCCGCTGGAGACCAAAATCCCCAGACATGATCATTATTGAGCGTATTTAGGATGCCTTGCAATGTGCTGTTCAGAGGAGATCTCCCTCCGCTCGTACTCTTACGGATTTATAGAAAGTCCTGCATGATTCATAGTGTCAATTCCCTCCAGCACTACTTTGGACATTAGTCGTGTCCATGATACGTCATGTTGCGGCCACACTCTTCCTAGTTTAAACACTTCCGCTGGAGACCAAAATCCGCAGGCATGATCATTATTGAGCATATTTAGGATGCCTTGCAATGTGCTGTTCAGAGGAGATCTCCCTCCGCTCGTACTCTTACGGATTTATAGAAAGTCCTGCATGATTCATAGTGTCAATTCCCTCCAGCACTACTTTGGACATTAGTCGTGTCCATGCCACGTCATGTTGCGGCCACACTCTTCCTAGTTTAAACACTTCCGCTGGAGACCAAAATCCGCAGGCATGATCATTATTGAGCATATTTAGGATGCCTTGCAATGTGCTGTTCAGAGGAGATCTCCCTCCGCTCGTACTCTTACGGATTTATAGAAAGTCCTGCATGATTCATAGTGTCAATTCCCTCCAGCACTACTTTGGACATTAGTCGTGTCCATGCCACGTCATGTTGCGGCCACACTCTTCCTAGTTTAAACACTTCCGCTGGAGACCAAAATCCCCAGACATGATCATTATTGAGCATATTTAGGATGCCTTGCAATGTGCTGTTCAGAGGAGATCTCCCTCCGCTCGTACTCTTACGGATTTATAGAAAGTCCTGCATGATTCATAGTGTCAATTCCCTCCAGCACTACTTTGGACATTAGTCGTGTCCATGATACGTCATGTTGCGGCCACACTCTTCCTAGTTTAAACACTTCCGCTGGAGACCAAAATCCGCAGGCATGATCATTATTGAGCATATTTAGGATGCCTTGCAATGTGCTGTTCAGAGGAGATCTCCCTCCGCTCGTACTCTTACGGATTTATAGAAAGTCCTGCATGATTCATAGTGTCAATTCCCTCCAGCACTACTTTGGACATTAGTCGTGTCCATGCCACGTCATGTTGCGGCCACACTCTTCCTAGTTTAAACACTTCCGCTGGAGACCAAAATCCGCAGGCATGATCATTATTGAGCATATTTAGGATGCCTTGCAATGTGCTGTTCAGAGGAGATCTCCCTCCGCTCGTACTCTTACGGATTTATAGAAAGTCCTGCATGATTCATAGTGTCAATTCCCTCCAGCACTACTTTGGACATTAGTCGTGTCCATGCCACGTCATGTTGCGGCCACACTCTTCCTAGTTTAAACACTTCCGCTGGAGACCAAAATCCCCAGACATGATCATTATTGAGCGTATTTAGGATGCCTTGCAATGTGCTGTTCAGAGGAGATCTCCCTCCGCTCGTACTCTTACGGATTTATAGAAAGTCCTGCATGATTCATAGTGTCAATTCCCTCCAGCACTACTTTGGACATTAGTCGTGTCCATGCCACGTCATGTTGCGGCCACACTCTTCCTAGTTTAAACACTTCCGCTGGAGACCAAAATCCCCAGACATGATCATTATTGAGCGTATTTAGGATGCCTTGCAATGTGCTGTTCAGAGGAGATCTCCCTCCACTCGTACTCTTACGGATTTATAGAAAGTCCTGCATGATTCATAGTGTCAATTCCCTCCAGCACTACTTTGGACATTAGTCGTGTCCATGCCACGTCATGTTGCGGCCACACTCTTCCTAGTTTAAACACTTCCGCTGGAGACCAAAATCCCCAGGCATGATCATTATTGAGCATATTTAGGATGCCTTGCAATGTGCTGTTCAGAGGAGATCTCCCTCCGCTCGTACTCTTACGGATTTATAGAAAGTCCTGCATGATTCATAGTGTCAATTCCCTCCAGCACTACTTTGGACATTAGTCGTGTCCATGCCACGTCATGTTGCGGCCACACTCTTCCTAGTTTAAACACTTCCGCTGGAGACCAAAATCCGCAGGCATGATCATTATTGAGCATATTTAGGATGCCTTGCAATGTGCTGTTCAGAGGAGATCTCCCTCCGCTCGTACTCTTACGGATTTATAGAAAGTCCTGCATGATTCATAGTGTCAATTCCCTCCAGCACTACTTTGGACATTAGTCGTGTCCATGCCACGTCATGTTGCGGCCACACTCTTCCTAGTTTAAACACTTCCGCTGGAGACCAAAATCCGCAGGCATGATCATTATTGAGCATATTTAGGATGCCTTGCAATGTGCTGTTCAGAGGAGATCTCCCTCCGCTCGTACTCTTACGGATTTATAGAAAGTCCTGCATGATTCATAGTGTCAATTCCCTCCAGCACTACTTTGGACATTAGTCGTGTCCATGCCACGTCATGTTGCGGCCACACTCTTCCTAGTTTAAACACTTCCGCTGGAGACCAAAATCCCCAGGCATGATCATTATTGAGCATATTTAGGATGCCTTGCAATGTGCTGTTCAGAGGAGATCTCCCTCCGCTCGTACTCTTACGGATTTATAGAAAGTCCTGCATGATTCATAGTGTCAATTCCCTCCAGCACTACTTTGGACATTAGTCGTGTCCATGCCACGTCATGTTGCGGCCACACTCTTCCTAGTTTAAACACTTCCGCTGGAGACCAAAATCCCCAGGCATGATCATTATTGAGCATATTTAGGATGCCTTGCAATGTGCTGTTCAGAGGAGATCTCCCTCCGCTCGTACTCTTACGGATTTATAGAAAGTCCTGCATGATTCATAGTGTCAATTCCCTCCAGCACTACTTTGGACATTAGTCGTGTCCATGCCACGTCATGTTGCGGCCACACTCTTCCTAGTTTAAACACTTCCGCTGGAGACCAAAATCCGCAGGCATGATCATTATTGAGCATATTTAGGATGCCTTGCAATGTGCTGTTCAGAGGAGATCTCCCTCCGCTCGTACTCTTACGGATTTATAGAAAGTCCTGCATGATTCATAGTGTCAATTCCCTCCAGCACTACTTTGGACATTAGTCGTGTCCATGCCACGTCATGTTGCGGCCACACTCTTCCTAGTTTAAACACTTCCGCTGGAGACCAAAATCCCCAGGCATGATCATTATTGAGCATATTTAGGATGCCTTGCAATGTGCTGTTCAGAGGAGATCTCCCTCCGCTCGTACTCTTACGGATTTATAGAAAGTCCTGCATGATTCATAGTGTCAATTCCCTCCAGCACTACTTTGGACATTAGTCGTGTCCATGATACGTCATGTTGCGGCCACACTCTTCCTAGTTTAAACACTTCCGCTGGAGACCAAAATCCGCAGGCATGATCATTATTGAGCATATTTAGGATGCCTTGCAATGTGCTGTTCAGAGGAGATCTCCCTCCGCTCGTACTCTTACGGATTTATAGAAAGTCCTGCATGATTCATAGTGTCAATTCCCTCCAGCACTACTTTGGACATTAGTCGTGTCCATGCCACGTCATGTTGCGGCCACACTCTTCCTAGTTTAAACACTTCCGCTGGAGACCAAAATCCGCAGGCATGATCATTATTGAGCATATTTAGGATGCCTTGCAATGTGCTGTTCAGAGGAGATCTCCCTCCGCTCGTACTCTTACGGATTTATAGAAAGTCCTGCATGATTCATAGTGTCAATTCCCTCCAGCACTACTTTGGACATTAGTCGTGTCCATGCCACGTCATGTTGCGGCCACACTCTTCCTAGTTTAAACACTTCCGCTGGAGACCAAAATCCCCAGACATGATCATTATTGAGCGTATTTAGGATGCCTTGCAATGTGCTGTTCAGAGGAGATCTCCCTCCGCTCGTACTCTTACGGATTTATAGAAAGTCCTGCATGATTCATAGTGTCAATTCCCTCCAGCACTACTTTGGACATTAGTCGTGTCCATGCCACGTCATGTTGCGGCCACACTCTTCCTAGTTTAAACACTTCCGCTGGAGACCAAAATCCCCAGACATGATCATTATTGAGCGTATTTAGGATGCCTTGCAATGTGCTGTTCAGAGGAGATCTCCCTCCACTCGTACTCTTACGGATTTATAGAAAGTCCTGCATGATTCATAGTGTCAATTCCCTCCAGCACTACTTTGGACATTAGTCGTGTCCATGCCACGTCATGTTGCGGCCACACTCTTCCTAGTTTAAACACTTCCGCTGGAGACCAAAATCCCCAGGCATGATCATTATTGAGCATATTTAGGATGCCTTGCAATGTGCTGTTCAGAGGAGATCTCCCTCCGCTCGTACTCTTACGGATTTATAGAAAGTCCTGCATGATTCATAGTGTCAATTCCCTCCAGCACTACTTTGGACATTAGTCGTGTCCATGCCACGTCATGTTGCGGCCACACTCTTCCTAGTTTAAACACTTCCGCTGGAGACCAAAATCCGCAGGCATGATCATTATTGAGCATATTTAGGATGCCTTGCAATGTGCTGTTCAGAGGAGATCTCCCTCCGCTCGTACTCTTACGGATTTATAGAAAGTCCTGCATGATTCATAGTGTCAATTCCCTCCAGCACTACTTTGGACATTAGTCGTGTCCATGCCACGTCATGTTGCGGCCACACTCTTCCTAGTTTAAACACTTCCGCTGGAGACCAAAATCCGCAGGCATGATCATTATTGAGCATATTTAGGATGCCTTGCAATGTGCTGTTCAGAGGAGATCTCCCTCCGCTCGTACTCTTACGGATTTATAGAAAGTCCTGCATGATTCATAGTGTCAATTCCCTCCAGCACTACTTTGGACATTAGTCGTGTCCATGATACGTCATGTTGCGGCCACACTCTTCCTAGTTTAAACACTTCCGCTGGAGACCAAAATCCGCAGGCATGATCATTATTGAGCATATTTAGGATGCCTTGCAATGTGCTGTTCAGAGGAGATCTCCCTCCGCTCGTACTCTTACGGATTTATAGAAAGTCCTGCATGATTCATAGTGTCAATTCCCTCCAGCACTACTTTGGACATTAGTCGTGTCCATGCCACGTCATGTTGCGGCCACACTCTTCCTAGTTTAAACACTTCCGCTGGAGACCAAAATCCGCAGGCATGATCATTATTGAGCATATTTAGGATGCCTTGCAATGTGCTGTTCAGAGGAGATCTCCCTCCGCTCGTACTCTTACGGATTTATAGAAAGTCCTGCATGATTCATAGTGTCAATTCCCTCCAGCACTACTTTGGACATTAGTCGTGTCCATGCCACGTCATGTTGCGGCCACACTCTTCCTAGTTTAAACACTTCCGCTGGAGACCAAAATCCCCAGACATGATCATTATTGAGCATATTTAGGATGCCTTGCAATGTGCTGTTCAGAGGAGATCTCCCTCCGCTCGTACTCTTACGGATTTATAGAAAGTCCTGCATGATTCATAGTGTCAATTCCCTCCAGCACTACTTTGGACATTAGTCGTGTCCATGATACGTCATGTTGCGGCCACACTCTTCCTAGTTTAAACACTTCCGCTGGAGACCAAAATCCGCAGGCATGATCATTATTGAGCATATTTAGGATGCCTTCCAATGTGCTGTTCAGAGGAGATCTCCCTCCGCTCGTACTCTTACGGATTTATAGAAAGTCCTGCATGATTCATAGTGTCAATTCCCTCCAGCACTACTTTGGACATTAGTCGTGTCCATGCCACGTCATGTTGCGGCCACACTCTTCCTAGTTTAAACACTTCCGCTGGACACCAAAATCCGCAGGCATGATCATTATTGAGCATATTTAGGATGCCTTGCAATGTGCTGTTCAGAGGAGATCTCCCTCCGCTCGTACTCTTACGGATTTATAGAAAGTCCTGCATGATTCATAGTGTCAATTCCCTCCAGCACTACTTTGGACATTAGTCGTGTCCATGCCACGTCATGTTGCGGCCACACTCTTCCTAGTTTAAACACTTCCGCTGGAGACCAAAATCCCCAGACATGATCATTATTGAGCGTATTTAGGATGCCTTGCAATGTGCTGTTCAGAGGAGATCTCCCTCCGCTCGTACTCTTACGGATTTATAGAAAGTCCTGCATGATTCATAGTGTCAATTCCCTCCAGCACTACTTTGGACATTAGTCGTGTCCATGCCACGTCATGTTGCGGCCACACTCTTCCTAGTTTAAACACTTCCGCTGGAGACCAAAATCCCCAGACATGATCATTATTGAGCGTATTTAGGATGCCTTGCAATGTGCTGTTCAGAGGAGATCTCCCTCCACTCGTACTCTTACGGATTTATAGAAAGTCCTGCATGATTCATAGTGTCAATTCCCTCCAGCACTACTTTGGACATTAGTCGTGTCCATGCCACGTCATGTTGCGGCCACACTCTTCCTAGTTTAAACACTTCCGCTGGAGACCAAAATCCCCAGGCATGATCATTATTGAGCATATTTAGGATGCCTTGCAATGTGCTGTTCAGAGGAGATCTCCCTCCGCTCGTACTCTTACGGATTTATAGAAAGTCCTGCATGATTCATAGTGTCAATTCCCTCCAGCACTACTTTGGACATTAGTCGTGTCCATGCCACGTCATGTTGCGGCCACACTCTTCCTAGTTTAAACACTTCCGCTGGAGACCAAAATCCGCAGGCATGATCATTATTGAGCATATTTAGGATGCCTTGCAATGTGCTGTTCAGAGGAGATCTCCCTCCGCTCGTACTCTTACGGATTTATAGAAAGTCCTGCATGATTCATAGTGTCAATTCCCTCCAGCACTACTTTGGACATTAGTCGTGTCCATGCCACGTCATGTTGCGGCCACACTCTTCCTAGTTTAAACACTTCCGCTGGAGACCAAAATCCGCAGGCATGATCATTATTGAGCATATTTAGGATGCCTTGCAATGTGCTGTTCAGAGGAGATCTCCCTCCGCTCGTACTCTTACGGATTTATAGAAAGTCCTGCATGATTCATAGTGTCAATTCCCTCCAGCACTACTTTGGACATTAGTCGTGTCCATGCCACGTCATGTTGCGGCCACACTCTTCCTAGTTTAAACACTTCCGCTGGAGACCAAAATCCCCAGGCATGATCATTATTGAGCATATTTAGGATGCCTTGCAATGTGCTGTTCAGAGGAGATCTCCCTCCGCTCGTACTCTTACGGATTTATAGAAAGTCCTGCATGATTCATAGTGTCAATTCCCTCCAGCACTACTTTGGACATTAGTCGTGTCCATGCCACGTCATGTTGCGGCCACACTCTTCCTAGTTTAAACACTTCCGCTGGAGACCAAAATCCCCAGGCATGATCATTATTGAGCATATTTAGGATGCCTTGCAATGTGCTGTTCAGAGGAGATCTCCCTCCGCTCGTACTCTTACGGATTTATAGAAAGTCCTGCATGATTCATAGTGTCAATTCCCTCCAGCACTACTTTGGACATTAGTCGTGTCCATGCCACGTCATGTTGCGGCCACACTCTTCCTAGTTTAAACACTTCCGCTGGAGACCAAAATCCCCAGGCATGATCATTATTGAGCATATTTAGGATGCCTTGCAATGTGCTGTTCAGAGGAGATCTCCCTCCGCTCGTACTCTTACGGATTTATAGAAAGTCCTGCATGATTCATAGTGTCAATTCCCTCCAGCACTACTTTGGACATTAGTCGTGTCCATGCCACGTCATGTTGCGGCCACACTCTTCCTAGTTTAAACACTTCCGCTGGAGACCAAAATCCGCAGGCATGATCATTATTGAGCATATTTAGGATGCCTTGCAATGTGCTGTTCAGAGGAGATCTCCCTCCGCTCGTACTCTTACGGATTTATAGAAAGTCCTGCATGATTCATAGTGTCAATTCCCTCCAGCACTACTTTGGACATTAGTCGTGTCCATGCCACGTCATGTTGCGGCCACACTCTTCCTAGTTTAAACACTTCCGCTGGAGACCAAAATCCCCAGACATGATCATTATTGAGCATATTTAGGATGCCTTGCAATGTGCTGTTCAGAGGAGATCTCCCTCCGCTCGTACTCTTACGGATTTATAGAAAGTCCTGCATGATTCATAGTGTCAATTCCCTCCAGCACTACTTTGGACATTAGTCGTGTCCATGCCACGTCATGTTGCGGCCACACTCTTCCTAGTTTAAACACTTCCGCTGGAGACCAAAATCCGCAGGCATGATCATTATTGAGCATATTTAGGATGCCTTGCAATGTGCTGTTCAGAGGAGATCTCCCTCCGCTCGTACTCTTACGGATTTATAGAAAGTCCTGCATGATTCATAGTGTCAATTCCCTCCAGCACTACTTTGGACATTAGTCGTGTCCATGCCACGTCATGTTGCGGCCACACTCTTCCTAGTTTAAACACTTCCGCTGGAGACCAAAATCCGCAGGCATGATCATTATTGAGCATATTTAGGATGCCTTGCAATGTGCTGTTCAGAGGAGATCTCCCTCCGCTCGTACTCTTACGGATTTATAGAAAGTCCTGCATGATTCATAGTGTCAATTCCCTCCAGCACTACTTTGGACATTAGTCGTGTCCATGCCACGTCATGTTGCGGCCACACTCTTCCTAGTTTAAACACTTCCGCTGGAGACCAAAATCCGCAGGCATGATCATTATTGAGCATATTTAGGATGCCTTGCAATGTGCTGTTCAGAGGAGATCTCCCTCCGCTCGTACTCTTACGGATTTATAGAAAGTCCTGCATGATTCATAGTGTCAATTCCCTCCAGCACTACTTTGGACATTAGTCGGGTCCATGCCACGTCATGTTGCGGCCACACTCTTCCTAGTTTAAACACTTCCGCTGGAGACCAAAATCCGCAGGCATGATCATTATTGAGCATATTTAGGATGCCTTGCAATGTGCTGTTCAGAGGAGATCTCCCTCCGCTCGTACTCTTACGGATTTATAGAAAGTCCTGCATGATTCATAGTGTCAATTCCCTCCAGCACTACTTTGGACATTAGTCGTGTCCATGCCACGTCATGTTGCGGCCACACTCTTCCTAGTTTAAACACTTCCGCTGGAGACCAAAATCCCCAGGCATGATCATTATTGAGCATATTTAGGATGCCTTGCAATGTGCTGTTCAGAGGAGATCTCCCTCCGCTCGTACTCTTACGGATTTATAGAAAGTCCTGCATGATTCATAGTGTCAATTCCCTCCAGCACTACTTTGGACATTAGTCGTGTCCATGCCACGTCATGTTGCGGCCACACTCTTCCTAGTTTAAACACTTCCGCTGGAGACCAAAATCCCCAGACATGATCATTATTGAGCATATTTAGGATGCCTTGCAATGTGCTGTTCAGAGGAGATCTCCCTCCGCTCGTACTCTTACGGATTTATAGAAAGTCCTGCATGATTCATAGTGTCAATTCCCTCCAGCACTACTTTGGACATTAGTCGTGTCCATGCCACGTCATGTTGCGGCCACACTCTTCCTAGTTTAAACACTTCCGCTGGAGACCAAAATCCGCAGGCATGATCATTATTGAGCATATTTAGGATGCCTTGCAATGTGCTGTTCAGAGGAGATCTCCCTCCGCTCGTACTCTTACGGATTTATAGAAAGTCCTGCATGATTCATAGTGTCAATTCCCTCCAGCACTACTTTGGACATTAGTCGTGTCCATGCCACGTCATGTTGCGGCCACACTCTTCCTAGTTTAAACACTTCCGCTGGAGACCAAAATCCGCAGGCATGATCATTATTGAGCATATTTAGGATGCCTTGCAATGTGCTGTTCAGAGGAGATCTCCCTCCGCTCGTACTCTTACGGATTTATAGAAAGTCCTGCATGATTCATAGTGTCAATTCCCTCCAGCACTACTTTGGACATTAGTCGTGTCCATGCCACGTCATGTTGCGGCCACACTCTTCCTAGTTTAAACACTTCCGCTGGAGACCAAAATCCGCAGGCATGATCATTATTGAGCATATTTAGGATGCCTTGCAATGTGCTGTTCAGAGGAGATCTCCCTCCGCTCGTACTCTTACGGATTTATAGAAAGTCCTGCATGATTCATAGTGTCAATTCCCTCCAGCACTACTTTGGACATTAGTCGTGTCCATGCCACGTCATGTTGCGGCCACACTCTTCCTAGTTTAAACACTTCCGCTGGAGACCAAAATCCCCAGACATGATCATTATTGAGCATATTTAGGATGCCTTGCAATGTGCTGTTCAGAGGAGATCTCCCTCCGCTCGTACTCTTACGGATTTATAGAAAGTCCTGCATGATTCATAGTGTCAATTCCCTCCAGCACTACTTTGGACATTAGTCGTGTCCATGCCACGTCATGTTGCGGCCACACTCTTCCTAGTTTAAACACTTCCGCTGGAGACCAAAATCCGCAGGCATGATCATTATTGAGCATATTTAGGATGCCTTGCAATGTGCTGTTCAGAGGAGATCTCCCTCCGCTCGTACTCTTACGGATTTATAGAAAGTCCTGCATGATTCATAGTGTCAATTCCCTCCAGCACTACTTTGGACATTAGTCGTGTCCATGCCACGTCATGTTGCGGCCACACTCTTCCTAGTTTAAACACTTCCGCTGGAGACCAAAATCCGCAGGCATGATCATTATTGAGCATATTTAGGATGCCTTGCAATGTGCTGTTCAGAGGAGATCTCCCTCCGCTCGTACTCTTACGGATTTATAGAAAGTCCTGCATGATTCATAGTGTCAATTCCCTCCAGCACTACTTTGGACATTAGTCGTGTCCATGCCACGTCATGTTGCGGCCACACTCTTCCTAGTTTAAACACTTCCGCTGGAGACCAAAATCCGCAGGCATGATCATTATTGAGCATATTTAGGATGCCTTGCAATGTGCTGTTCAGAGGAGATCTCCCTCCGCTCGTACTCTTACGGATTTATAGAAAGTCCTGCATGATTCATAGTGTCAATTCCCTCCAGCACTACTTTGGACATTAGTCGTGTCCATGCCACGTCATGTTGCGGCCACACTCTTCCTAGTTTAAACACTTCCGCTGGAGACCAAAATCCGCAGGCATGATCATTATTGAGCATATTTAGGATGCCTTGCAATGTGCTGTTCAGAGGAGATCTCCCTCCGCTCGTACTCTTACGGATTTATAGAAAGTCCTGCATGATTCATAGTGTCAATTCCCTCCAGCACTACTTTGGACATTAGTCGTGTCCATGCCACGTCATGTTGCGGCCACACTATTCCTAGTTTAAACACTTCCGCTGGAGACCAAAATCCGCAGGCATGATCATTATTGAGCATATTTAGGATGCCTTGCAATGTGCTGTTCAGAGGAGATCTCCCTCCGCTCGTACTCTTACGGATTTATAGAAAGTCCTGCATGATTCATAGTGTCAATTCCCTCCAGCACTACTTTGGACATTAGTCGTGTCCATGCCACGTCATGTTGCGGCCACACTCTTCCTAGTTTAAACACTTCCGCTGGAGACCAAAATCCGCAGGCATGATCATTATTGAGCATATTTAGGATGCCTTGCAATGTGCTGTTCAGAGGAGATCTCCCTCCGCTCGTACTCTTACGGATTTATAGAAAGTCCTGCATGATTCATAGTGTCAATTCCCTCCAGCACTACTTTGGACATTAGTCGTGTCCATGCCACGTCATGTTGCGGCCACACTCTTCCTAGTTTAAACACTTCCGCTGGAGACCAAAATCCCCAGGCATGATCATTATTGAGCATATTTAGGATGCCTTGCAATGTGCTGTTCAGAGGAGATCTCCCTCCGCTCGTACTCTTACGGATTTATAGAAAGTCCTGCATGATTCATAGTGTCAATTCCCTCCAGCACTACTTTGGACATTAGTCGTGTCCATGCCACGTCATGTTGCGGCCACACTCTTCCTAGTTTAAACACTTCCGCTGGAGACCAAAATCCCCAGGCATGATCATTATTGAGCATATTTAGGATGCCTTGCAATGTGCTGTTCAGAGGAGATCTCCCTCCGCTCGTACTCTTACGGATTTATAGAAAGTCCTGCATGATTCATAGTGTCAATTCCCTCCAGCACTACTTTGGACATTAGTCGTGTCCATGCCACGTCATGTTGCGGCCACACTCTTCCTAGTTTAAACACTTCCGCTGGAGACCAAAATCCGCAGGCATGATCATTATTGAGCATATTTAGGATGCCTTGCAATGTGCTGTTCAGAGGAGATCTCCCTCCGCTCGTACTCTTACGGATTTATAGAAAGTCCTGCATGATTCATAGTGTCAATTCCCTCCAGCACTACTTTGGACATTAGTCGTGTCCATGCCACGTCATGTTGCGGCCACACTCTTCCTAGTTTAAACACTTCCGCTGGAGACCAAAATCCCCAGGCATGATCATTATTGAGCATATTTAGGATGCCTTGCAATGTGCTGTTCAGAGGAGATCTCCCTCCGCTCGTACTCTTACGGATTTATAGAAAGTCCTGCATGATTCATAGTGTCAATTCCCTCCAGCACTACTTTGGACATTAGTCGTGTCCATGCCACGTCATGTTGCGGCCACACTCTTCCTAGTTTAAACACTTCCGCTGGAGACCAAAATCCGCAGGCATGATCATTATTGAGCATATTTAGGATGCCTTGCAATGTGCTGTTCAGAGGAGATCTCCCTCCGCTCGTACTCTTACGGATTTATAGAAAGTCCTGCATGATTCATAGTGTCAATTCCCTCCAGCACTACTTTGGACATTAGTCGTGTCCATGCCACGTCATGTTGCGGCCACACTCTTCCTAGTTTAAACACTTCCGCTGGAGACCAAAATCCGCAGGCATGATCATTATTGAGCATATTTAGGATGCCTTGCAATGTGCTGTTCAGAGGAGATCTCCCTCCGCTCGTACTCTTACGGATTTATAGAAAGTCCTGCATGATTCATAGTGTCAATTCCCTCCAGCACTACTTTGGACATTAGTCGTGTCCATGCCACGTCATGTTGCGGCCACACTCTTCCTAGTTTAAACACTTCCGCTGGAGACCAAAATCCGCAGGCATGATCATTATTGAGCATATTTAGGATGCCTTGCAATGTGCTGTTCAGAGGAGATCTCCCTCCGCTCGTACTCTTACGGATTTATAGAAAGTCCTGCATGATTCATAGTGTCAATTCCCTCCAGCACTACTTTGGACATTAGTCGTGTCCATGCCACGTCATGTTGCGGCCACACTCTTCCTAGTTTAAACACTTCCGCTGGAGACCAAAATCCGCAGGCATGATCATTATTGAGCATATTTAGGATGCCTTGCAATGTGCTGTTCAGAGGAGATCTCCCTCCGCTCGTACTCTTACGGATTTATAGAAAGTCCTGCATGATTCATAGTGTCAATTCCCTCCAGCACTACTTTGGACATTAGTCGTGTCCATGCCACGTCATGTTGCGGCCACACTCTTCCTAGTTTAAACACTTCCGCTGGAGACCAAAATCCGCAGGCATGATCATTATTGAGCATATTTAGGATGCCTTGCAATGTGCTGTTCAGAGGAGATCTCCCTCCGCTCGTACTCTTACGGATTTATAGAAAGTCCTGCATGATTCATAGTGTCAATTCCCTCCAGCACTACTTTGGACATTAGTCGTGTCCATGCCACGTCATGTTGCGGCCACACTCTTCCTAGTTTAAACACTTCCGCTGGAGACCAAAATCCGCAGGCATGATCATTATTGAGCATATTTAGGATGCCTTGCAATGTGCTGTTCAGAGGAGATGTCCCTCCGCTCGTACTCTTACGGATTTATAGAAAGTCCTGCATGATTCATAGTGTCAATTCCCTCCAGCACTACTTTGGACATTAGTCGTGTCCATGCCACGTCATGTTGCGGCCACACTCTTCCTAGTTTAAACACTTCCGCTGGAGACCAAAATCCGCAGGCATGATCATTATTGAGCATATTTAGGATGCCTTGCAATGTGCTGTTCAGAGGAGATCTCCCTCCGCTCGTACTCTTACGGATTTATAGAAAGTCCTGCATGATTCATAGTGTCAATTCCCTCCAGCACTACTTTGGACATTAGTCGTGTCCATGCCACGTCATGTTGCGGCCACACTCTTCCTAGTTTAAACACTTCCGCTGGAGACCAAAATCCGCAGGCATGATCATTATTGAGCATATTTAGGATGCCTTGCAATGTGCTGTTCAGAGGAGATCTCCCTCCGCTCGTACTCTTACGGATTTATAGAAAGTCCTGCATGATTCATAGTGTCAATTCCCTCCAGCACTACTTTGGACATTAGTCGTGTCCATGCCACGTCATGTTGCGGCCACACTCTTCCTAGTTTAAACACTTCCGCTGGAGACCAAAATCCGCAGGCATGATCATTATTGAGCATATTTAGGATGCCTTGCAATGTGCTGTTCAGAGGAGATCTCCCTCCGCTCGTACTCTTACGGATTTATAGAAAGTCCTGCATGATTCATAGTGTCAATTCCCTCCAGCACTACTTTGGACATTAGTCGTGTCCATGCCACGTCATGTTGCGGCCACACTCTTCCTAGTTTAAACACTTCCGCTGGAGACCAAAATCCGCAGGCATGATCATTATTGAGCATATTTAGGATGCCTTGCAATGTGCTGTTCAGAGGAGATCTCCCTCCGCTCGTACTCTTACGGATTTATAGAAAGTCCTGCATGATTCATAGTGTCAATTCCCTCCAGCACTACTTTGGACATTAGTCGTGTCCATGCCACGTCATGTTGCGGCCACACTCTTCCTAGTTTAAACACTTCCGCTGGAGACCAAAATCCGCAGGCATGATCATTATTGAGCATATTTAGGATGCCTTGCAATGTGCTGTTCAGAGGAGATCTCCCTCCGCTCGTACTCTTACGGATTTATAGAAAGTCCTGCATGATTCATAGTGTCAATTCCCTCCAGCACTACTTTGGACATTAGTCGTGTCCATGCCACGTCATGTTGCGGCCACACTCTTCCTAGTTTAAACACTTCCGCTGGAGACCAAAATCCGCAGGCATGATCATTATTGAGCATATTTAGGATGCCTTGCAATGTGCTGTTCAGAGGAGATCTCCCTCCGCTCGTACTCTTACGGATTTATAGAAAGTCCTGCATGATTCATAGTGTCAATTCCCTCCAGCACTACTTTGGACATTAGTCGTGTCCATGCCACGTCATGTTGCGGCCACACTCTTCCTAGTTTAAACACTTCCGCTGGAGACCAAAATCCGCAGGCATGATCATTATTGAGCATATTTAGGATGCCTTGCAATGTGCTGTTCAGAGGAGATCTCCCTCCGCTCGTACTCTTACGGATTTATAGAAAGTCCTGCATGATTCATAGTGTCAATTCCCTCCAGCACTACTTTGGACATTAGTCGTGTCCATGCCACGTCATGTTGCGGCCACACTCTTCCTAGTTTAAACACTTCCGCTGGAGACCAAAATCCGCAGGCATGATCATTATTGAGCATATTTAGGATGCCTTGCAATGTGCTGTTCAGAGGAGATCTCCCTCCGCTCGTACTCTTACGGATTTATAGAAAGTCCTGCATGATTCATAGTGTCAATTCCCTCCAGCACTACTTTGGACATTAGTCGTGTCCATGCCACGTCATGTTGCGGCCACACTCTTCCTAGTTTAAACACTTCCGCTGGAGACCAAAATCCGCAGGCATGATCATTATTGAGCATATTTAGGATGCCTTGCAATGTGCTGTTCAGAGGAGATCTCCCTCCGCTCGTACTCTTACGGATTTATAGAAAGTCCTGCATGATTCATAGTGTCAATTCCCTCCAGCACTACTTTGGACATTAGTCGTGTCCATGCCACGTCATGTTGCGGCCACACTCTTCCTAGTTTAAACACTTCCGCTGGAGACCAAAATCCGCAGGCATGATCATTATTGAGCATATTTAGGATGCCTTGCAATGTGCTGTTCAGAGGAGATCTCCCTCCGCTCGTACTCTTACGGATTTATAGAAAGTCCTGCATGATTCATAGTGTCAATTCCCTCCAGCACTACTTTGGACATTAGTCGTGTCCATGCCACGTCATGTTGCGGCCACACTCTTCCTAGTTTAAACACTTCCGCTGGAGACCAAAATCCGCAGGCATGATCATTATTGAGCATATTTAGGATGCCTTGCAATGTGCTGTTCAGAGGAGATCTCCCTCCGCTCGTACTCTTACGGATTTATAGAAAGTCCTGCATGATTCATAGTGTCAATTCCCTCCAGCACTACTTTGGACATTAGTCGTGTCCATGCCACGTCATGTTGCGGCTACACTCTTCCTAGTTTAAACACTTCCGCTGGAGACCAAAATCCCCAGGCATGATCATTATTGAGCATATTTAGGATGCCTTGCAATGTGCTGTTCAGAGGAGATCTCCCTCCGCTCGTACTCTTACGGATTTATAGAAAGTCCTGCATGATTCATAGTGTCAATTCCCTCCAGCACTACTTTGGACATTAGTCGTGTCCATGCCACGTCATGTTGCGGCCACACTCTTCCTAGTTTAAACACTTCCGCTGGAGACCAAAATCCGCAGGCATGATCATTATTGAGCATATTTAGGATGCCTTGCAATGTGCTGTTCAGAGGAGATCTCCCTCCGCTCGTACTCTTACGGATTTATAGAAAGTCCTGCATGATTCATAGTGTCAATTCCCTCCAGCACTACTTTGGACATTAGTCGTGTCCATGCCACGTCATGTTGCGGCCACACTCTTCCTAGTTTAAACACTTCCGCTGGAGACCAAAATCCGCAGGCATGATCATTATTGAGCATATTTAGGATGCCTTGCAATGTGCTGTTCAGAGGAGATCTCCCTCCGCTCGTACTCTTACGGATTTATAGAAAGTCCTGCATGATTCATAGTGTCAATTCCCTCCAGCACTACTTTGGACATTAGTCGTGTCCATGCCACGTCATGTTGCGGCCACACTCTTCCTAGTTTAAACACTTCCGCTGGAGACCAAAATCCGCAGGCATGATCATTATTGAGCATATTTAGGATGCCTTGCAATGTGCTGTTCAGAGGAGATCTCCCTCCGCTCGTACTCTTACGGATTTATAGAAAGTCCTGCATGATTCATAGTGTCAATTCCCTCCAGCACTACTTTGGACATTAGTCGTGTCCATGCCACGTCATGTTGCGGCCACACTCTTCCTAGTTTAAACACTTCCGCTGGAGACCAAAATCCCCAGGCATGATCATTATTGAGCATATTTAGGATGCCTTGCAATGTGCTGTTCAGAGGAGATCTCCCTCCGCTCGTACTCTTACGGATTTATAGAAAGTCCTGCATGATTCATAGTGTCAATTCCCTCCAGCACTACTTTGGACATTAGTCGTGTCCATGCCACGTCATGTTGCGGCCACACTCTTCCTAGTTTAAACACTTCCGCTGGAGACCAAAATCCGCAGGCATGATCATTATTGAGCATATTTAGGATGCCTTGCAATGTGCTGTTCAGAGGAGATCTCCCTCCGCTCGTACTCTTACGGATTTATAGAAAGTCCTGCATGATTCATAGTGTCAATTCCCTCCAGCACTACTTTGGACATTAGTCGTGTCCATGCCACGTCATGTTGCGGCCACACTCTTCCTAGTTTAAACACTTCCGCTGGAGACCAAAATCCGCAGGCATGATCATTATTGAGCATATTTAGGATGCCTTGCAATGTGCTGTTCAGAGGAGATCTCCCTCCGCTCGTACTCTTACGGATTTATAGAAAGTCCTGCATGATTCATAGTGTCAATTCCCTCCAGCACTACTTTGGACATTAGTCGTGTCCATGCCACGTCATGTTGCGGCCACACTCTTCCTAGTTTAAACACTTCCGCTGGAGACCAAAATCCCCAGGCATGATCATTATTGAGCATATTTAGGATGCCTTGCAATGTGCTGTTCAGAGGAGATCTCCCTCCGCTCGTACTCTTACGGATTTATAGAAAGTCCTGCATGATTCATAGTGTCAATTCCCTCCAGCACTACTTTGGACATTAGTCGTGTCCATGCCACGTCATGTTGCGGCCACACTCTTCCTAGTTTAAACACTTCCGCTGGAGACCAAAATCCGCAGGCATGATCATTATTGAGCATATTTAGGATGCCTTGCAATGTGCTGTTCAGAGGAGATCTCCCTCCGCTCGTACTCTTACGGATTTATAGAAAGTCCTGCATGATTCATAGTGTCAATTCCCTCCAGCACTACTTTGGACATTAGTCGTGTCCATGCCACGTCATGTTGCGGCCACACTCTTCCTAGTTTAAACACTTCCGCTGGAGACCAAAATCCGCAGGCATGATCATTATTGAGCATATTTAGGATGCCTTGCAATGTGCTGTTCAGAGGAGATCTCCCTCCGCTCGTACCCTTACGGATTTATAGAAAGTCCTGCATGATTCATAGTGTCAATTCCCTCCAGCACTACTTTGGACATTAGTCGTGTCCATGCCACGTCATGTTGCGGCCACACTCTTCCTAGTTTAAACACTTCCGCTGGAGACCAAAATCCCCAGGCATGATCATTATTGAGCATATTTAGGATGCCTTGCAATATGCTGTTCAGAGGAGATCTCCCTCCGCTCGTACTCTTACGGATTTATAGAAAGTCCTGCATGATTCATAGTGTCAATTCCCTCCAGCACTACTTTGGACATTAGTCGTGTCCATGCCACGTCATGTTGCGGCCACACTCTTCCTAGTTTAAACACTTCCGCTGGAGACCAAAATCCCCAGGCATGATCATTATTGAGCATATTTAGGATGCCTTGCAATGTGCTGTTCAGAGGAGATCTCCCTCCGCTCGTACTCTTACGGATTTATAGAAAGTCCTGCATGATTCATAGTGTCAATTCCCTCCAGCACTACTTTGGACATTAGTCGTGTCCATGCCACGTCATGTTGCGGCCACACTCTTCCTAGTTTAAACACTTCCGCTGGAGACCAAAATCCGCAGGCATGATCATTATTGAGCATATTTAGGATGCCTTGCAATGTGCTGTTCAGAGGAGATCTCCCTCCGCTCGTACTCTTACGGATTTATAGAAAGTCCTGCATGATTCATAGTGTCAATTCCCTCCAGCACTACTTTGGACATTAGTCGTGTCCATGCCACGTCATGTTGCGGCCACACTCTTCCTAGTTTAAACACTTCCGCTGGAGACCAAAATCCCCAGGCATGATCATTATTGAGCATATTTAGGATGCCTTGCAATGTGCTGTTCAGAGGAGATCTCCCTCCGCTCGTACTCTTACGGATTTATAGAAAGTCCTGCATGATTCATAGTGTCAATTCCCTCCAGCACTACTTTGGACATTAGTCGTGTCCATGCCACGTCATGTTGCGGCCACACTCTTCCTAGTTTAAACACTTCCGCTGGAGACCAAAATCCCCAGGCATGATCATTATTGAGCATATTTAGGATGCCTTGCAATGTGCTGTTCAGAGGAGATCTCCCTCCGCTCGTACTCTTACGGATTTATAGAAAGTCCTGCATGATTCATAGTGTCAATTCCCTCCAGCACTACTTTGGACATTAGTCGTGTCCATGCCACGTCATGTTGCGGCCACACTCTTCCTAGTTTAAACACTTCCGCTGGAGACCAAAATCCGCAGGCATGATCATTATTGAGCATATTTAGGATGCCTTGCAATGTGCTGTTCAGAGGAGATCTCCCTCCGCTCGTACTCTTACGGATTTATAGAAAGTCCTGCATGATTCATAGTGTCAATTCCCTCCAGCACTACTTTGGACATTAGTCGTGTCCATGCCACGTCATGTTGCGGCCACACTCTTCCTAGTTTAAACACTTCCGCTGGAGACCAAAATCCCCAGGCATGATCATTATTGAGCATATTTTGGATGCCTTGCAATGTGCTGTTCAGAGGAGATCTCCCTCCGCTCGTACTCTTACGGATTTATAGAAAGTCCTGCATGATTCATAGTGTCAATTCCCTCCAGCACTACTTTGGACATTAGTCGTGTCCATGCCACGTCATGTTGCGGCCACACTCTTCCTAGTTTAAACACTTCCGCTGGAGACCAAAATCCCCAGGCATGATCATTATTGAGCATATTTAGGATGCCTTGCAATGTGCTGTTCAGAGGAGATCTCCCTCCGCTCGTACTCTTACGGATTTATAGAAAGTCCTGCATGATTCATAGTGTCAATTCCCTCCAGCACTACTTTGGACATTAGTCGTGTCCATGCCACGTCATGTTGCGGCCACACTCTTCCTAGTTTAAACACTTCCGCTGGAGACCAAAATCCGCAGGCATGATCATTATTGAGCATATTTAGGATGCCTTGCAATGTGCTGTTCAGAGGAGATCTCCCTCCGCTCGTACTCTTACGGATTTATAGAAAGTCCTGCATGATTCATAGTGTCAATTCCCTCCAGCACTACTTTGGACATTAGTCGTGTCCATGCCACGTCATGTTGCGGCCACACTCTTCCTAGTTTAAACACTTCCGCTGGAGACCAAAATCCGCAGGCATGATCATTATTGAGCATATTTAGGATGCCTTGCAATGTGCTGTTCAGAGGAGATGTCCCTCCGCTCGTACTCTTACGGATTTATAGAAAGTCCTGCATGATTCATAGTGTCAATTCCCTCCAGCACTACTTTGGACATTAGTCGTGTCCATGCCACGTCATGTTGCGGCCACACTCTTCCTAGTTTAAACACTTCCGCTGGAGACCAAAATCCGCAGGCATGATCATTATTGAGCATATTTAGGATGCCTTGCAATGTGCTGTTCAGAGGAGATCTCCCTCCGCTCGTACTCTTACGGATTTATAGAAAGTCCTGCATGATTCATAGTGTCAATTCCCTCCAGCACTACTTTGGACATTAGTCGTGTCCATGCCACGTCATGTTGCGGCCACACTCTTCCTAGTTTAAACACTTCCGCTGGAGACCAAAATCCGCAGGCATGATCATTATTGAGCATATTTAGGATGCCTTGCAATGTGCTGTTCAGAGGAGATCTCCCTCCGCTCGTACTCTTACGGATTTATAGAAAGTCCTGCATGATTCATAGTGTCAATTCCCTCCAGCACTACTTTGGACATTAGTCGTGTCCATGCCACGTCATGTTGCGGCCACACTCTTCCTAGTTTAAACACTTCCGCTGGAGACCAAAATCCCCAGGCATGATCATTATTGAGCATATTTAGGATGCCTTGCAATGTGCTGTTCAGAGGAGATCTCCCTCCGCTCGTACTCTTACGGATTTATAGAAAGTCCTGCATGATTCATAGTGTCAATTCCCTCCAGCACTACTTTGGACATTAGTCGTGTCCATGCCACGTCATGTTGCGGCCACACTCTTCCTAGTTTAAACACTTCCGCTGGAGACCAAAATCCGCAGGCATGATCATTATTGAGCATATTTAGGATGCCTTGCAATGTGCTGTTCAGAGGAGATCTCCCTCCGCTCGTACTCTTACGGATTTATAGAAAGTCCTGCATGATTCATAGTGTCAATTCCCTCCAGCACTACTTTGGACATTAGTCGTGTCCATGCCACGTCATGTTGCGGCCACACTCTTCCTAGTTTAAACACTTCCGCTGGAGACCAAAATCCCCAGGCATGATCATTATTGAGCATATTTAGGATGCCTTGCAATGTGCTGTTCAGAGGAGATCTCCCTCCGCTCGTACTCTTACGGATTTATAGAAAGTCCTGCATGATTCATAGTGTCAATTCCCTCCAGCACTACTTTGGACATTAGTCGTGTCCATGCCACGTCATGTTGCGGCCACACTCTTCCTAGTTTAAACACTTCCGCTGGAGACCAAAATCCCCAGGCATGATCATTATTGAGCATATTTAGGATGCCTTGCAATGTGCTGTTCAGAGGAGATCTCCCTCCGCTCGTACTCTTACGGATTTATAGAAAGTCCTGCATGATTCATAGTGTCAATTCCCTCCAGCACTACTTTGGACATTAGTCGTGTCCATGCCACGTCATGTTGCGGCCACACTCTTCCTAGTTTAAACACTTCCGCTGGAGACCAAAATCCGCAGGCATGATCATTATTGAGCATATTTAGGATGCCTTGCAATGTGCTGTTCAGAGGAGATCTCCCTCCGCTCGTACTCTTACGGATTTATAGAAAGTCCTGCATGATTCATAGTGTCAATTCCCTCCAGCACTACTTTGGACATTAGTCGTGTCCATGCCACGTCATGTTGCGGCCACACTCTTCCTAGTTTAAACACTTCCGCTGGAGACCAAAATCCGCAGGCATGATCATTATTGAGCATATTTAGGATGCCTTGCAATGTGCTGTTCAGAGGAGATCTCCCTCCGCTCGTACTCTTACGGATTTATAGAAAGTCCTGCATGATTCATAGTGTCAATTCCCTCCAGCACTACTTTGGACATTAGTCGTGTCCATGCCACGTCATGTTGCGGCCACACTCTTCCTAGTTTAAACACTTCCGCTGGAGACCAAAATCCCCAGGCATGATCATTATTGAGCATATTTAGGATGCCTTGCAATGTGCTGTTCAGAGGAGATCTCCCTCCGCTCGTACTCTTACGGATTTATAGAAAGTCCTGCATGATTCATAGTGTCAATTCCCTCCAGCACTACTTTGGACATTAGTCGTGTCCATGCCACGTCATGTTGCGGCCACACTCTTCCTAGTTTAAACACTTCCGCTGGAGACCAAACTCCCCAGGCATGATCATTATTGAGCATATTTAGGATGCCTTGCAATGTGCTGTTCAGAGGAGATCTCCCTCCGCTCGTACTCTTACGGATTTATAGAAAGTCCTGCATGATTCATAGTGTCAATTCCCTCCAGCACTACTTTGGACATTAGTCGTGTCCATGCCACGTCATGTTGCGGCCACACTCTTCCTAGTTTAAACACTTCCGCTGGAGACCAAAATCCGCAGGCATGATCATTATTGAGCATATTTAGGATGCCTTGCAATGTGCTGTTCAGAGGAGATCTCCCTCCGCTCGTACTCTTACGGATTTATAGAAAGTCCTGCATGATTCATAGTGTCAATTCCCTCCAGCACTACTTTGGACATTAGTCGTGTCCATGCCACGTCATGTTGCGGCCACACTCTTCCTAGTTTAAACACTTCCGCTGGAGACCAAAATCCGCAGGCATGATCATTATTGAGCATATTTAGGATGCCTTGCAATGTGCTGTTCAGAGGAGATCTCCCTCCGCTCGTACTCTTACGGATTTATAGAAAGTCCTGCATGATTCATAGTGTCAATTCCCTCCAGCACTACTTTGGACATTAGTCGTGTCCATGCCACGTCATGTTGCGGCCACACTCTTCCTAGTTTAAACACTTCCGCTGGAGACCAAAATCCCCAGGCATGATCATTATTGAGCATATTTAGGATGCCTTGCAATGTGCTGTTCAGAGGAGATCTCCCTCCGCTCGTACTCTTACGGATTTATAGAAAGTCCTGCATGATTCATAGTGTCAATTCCCTCCAGCACTACTTTGGACATTAGTCGTGTCCATGCCACGTCATGTTGCGGCCACACTCTTCCTAGTTTAAACACTTCCGCTGGAGACCAAAATCCCCAGGCATGATCATTATTGAGCATATTTAGGATGCCTTGCAATGTGCTGTTCAGAGGAGATCTCCCTCCGCTCGTACTCTTACGGATTTATAGAAAGTCCTGCATGATTCATAGTGTCAATTCCCTCCAGCACTACTTTGGACATTAGTCGTGTAAATGCCACGTCATGTTGCGGCCACACTCTTCCTAGTTTAAACACTTCCGCTGGAGACCAAAATCCCCAGGCATGATCATTATTGAGCATATTTAGGATGCCTTGCAATGTGCTGTTCAGAGGAGATCTCCCTCCGCTCGTACTCTTACGGATTTATAGAAAGTCCTGCATGATTCATAGTGTCAATTCCCTCCAGCACTACTTTGGACATTAGTCGTGTCCATGCCACGTCATGTTGCGGCCACACTCTTCCTAGTTTAAACACTTCCGCTGGAGACCAAAATCCGCAGGCATGATCATTATTGAGCATATTTAGGATGCCTTGCAATGTGCTGTTCAGAGGAGATCTCCCTCCGCTCGTACTCTTACGGATTTATAGAAAGTCCTGCATGATTCATAGTGTCAATTCCCTCCAGCACTACTTTGGACATTAGTCGTGTCCATGCCACGTCATGTTGCGGCCACACTCTTCCTAGTTTAAACACTTCCGCTGGAGACCAAAATCCCCAGGCATGATCATTATTGAGCATATTTAGGATGCCTTGCAATGTGCTGTTCAGAGGAGATCTCCCTCCGCTCGTACTCTTACGGATTTATAGAAAGTCCTGCATGATTCATAGTGTCAATTCCCTCCAGCACTACTTTGGACATTAGTCGTGTCCATGCCACGTCATGTTGCGGCCACACTCTTCCTAGTTTAAACACTTCCGCTGGAGACCAAAATCCGCAGGCATGATCATTATTGAGCATATTTAGGATGCCTTGCAATGTGCTGTTCAGAGGAGATCTCCCTCCGCTCGTACTCTTACGGATTTATAGAAAGTCCTGCATGATTCATAGTGTCAATTCCCTCCAGCACTACTTTGGACATTAGTCGTGTCCATGCCACGTCATGTTGCGGCCACACTCTTCCTAGTTTAAACACTTCCGCTGGAGACCAAAATCCGCAGGCATGATCATTATTGAGCATATTTAGGATGCCTTGCAATGTGCTGTTCAGAGGAGATCTCCCTCCGCTCGTACTCTTACGGATTTATAGAAAGTCCTGCATGATTCATAGTGTCAATTCCCTCCAGCACTACTTTGGACATTAGTCGTGTCCATGCCACGTCATGTTGCGGCCACACTCTTCCTAGTTTAAACACTTCCGCTGGAGACCAAAATCCGCAGGCATGATCATTATTGAGCATATTTAGGATGCCTTGCAATGTGCTGTTCAGAGGAGATCTCCCTCCGCTCGTACTCTTACGGATTTATAGAAAGTCCTGCATGATTCATAGTGTCAATTCCCTCCAGCACTACTTTGGACATTAGTCGTGTCCATGCCACGTCATGTTGCGGCCACACTCTTCCTAGTTTAAACACTTCCGCTGGAGACCAAAATCCGCAGGCATGATCATTATTGAGCATATTTAGGTTGCCTTGCAATGTGCTGTTCAGAGGAGATCTCCCTCCGCTCGTACTCTTACGGATTTATAGAAAGTCCTGCATGATTCATAGTGTCAATTCCCTCCAGCACTACTTTGGACATTAGTCGTGTCCATGCCACGTCATGTTGCGGCCACACTCTTCCTAGTTTAAACACTTCCGCTGGAGACCAAAATCCGCAGGCATGATCATTATTGAGCATATTTAGGATGCCTTGCAATGTGCTGTTCAGAGGAGATCTCCCTCCGCTCGTACTCTTACGGATTTATAGAAAGTCCTGCATGATTCATAGTGTCAATTCCCTCCAGCACTACTTTGGACATTAGTCGTGTCCATGCCACGTCATGTTGCGGCCACACTCTTCCTAGTTTAAACACTTCCGCTGGAGACCAAAATCCGCAGGCATGATCATTATTGAGCATATTTAGGATGCCTTGCAATGTGCTGTTCAGAGGAGATCTCCCTCCGCTCGTACTCTTACGGATTTATAGAAAGTCCTGCATGATTCATAGTGTCAATTCCCTCCAGCACTACTTTGGACATTAGTCGTGTCCATGCCACGTCATGTTGCGGCCACACTCTTCCTAGTTTAAACACTTCCGCTGGAGACCAAAATCCCCAGGCATGATCATTATTGAGCATATTTAGGATGCCTTGCAATGTGCTGTTCAGAGGAGATCTCCCTCCGCTCGTACTCTTACGGATTTATAGAAAGTCCTGCATGATTCATAGTGTCAATTCCCTCCAGCACTACTTTGGACATTAGTCGTGTCCATGCCACGTCATGTTGCGGCCACACTCTTCCTAGTTTAAACACTTCCGCTGGAGACCAAAATCCCCAGGCATGATCATTATTGAGCATATTTAGGATGCCTTGCAATGTGCTGTTCAGAGGAGATCTCCCTCCGCTCGTACTCTTACGGATTTATAGAAAGTCCTGCATGATTCATAGTGTCAATTCCCTCCAGCACTACTTTGGACATTAGTCGTGTCCATGCCACGTCATGTTGCGGACACACTCTTCCTAGTTTAAACACTTCCGCTGGAGACCAAAATCCGCAGGCATGATCATTATTGAGCATATTTAGGATGCCTTGCAATGTGCTGTTCAGAGGAGATCTCCCTCTGCTCGTACTCTTACGGATTTATAGAAAGTCCTGCATGATTCATAGTGTCAATTCCCTCCAGCACTACTTTGGACATTAGTCGTGTCCATGCCACGTCATGTTGCGGCCACACTCTTCCTAGTTTAAACACTTCCGCTGGAGACCAAAATCCGCAGGCATGATCATTATTGAGCATATTTAGGATGCCTTGCAATGTGCTGTTCAGAGGAGATCTCCCTCCGCTCGTACTCTTACGGATTTATAGAAAGTCCTGCATGATTCATAGTGTCAATTCCCTCCAGCACTACTTTGGACATTAGTCGTGTCCATGCCACGTCATGTTGCGGCCACACTCTTCCTAGTTTAAACACTTCCGCTGGAGACCAAAATCCGCAGGCATGATCATTATTGAGCATATTTAGGATGCCTTGCAATGTGCTGTTCAGAGGAGATCTCCCTCCGCTCGTACTCTTACGGATTTATAGAAAGTCCTGCATGATTCATAGTGTCAATTCCCTCCAGCACTACTTTGGACATTAGTCGTGTCCATGCCACGTCATGTTGCGGCCACACTCTTCCTAGTTTAAACACTTCCGCTGGAGACCAAAATCCGCAGGCATGATCATTATTGAGCATATTTAGGATGCCTTGCAATGTGCTGTTCAGAGGAGATCTCCCTCCGCTCGTACTCTTACGGATTTATAGAAAGTCCTGCATGATTCATAGTGTCAATTCCCTCCAGCACTACTTTGGACATTAGTCGTGTCCATGCCACGTCATGTTGCGGCCACACTCTTCCTAGTTCAAACACTTCCGCTGGAGACCAAAATCCGCAGGCATGATCATTATTGAGCATATTTAGGATGCCTTGCAATGTGCTGTTCAGAGGAGATCTCCCTCCGCTCGTACTCTTACGGATTTATAGAAAGTCCTGCATGATTCATAGTGTCAATTCCCTCCAGCACTACTTTGGACATTAGTCGTGTCCATGCCACGTCATGTTGCGGCCACACTCTTCCTAGTTTAAACACTTCCGCTGGAGACCAAAATCCGCAGGCATGATCATTATTGAGCATATTTAGGATGCCTTGCAATGTGCTGTTCAGAGGAGATCTCCCTCCGCTCGTACTCTTACGGATTTATAGAAAGTCCTGCATGATTCATAGTGTCAATTCCCTCCAGCACTACTTTGGACATTAGTCGTGTCCATGCCACGTCATGTTGCGGCCACACTCTTCCTAGTTTAAACACTTCCGCTGGAGACCAAAATCCGCAGGCATGATCATTATTGCGCATATTTAGGATGCCTTGCAATGTGCTGTTCAGAGGAGATCTCCCTCCGCTCGTACTCTTACGGATTTATAGAAAGTCCTGCATGATTCATAGTGTCAATTCCCTCCAGCACTACTTTGGACATTAGTCGTGTCCATGCCACGTCATGTTGCGGCCACACTCTTCCTAGTTTAAACACTTACGCTGGAGACCAAAATCCGCAGGCATGATCATTATTGAGCATATTTAGGATGCCTTGCAATGTGCTGTTCAGAGGAGATCTCCCTCCGCTCGTACTCTTACGGATTTATAGAAAGTCCTGCATGATTCATAGTGTCAATTCCCTCCAGCACTACTTTGGACATTAGTCGTGTCCATGCCACGTCATGTTGCGGCCACACTCTTCCTAGTTTAAACACTTCCGCTGGAGACCAAAATCCCCAGGCATGATCATTATTGAGCATATTTAGGATGCCTTGCAATGTGCTGTTCAGAGGAGATCTCCCTCCGCTCGTACTCTTACGGATTTATAGAAAGTCCTGCATGATTCATAGTGTCAATTCCCTCCAGCACTACTTTGGACATTAGTCGTGTCCATGCCACGTCATGTTGCGGCCACACTCTTCCTAGTTTAAACACTTCCACTGGAGACCAAAATCCGCAGGCATGATCATTATTGAGCATATTTAGGATGCCTTGCAATGTGCTGTTCAGAGGAGATCTCCCTCCGCTCGTACTCTTACGGATTTATAGAAAGTCCTGCATGATTCATAGTGTCAATTCCCTCCAGCACTACTTTGGACATTAGTCGTGTCCATGCCACGTCATGTTGCGGCCACACTCTTCCTAGTTTAAACACTTCCGCTGGAGACCAAAATCCGCAGGCATGATCATTATTGAGCATATTTAGGATGCTTTGCAATGTGCTGTTCAGAGGAGATCTCCCTCCGCTCGTACTCTTACGGATTTATAGAAAGTCCTGCATGATTCATAGTGTCAATTCCCTCCAGCACTACTTTGGACATTAGTCGTGTCCATGCCACGTCATGTTGCGGCCACACTCTTCCTAGTTTAAACACTTCCGCTGGAGACCAAAATCCGCAGGCATGATCATTATTGAGCATATTTAGGATGCCTTGCAATGTGCTGTTCAGAGGAGATCTCCCTCCGCTCGTACTCTTACGGATTTATAGAAAGTCCTGCATGATTCATAGTGTCAATTCCCTCCAGCACTACTTTGGACATTAGTCGTGTCCATGCCACGTCATGTTGCGGCCACACTCTTCCTAGTTTAAACACTTCCGCTGGAGACCAAAATCCGCAGGCGTGATCATTATTGAGCATATTTAGGATGCCTTGCAATGTGCTGTTCAGAGGAGATCTCCCTCCGCTCGTACTCTTACGGATTTATAGAAAGTCCTGCATGATTCATAGTGTCAATTCCCTCCAGCACTACTTTGGACATTAGTCGTGTCCATGCCACGTCATGTTGCGGCCACACTCTTCCTAGTTTAAACACTTCCGCTGGAGACCAAAATCCGCAGGCATGATCATTATTGAGCATATTTAGGATGCCTTGCAATGTGCTGTTCAGAGGAGATCTCCCTCCGCTCGTACTCTTACGGATTTATAGAAAGTCCTGCATGATTCATAGTGTCAATTCCCTCCAGCACTACTTTGGACATTAGTCGTGTCCATGCCACGTCATGTTGCGGCCACACTCTTCCTAGTTTAAACACTTCCGCTGGAGACCAAAATCCGCAGGCATGATCATTATTGAGCATATTTAGGTTGCCTTGCAATGTGCTGTTCAGAGGAGATCTCCCTCCGCTCGTACTCTTACGGATTTATAGAAAGTCCTGCATGATTCATAGTGTCAATTCCCTCCAGCACTACTTTGGACATTAGTCGTGTCCATGCCACGTCATGTTGCGGCCACACTCTTCCTAGTTTAAACACTTCCGCTGGAGACCAAAATCCGCAGGCATGATCATTATTGAGCATATTTAGGATGCCTTGCAATGTGCTGTTCAGAGGAGATCTCCCTCCGCTCGTACTCTTACGGATTTATAGAAAGTCCTGCATGATTCATAGTGTCAATTCCCTCCAGCACTACTTTGGACATTAGTCGTGTCCATGCCACGTCATGTTGCGGCCACACTCTTCCTAGTTTAAACACTTCCGCTGGAGACCAAAATCCGCAGGCATGATCATTATTGAGCATATTTAGGATGCCTTGCAATGTGCTGTTCAGAGGAGATCTCCCTCCGCTCGTACTCTTACGGATTTATAGAAAGTCCTGCATGATTCATAGTGTCAATTCCCTCCAGCACTACTTTGGACATTAGTCGTGTCCATGCCACGTCATGTTGCGGCCACACTCTTCCTAGTTTAAACACTTCCGCTGGAGACCAAAATCCCCAGGCATGATCATTATTGAGCATATTTAGGATGCCTTGCAATGTGCTGTTCAGAGGAGATCTCCCTCCGCTCGTACTCTTACGGATTTATAGAAAGTCCTGCATGATTCATAGTGTCAATTCCCTCCAGCACTACTTTGGACATTAGTCGTGTCCATGCCACGTCATGTTGCGGCCACACTCTTCCTAGTTTAAACACTTCCGCTGGAGACCAAAATCCCCAGGCATGATCATTATTGAGCATATTTAGGATGCCTTGCAATGTGCTGTTCAGAGGAGATCTCCCTCCGCTCGTACTCTTACGGATTTATAGAAAGTCCTGCATGATTCATAGTGTCAATTCCCTCCAGCACTACTTTGGACATTAGTCGTGTCCATGCCACGTCATGTTGCGGCCACACTCTTCCTAGTTTAAACACTTCCGCTGGAGACCAAAATCCGCAGGCATGATCATTATTGAGCATATTTAGGATGCCTTGCAATGTGCTGTTCAGAGGAGATCTCCCTCTGCTCGTACTCTTACGGATTTATAGAAAGTCCTGCATGATTCATAGTGTCAATTCCCTCCAGCACTACTTTGGACATTAGTCGTGTCCATGCCACGTCATGTTGCGGCCACACTCTTCCTAGTTTAAACACTTCCGCTGGAGACCAAAATCCCCAGGCATGATCATTATTGAGCATATTTAGGATGCCTTGCAATGTGCTGTTCAGAGGAGATCTCCCTCCGCTCGTACTCTTACGGATTTATAGAAAGTCCTGCATGATTCATAGTGTCAATTCCCTCCAGCACTACTTTGGACATTAGTCGTGTCCATGCCACGTCATGTTGCGGCCACACTCTTCCTAGTTTAAACACTTCCGCTGGAGACCAAAATCCGCAGGCATGATCATTATTGAGCATATTTAGGATGCCTTGCAATGTGCTGTTCAGAGGAGATCTCCCTCCGCTCGTACTCTTACGGATTTATAGAAAGTCCTGCATGATTCATAGTGTCAATTCCCTCCAGCACTACTTTGGACATTAGTCGTGTCCATGCCACGTCATGTTGCGGCCACACTCTTCCTAGTTTAAACACTTCCGCTGGAGACCAAAATCCGCAGGCATGATCATTATTGAGCATATTTAGGATGCCTTGCAATGTGCTGTTCAGAGGAGATCTCCCTCCGCTCGTACTCTTACGGATTTATAGAAAGTCCTGCATGATTCATAGTGTCAATTCCCTCCAGCACTACTTTGGACATTAGTCGTGTCCATGCCACGTCATGTTGCGGCCACACTCTTCCTAGTTCAAACACTTCCGCTGGAGACCAAAATCCGCAGGCATGATCATTATTGAGCATATTTAGGATGCCTTGCAATGTGCTGTTCAGAGGAGATCTCCCTCCGCTCGTACTCTTACGGATTTATAGAAAGTCCTGCATGATTCATAGTGTCAATTCCCTCCAGCACTACTTTGGACATTAGTCGTGTCCATGCCACGTCATGTTGCGGCCACACTCTTCCTAGTTTAAACACTTCCGCTGGAGACCAAAATCCGCAGGCATGATCATTATTGAGCATATTTAGGATGCCTTGCAATGTGCTGTTCAGAGGAGATCTCCCTCCGCTCGTACTCTTACGGATTTATAGAAAGTCCTGCATGATTCATAGTGTCAATTCCCTCCAGCACTACTTTGGACATTAGTCGTGTCCATGCCACGTCATGTTGCGGCCACACTCTTCCTAGTTTAAACACTTCCGCTGGAGACCAAAATCCGCAGGCATGATCATTATTGCGCATATTTAGGATGCCTTGCAATGTGCTGTTCAGAGGAGATCTCCCTCCGCTCGTACTCTTACGGATTTATAGAAAGTCCTGCATGATTCATAGTGTCAATTCCCTCCAGCACTACTTTGGACATTAGTCGTGTCCATGCCACGTCATGTTGCGGCCACACTCTTCCTAGTTTAAACACTTACGCTGGAGACCAAAATCCGCAGGCATGATCATTATTGAGCATATTTAGGATGCCTTGCAATGTGCTGTTCAGAGGAGATCTCCCTCCGCTCGTACTCTTACGGATTTATAGAAAGTCCTGCATGATTCATAGTGTCAATTCCCTCCAGCACTACTTTGGACATTAGTCGTGTCCATGCCACGTCATGTTGCGGCCACACTCTTCCTAGTTTAAACACTTCCGCTGGAGACCAAAATCCCCAGGCATGATCATTATTGAGCATATTTAGGATGCCTTGCAATGTGCTGTTCAGAGGAGATCTCCCTCCGCTCGTACTCTTACGGATTTATAGAAAGTCCTGCATGATTCATAGTGTCAATTCCCTCCAGCACTACTTTGGACATTAGTCGTGTCCATGCCACGTCATGTTGCGGCCACACTCTTCCTAGTTTAAACACTTCCACTGGAGACCAAAATCCGCAGGCATGATCATTATTGAGCATATTTAGGATGCCTTGCAATGTGCTGTTCAGAGGAGATCTCCCTCCGCTCGTACTCTTACGGATTTATAGAAAGTCCTGCATGATTCATAGTGTCAATTCCCTCCAGCACTACTTTGGACATTAGTCGTGTCCATGCCACGTCATGTTGCGGCCACACTCTTCCTAGTTTAAACACTTCCGCTGGAGACCAAAATCCGCAGGCATGATCATTATTGAGCATATTTAGGATGCTTTGCAATGTGCTGTTCAGAGGAGATCTCCCTCCGCTCGTACTCTTACGGATTTATAGAAAGTCCTGCATGATTCATAGTGTCAATTCCCTCCAGCACTACTTTGGACATTAGTCGTGTCCATGCCACGTCATGTTGCGGCCACACTCTTCCTAGTTTAAACACTTCCGCTGGAGACCAAAATCCGCAGGCATGATCATTATTGAGCATATTTAGGATGCCTTGCAATGTGCTGTTCAGAGGAGATCTCCCTCCGCTCGTACTCTTACGGATTTATAGAAAGTCCTGCATGATTCATAGTGTCAATTCCCTCCAGCACTACTTTGGACATTAGTCGTGTCCATGCCACGTCATGTTGCGGCCACACTCTTCCTAGTTTAAACACTTCCGCTGGAGACCAAAATCCGCAGGCGTGATCATTATTGAGCATATTTAGGATGCCTTGCAATGTGCTGTTCAGAGGAGATCTCCCTCCGCTCGTACTCTTACGGATTTATAGAAAGTCCTGCATGATTCATAGTGTCAATTCCCTCCAGCACTACTTTGGACATTAGTCGTGTCCATGCCACGTCATGTTGCGGCCACACTCTTCCTAGTTTAAACACTTCCGCTGGAGACCAAAATCCGCAGGCATGATCATTATTGAGCATATTTAGGATGCCTTGCAATGTGCTGTTCAGAGGAGATCTCCCTCCGCTCGTACTCTTACGGATTTATAGAAAGTCCTGCATGATTCATAGTGTCAATTCCCTCCAGCACTACTTTGGACATTAGTCGTGTCCATGCCACGTCATGTTGCGGCCACACTCTTCCTAGTTTAAACACTTCCGCTGGAGACCAAAATCCCCAGGCATGATCATTATTGAGCATATTTAGGATGCCTTGCAATGTGCTGTTCAGAGGAGATCTCCCTCCGCTCGTACTCTTACGGATTTATAGAAAGTCCTGCATGATTCATAGTGTCAATTCCCTCCAGCACTACTTTGGACATTAGTCGTGTCCATGCCACGTCATGTTGCGGCCACACTCTTCCTAGTTTAAACACTTCCGCTGGAGACCAAAATCCGGAGGCATGATCATTATTGAGCATATTTAGGATGCCTTGCAATGTGCTGTTCAGAGGAGATCTCCCTCCGCTCGTACTCTTACGGATTTATAGAAAGTCCTGCATGATTCATAGTGTCAATTCCCTCCAGCACTACTTTGGACATTAGTCGTGTCCATGCCACGTCATGTTGCGGCCACACTCTTCCTAGTTTAAACACTTCCGCTGGAGACCAAAATCCGCAGGCATGATCATTATTGAGCATATTTAGGATGCCTTGCAATGTGCTGTTCAGAGGAGATCTCCCTCCGCTCGTACTCTTACGGATTTATAGAAAGTCCTGCATGATTCATAGTGTCAATTCCCTCCAGCACTACTTTGGACATTAGTCGTGTCCATGCCACGTCATGTTGCGGCCACACTCTTCCTAGTTTAAACACTTCCGCTGGAGACCAAAATCCGCAGGCATGATCATTATTGAGCATATTTAGGATGCCTTGCAATGTGCTGTTCAGAGGAGATCTCCCTCCGCTCGTACTCTTACGGATTTATAGAAAGTCCTGCATGATTCATAGTGTCAATTCCCTCCAGCACTACTTTGGACATTAGTCGTGTCCATGCCACGTCATGTTGCGGCCACACTCTTCCTAGTTTAAACACTTCCGCTGGAGACCAAAATCCCCAGGCATGATCATTATTGAGCATATTTAGGATGCCTTGCAATGTGCTGTTCAGAGGAGATCTCCCTCCGCTCGTACTCTTACGGATTTATAGAAAGTCCTGCATGATTCATAGTGTCAATTCCCTCCAGCACTACTTTGGACATTAGTCGTGTCCATGCCACGTCATGTTGCGGCCACACTCTTCCTAGTTTAAACACTTCCGCTGGAGACCAAAATCCGCAGGCATGATCATTATTGAGCATATTTAGGATGCCTTGCAATGTGCTGTTCAGAGGAGATCTCCCTCCGCTCGTACTCTTACGGATTTATAGAAAGTCCTGCATGATTCATAGTGTCAATTCCCTCCAGCACTACTTTGGACATTAGTCGTGTCCATGCCACGTCATGTTGCGGCCACACTCTTCCTAGTTTAAACACTTCCGCTGGAGACCAAAATCCGCAGGCATGATCATTATTGAGCATATTTAGGATGCCTTGCAATGTGCTGTTCAGAGGAGATCTCCCTCCGCTCGTACTCTTACGGATTTATAGAAAGTCCTGCATGATTCATAGTGTCAATTCCCTCCAGCACTACTTTGGACATTAGTCGTGTCCATGCCACGTCATGTTGCGGCCACACTCTTCCTAGTTTAAACACTTCCGCTGGAGACCAAAATCCCCAGGCATGATCATTATTGAGCATATTTAGGATGCCTTGCAATGTGCTGTTCAGAGGAGATCTCCCTCCGCTCGTACTCTTACGGATTTATAGAAAGTCCTGCATGATTCATAGTGTCAATTCCCTCCAGCACTACTTTGGACATTAGTCGTGTCCATGCCACGTCATGTTGCGGCCACACTCTTCCTAGTTTAAACACTTCCGCTGGAGACCAAAATCCGCAGGCATGATCATTATTGAGCATATTTAGGATGCCTTGCAATGTGCTGTTCAGAGGAGATCTCCCTCCGCTCGTACTCTTACGGATTTATAGAAAGTCCTGCATGATTCATAGTGTCAATTCCCTCCAGCACTACTTTGGACATTAGTCGTGTCCATGCCACGTCATGTTGCGGCCACACTCTTCCTAGTTTAAACACTTCCGCTGGAGACCAAAATCCGCAGGCATGATCATTATTGAGCATATTTAGGATGCCTTGCAATGTGCTGTTCAGAGGAGATCTCCCTCCGCTCGTACTCTTACGGATTTATAGAAAGTTCTGCATGATTCATAGTGTCAATTCCCTCCAGCACTACTTTGGACATTAGTCGTGTCCATGCCACGTCATGTTGCGGCCACACTCTTCCTAGTTTAAACACTTCCGCTGGAGACCAAAATCCGCAGGCATGATCATTATTGAGCATATTTAGGATGCCTTGCAATGTGCTGTTCAGAGGAGATCTCCCTCCGCTCGTACTCTTACGGATTTATAGAAAGTCCTGCATGATTCATAGTGTCAATTCCCTCCAGCACTACTTTGGACATTAGTCGTGTCCATGCCACGTCATGTTGCGGCCACACTCTTCCTAGTTTAAACACTTCCGCTGGAGACCAAAATCCGCAGGCATGATCATTATTGAGCATATTTAGGATGCCTTGCAATGTGCTGTTCAGAGGAGATCTCCCTCCGCTCGTACTCTTACGGATTTATAGAAAGTCCTGCATGATTCATAGTGTCAATTCCCTCCAGCACTACTTTGGACATTAGTCGTGTCCATGCCACGTCATGTTGCGGCCACACTCTTCCTAGTTTAAACACTTCCGCTGGAGACCAAAATCCCCAGGCATGATCATTATTGAGCATATTTAGGATGCCTTGCAATGTGCTGTTCAGAGGAGATCTCCCTCCGCTCGTACTCTTACGGATTTATAGAAAGTCCTGCATGATTATTAGTGTGAATTCCCTCCAGCACTACTTTGGACATTAGTCGTGTCCATGCCACGTCATGTTGCGGCCACACTCTTCCTAGTTTAAACACTTCCGCTGGAGACCAAAATCCCCAGGCATGATCATTATTGAGCATATTTAGGATGCCTTGCAATGTGCTGTTCAGAGGAGATCTCCCTCCGCTCGTACTCTTACGGATTTATAGAAAGTCCTGCATGATTCATAGTGTCAATTCCCTCCAGCACTACTTTTGACATTAGTCGTGTCCATGCCACGTCATGTTGCGGCCACACTCTTCCTAGTTTAAACACTTCCGCTGGAGACCAAAATCCCCAGGCATGATCATTATTGAGCATATTTAGGATGCCTTGCAATGTGCTGTTCAGAGGAGATCTCCCTCCGCTCGTACTCTTACGGATTTATAGAAAGTCCTGCATGATTCATAGTGTCAATTCCCTCCAGCACTACTTTTGACATTAGTCGTGTCCATGCCACGTCATGTTGCGGCCACACTCTTCCTAGTTTAAACACTTCCGCTGGAGACCAAAATCCCCAGGCATGATCGTTATTGAGCATATTTAGGATGCCTTGCAATGTGCTGTTCAGAGGAGATCTCCCTCCGCTCGTACTCTTACGGATTTATAGAAAGTCCTGCATGATTCATAGTGTCAATTCCCTCCAGCACTACTTTGGACATTAGTCGTGTCCATGCCACGTCATGTTGCGGCCACACTCTTCCTAGTTTAAACACTTCCGCTGGAGACCAAAATCCGCAGGCATGATCATTATTGAGCATATTTAGGATGCCTTGCAATGTGCTGTTCAGAGGAGATCTCCCTCCGCTCGTACTCTTACGGATTTATAGAAAGTCCTGCATGATTCATAGTGTCAATTCCCTCCAGCACTACTTTGGACATTAGTCGTGTCCATGCCACGTCATGTTGCGGCCACACTCTTCCTAGTTTAAACACTTCCGCTGGAGACCAAAATCCCCAGGCATGATCATTATTGAGCATATTTAGGATGCCTTGCAATGTGCTGTTCAGAGGAGATCTCCCTCCGCTCGTACTCTTACGGATTTATAGAAAGTCCTGCATGATTCATAGTGTCAATTCCCTCCAGCACTACTTTGGACATTAGTCGTGTCCATGCCACGTCATGTTGCGGCCACACTCTTCCTAGTTTAAACACTTCCGCTGGAGACCAAAATCCCCAGGCATGATCATTATTGAGCATATTTAGGATGCCTTGCAATGTGCTGTTCAGAGGAGATCTCCCTCCGCTCGTACTCTTACGGATTTATAGAAAGTCCTGCATGATTCATAGTGTCAATTCCCTCCAGCACTACTTTGGACATTAGTCGTGTCCATGCCACGTCATGTTGCGGCCACACTCTTCCTAGTTTAAACACTTCCGCTGGAGACCAAAATCCCCAGGCATGATCATTATTGAGCATATTTAGGATGCCTTGCAATGTGCTGTTCAGAGGAGATCTCCCTCCGCTCGTACTCTTACGGATTTATAGAAAGTCCTGCATGATTCATAGTGTCAATTCCCTCCAGCACTACTTTGGACATTAGTCGTGTCCATGCCACGTCATGTTGCGGCCACACTCTTCCTAGTTTAAACACTTCCGCTGGAGACCAAAATCCCCAGGCATGATCATTATTGAGTATATTTAGGACGCCTTGCAATGTGCTGTTCAGAGGAGATCTCCCTCCGCTCGTACTCTTACGGATTTATAGAAAGTCCTGCATGATTCATAGTGTCAATTCCCTCCAGCACTACTTTGGACATTAGTCGTGTCCATGCCACGTCATGTTGCGGCCACACTCTTCCTAGTTTAAACACTTCCGCTGGAGACCAAAATCCGCAGGCATGATCATTATTGAGCATATTTAGGATGCCTTGCAATGTGCTGTTCAGAGGAGATCTCCCTCCGCTCGTACTCTTACGGATTTATAGAAAGTCCTGCATGATTCATAGTGTCAATTCCCTCCAGCACTACTTTGGACATTAGTCGTGTCCATGCCACGTCATGTTGCGGCCACACTCTTCCTAGTTTAAACACTTCCGCTGGAGACCAAAATCCCCAGGCATGATCATTATTGAGCATATTTAGGATGCCTTGCAATGTGCTGTTCAGAGGAGATCTCCCTCCGCTCGTACTCTTACGGATTTATAGAAAGTCCTGCATGATTCATAGTGTCAATTCCCTCCAGCACTACTTTGGACATTAGTCGTGTCCATGCCACGTCATGTTGCGGCCACACTCTTCCTAGTTTAAACACTTCCGCTGGAGACCAAAATCCGCAGGCATGATCATTATTGAGCATATTTAGGATGCCTTGCAATGTGCTGTTCAGAGGAGATCTCCCTCCGCTCGTACTCTTACGGATTTATAGAAAGTCCTGCATGATTCACAGTGTCAATTCCCTCCAGCACTACTTTGGACATTAGTCGTGTCCATGCCACGTCATGTTGCGGCCACACTCTTCCTAGTTTAAACACTTCCGCTGGAGACCAAAATCCGCAGGCATGATCATTATTGAGCATATTTAGGATGCCTTGCAATGTGCTGTTCAGAGGAGATCTCCCTCCGCTCGTACTCTTACGGATTTATAGAAAGTCCTGCATGATTCATAGTGTCAATTCCCTCCAGCACTACTTTGGACATTAGTCGTGTCCATGCCACGTCATGTTGCGGCCACACTCTTCCTAGTTTAAACACTTCCGCTGGAGACCAAAATCCCCAGGCATGATCATTATTGAGCATATTTAGGATGCCTTGCAATGTGCTGTTCAGAGGAGATCTCCCTCCGCTCGTACTCTTACGGATTTATAGAAAGTCCTGCATGATTCATAGTGTCAATTCCCTCCAGCACTACTTTGGACATTAGTCGTGTCCATGCCACGTCATGTTGCGGCCACACTCTTCCTAGTTTAAACACTTCCGCTGGAGACCAAAATCCCCAGGCATGATCATTATTGAGCATATTTAGGATGCCTTGCAATGTGCTGTTCAGAGGAGATCTCCCTCCGCTCGTACTCTTACGGATTTATAGAAAGTCCTGCATGATTCACAGTGTCAATTCCCTCCAGCACTACTTTGGACATTAGTCGTGTCCATGCCACGTCATGTTGCGGCCACACTCTTCCTAGTTTAAACACTTCCGCTGGAGACCAAAATCCCCAGGCATGATCATTATTGAGCATATTTAGGATGCCTTGCAATGTGCTGTTCAGAGGAGATCTCCCTCCGCTCGTACTCTTACGGATTTATAGAAAGTCCTGCATGATTCATAGTGTCAATTCCCTCCAGCACTACTTTGGACATTAGTCGTGTCCATGCCACGTCATGTTGCGGCCACACTCTTCCTAGTTTAAACACTTCCGCTGGAGACCAAAATCCCCAGGCATGATCATTATTGAGCATATTTAGGATGCCTTGCAATGTGCTGTTCAGAGGAGATCTCCCTCCGCTCGTACTCTTACGGATTTATAGAAAGTCCTGCATGATTCATAGTGTCAATTCCCTCCAGCACTACTTTGGACATTAGTCGTGTCCATGCCACGTCATGTTGCGGCCACACTCTTCCTAGTTTAAACACTTCCGCTGGAGACCAAAATCCGCAGGCATGATCATTATTGAGCATATTTAGGATGCCTTGCAATGTGCTGTTCAGAGGAGATCTCCCTCCGCTCGTACTCTTACGGATTTATAGAAAGTCCTGCATGATTCACAGTGTCAATTCCCTCCAGCACTACTTTGGACATTAGTCGTGTCCATGCCACGTCATGTTGCGGCCACACTCTTCCTAGTTTAAACACTTCCGCTGGAGACCAAAATCCCCAGGCATGATCATTATTGAGCATATTTAGGATGCCTTGCAATGTGCTGTTCAGAGGAGATCTCCCTCCGCTCGTACTCTTACGGATTTATAGAAAGTCCTGCATGATTCATAGTGTCAATTCCCTCCAGCACTACTTTGGACATTAGTCGTGTCCATGCCACGTCATGTTGCGGCCACACTCTTCCTAGTTTAAACACTTCCGCTGGAGACCAAAATCCCCAGGCATGATCATTATTGAGCATATTTAGGATGCCTTGCAATGTGCTGTTCAGAGGAGATCTCCCTCCGCTCGTACTCTTACGGATTTATAGAAAGTCCTGCATGATTCATAGTGTCAATTCCCTCCAGCACTACTTTGGACATTAGTCGTGTCCATGCCACGTCATGTTGCGGCCACACTCTTCCTAGTTTAAACACTTCCGCTGGAGACCAAAATCCCCAGGCATGATCATTATTGAGTATATTTAGGACGCCTTGCAATGTGCTGTTCAGAGGAGATCTCCCTCCGCTCGTACTCTTACGGATTTATAGAAAGTCCTGCATGATTCATAGTGTCAATTCCCTCCAGCACTACTTTGGACATTAGTCGTGTCCATGCCACGTCATGTTGCGGCCACACTCTTCCTAGTTTAAACACTTCCGCTGGAGACCAAAATCCGCAGGCATGATCATTATTGAGCATATTTAGGATGCCTTGCAATGTGCTGTTCAGAGGAGATCTCCCTCCGCTCGTACTCTTACGGATTTATAGAAAGTCCTGCATGATTCATAGTGTCAATTCCCTCCAGCACTACTTTGGACATTAGTCGTGTCCATGCCACGTCATGTTGCGGCCACACTCTTCCTAGTTTAAACACTTCCGCTGGAGACCAAAATCCCCAGGCATGATCATTATTGAGCATATTTAGGATGCCTTGCAATGTGCTGTTCAGAGGAGATCTCCCTCCGCTCGTACTCTTACGGATTTATAGAAAGTCCTGCATGATTCATAGTGTCAATTCCCTCCAGCACTACTTTGGACATTAGTCGTGTCCATGCCACGTCATGTTGCGGCCACACTCTTCCTAGTTTAAACACTTCCGCTGGAGACCAAAATCCGCAGGCATGATCATTATTGAGCATATTTAGGATGCCTTGCAATGTGCTGTTCAGAGGAGATCTCCCTCCGCTCGTACTCTTACGGATTTATAGAAAGTCCTGCATGATTCACAGTGTCAATTCCCTCCAGCACTACTTTGGACATTAGTCGTGTCCATGCCACGTCATGTTGCGGCCACACTCTTCCTAGTTTAAACACTTCCGCTGGAGACCAAAATCCGCAGGCATGATCATTATTGAGCATATTTAGGATGCCTTGCAATGTGCTGTTCAGAGGAGATCTCCCTCCGCTCGTACTCTTACGGATTTATAGAAAGTCCTGCATGATTCATAGTGTCAATTCCCTCCAGCACTACTTTGGACATTAGTCGTGTCCATGCCACGTCATGTTGCGGCCACACTCTTCCTAGTTTAAACACTTCCGCTGGAGACCAAAATCCCCAGGCATGATCATTATTGAGCATATTTAGGATGCCTTGCAATGTGCTGTTCAGAGGAGATCTCCCTCCGCTCGTACTCTTACGGATTTATAGAAAGTCCTGCATGATTCATAGTGTCAATTCCCTCCAGCACTACTTTGGACATTAGTCGTGTCCATGCCACGTCATGTTGCGGCCACACTCTTCCTAGTTTAAACACTTCCGCTGGAGACCAAAATCCCCAGGCATGATCATTATTGAGCATATTTAGGATGCCTTGCAATGTGCTGTTCAGAGGAGATCTCCCTCCGCTCGTACTCTTACGGATTTATAGAAAGTCCTGCATGATTCATAGTGTCAATTCCCTCCAGCACTACTTTGGACATTAGTCGTGTCCATGCCACGTCATGTTGCGGCCACACTCTTCCTAGTTTAAACACTTCCGCTGGAGACCAAAATCCGCAGGCATGATCATTATTGAGCATATTTAGGATGCCTTGCAATGTGCTGTTCAGAGGAGATCTCCCTCCGCTCGTACTCTTACGGATTTATAGAAAGTCCTGCATGATTCACAGTGTCAATTCCCTCCAGCACTACTTTGGACATTAGTCGTGTCCATGCCACGTCATGTTGCGGCCACACTCTTCCTAGTTTAAACACTTCCGCTGGAGACCAAAATCCGCAGGCATGATCATTATTGAGCATATTTAGGATGCCTTGCAATGTGCTGTTCAGAGGAGATCTCCCTCCGCTCGTACTCTTACGGATTTATAGAAAGTCCTGCATGATTCACAGTGTCAATTCCCTCCAGCACTACTTTGGACATTAGTCGTGTCCATGCCACGTCATGTTGCGGCCACACTCTTCCTAGTTTAAACACTTCCGCTGGAGACCAAAATCCGCAGGCATGATCATTATTGAGCATATTTAGGATGCCTTGCAATGTGCTGTTCAGAGGAGATCTCCCTCCGCTCGTACTCTTACGGATTTATAGAAAGTCCTGCATGATTCATAGTGTCAATTCCCTCCAGCACTACTTTGGACATTAGTCGTGTCCATGCCACGTCATGTTGCGGCCACACTCTTCCTAGTTTAAACACTTCCGCTGGAGACCAAAATCCCCAGGCATGATCATTATTGAGCATATTTAGGATGCCTTGCAATGTGCTGTTCAGAGGAGATCTCCCTCCGCTCGTACTCTTACGGATTTATAGAAAGTCCTGCATGATTCACAGTGTCAATTCCCTCCAGCACTACTTTGGACATTAGTCGTGTCCATGCCACGTCATGTTGCGGCCACACTCTTCCTAGTTTAAACACTTCCGCTGGAGACCAAAATCCCCAGGCATGATCATTATTGAGCATATTTAGGATGCCTTGCAATGTGCTGTTCAGAGGAGATCTCCCTCCGCTCGTACTCTTACGGATTTATAGAAAGTCCTGCATGATTCATAGTGTCAATTCCCTCCAGCACTACTTTGGACATTAGTCGTGTCCATGCCACGTCATGTTGCGGCCACACTCTTCCTAGTTTAAACACTTCCGCTGGAGACCAAAATCCGCAGGCATGATCATTATTGAGCATATTTAGGATGCCTTGCAATGTGCTGTTCAGAGGAGATCTCCCTCCGCTCGTACTCTTACGGATTTATAGAAAGTCCTGCATGATTCATAGTGTCAATTCCCTCCAGCACTACTTTGGACATTAGTCGTGTCCATGCCACGTCATGTTGCGGCCACACTCTTCCTAGTTTAAACACTTCCGCTGGAGACCAAAATCCCCAGGCATGATCATTATTGAGCATATTTAGGATGCCTTGCAATGTGCTGTTCAGAGGAGATCTCCCTCCGCTCGTACTCTTACGGATTTATAGAAAGTCCTGCATGATTCATAGTGTGAATTCCCTCCAGCACTACTTTGGACATTAGTCGTGTCCATGCCACGTCATGTTGCGGCCACACTCTTCCTAGTTTAAACACTTCCGCTGGAGACCAAAATCCCCAGGCATGATCATTATTGAGCATATTTAGGATGCCTTGCAATGTGCTGTTCAGAGGAGATCTCCCTCCGCTCGTACTCTTACGGATTTATAGAAAGTCCTGCATGATTCATAGTGTCAATTCCCTCCAGCACTACTTTGGACATTAGTCGTGTCCATGCCACGTCATGTTGCGGCCACACTCTTCCTAGTTTAAACACTTCCGCTGGAGACCAAAATCCCCAGGCATGATCATTATTGAGCATATTTAGGATGCCTTGCAATGTGCTGTTCAGAGGAGATCTCCCTCCGCTCGTACTCTTACGGATTTATAGAAAGTCCTGCATGATTCATAGTGTCAATTCCCTCCAGCACTACTTTTGACATTAGTCGTGTCCATGCCACGTCATGTTGCGGCCACACTCTTCCTAGTTTAAACACTTCCGCTGGAGACCAAAATCCCCAGGCATGATCGTTATTGAGCATATTTAGGATGCCTTGCAATGTGCTGTTCAGAGGAGATCTCCCTCCGCTCGTACTCTTACGGATTTATAGAAAGTCCTGCATGATTCATAGTGTCAATTCCCTCCAGCACTACTTTGGACATTAGTCGTGTCCATGCCACGTCATGTTGCGGCCACACTCTTCCTAGTTTAAACACTTCCGCTGGAGACCAAAATCCCCAGGCATGATCATTATTGAGCATATTTAGGATGCCTTGCAATGTGCTGTTCAGAGGAGATCTCCCTCCGCTCGTACTCTTACGGATTTATAGAAAGTCCTGCATGATTCATAGTGTCAATTCCCTCCAGCACTACTTTGGACATTAGTCGTGTCCATGCCACGTCATGTTGCGGCCACACTCTTCCTAGTTGAAACACTTCCGCTGGAGACCAAAATCCCCAGGCATGATCATTATTGAGCATATTTAGGATGCCTTGCAATGTGCTGTTCAGAGGAGATCTCCCTCCGCTCGTACTCTTACGGATTTATAGAAAGTCCTGCATGATTCATAGTGTCAATTCCCTCCAGCACTACTTTGGACATTAGTCGTGTCCATGCCACGTCATGTTGCGGCCACACTCTTCCTAGTTTAAACACTTCCGCTGGAGACCAAAATCCCCAGGCATGATCATTATTGAGTATATTTAGGATGCCTTGCAATGTGCTGTTCAGAGGAGATCTCCCTCCGCTCGTACTCTTACGGATTTATAGAAAGTCCTGCATGATTCATAGTGTCAATTCCCTCCAGCACTACTTTGGACATTAGTCGTGTCCATGCCACGTCATGTTGCGGCCACACTCTTCCTAGTTTAAACACTTCCGCTGGAGACCAAAATCCGCAGGCATGATCATTATTGAGCATATTTAGGATGCCTTGCAATGTGCTGTTCAGAGGAGATCTCCCTCCGCTCGTACTCTTACGGATTTATAGAAAGTCCTGCATGATTCATAGTGTCAATTCCCTCCAGCACTACTTTGGACATTAGTCGTGTCCATGCCACGTCATGTTGCGGCCACACTCTTCCTAGTTTAAACACTTCCGCTGGAGACCAAAATCCCCAGGCATGATCATTATTGAGCATATTTAGGATGCCTTGCAATGTGCTGTTCAGAGGAGATCTCCCTCCGCTCGTACTCTTACGGATTTATAGAAAGTCCTGCATGATTCATAGTGTCAATTCCCTCCAGCACTACTTTGGACATTAGTCGTGTCCATGCCACGTCATGTTGCGGCCACACTCTTCCTAGTTTAAACACTTCCGCTGGAGACCAAAATCCGCAGGCATGATCATTATTGAGCATATTTAGGATGCCTTGCAATGTGCTGTTCAGAGGAGATCTCCCTCCGCTCGTACTCTTACGGATTTATAGAAAGTCCTGCATGATTCATAGTGTCAATTCCCTCCAGCACTACTTTGGACATTAGTCGTGTCCATGCCACGTCATGTTGCGGCCACACTCTTCCTAGTTTAAACACTTCCGCTGGAGACCAAAATCTGCAGGCATGATCATTATTGAGCATATTTAGGATGCCTTGCAATGTGCTGTTCAGAGGAGATCTCCCTCCGCTCGTACTCTTACGGATTTATAGAAAGTCCTGCATGATTCATAGTGTCAATTCCCTCCAGCACTACTTTGGACATTAGTCGTGTCCATGCCACGTCATGTTGCGGCCACACTCTTCCTAGTTTCAACACTTCCGCTGGAGACCAAAATCCGCAGGCATGATCATTATTGAGCATATTTAGGATGCCTTGCAATGTGCTGTTCAGAGGAGATCTCCCTCCGCTCGTACTCTTACGGATTTATAGAAAGTCCTGCATGATTCATAGTGTCAATTCCCTCCAGCACTACTTTGGACATTAGTCGTGTCCATGCCACGTCATGTTGCGGCCACACTCTTCCTAGTTTAAACACTTCCGCTGGAGACCAAAATCCGCAGGCATGATCATTATTGAGCATATTTAGGATGCCTTGCAATGTGCTGTTCAGAGGAGATCTCCCTCCGCTCGTACTCTTACGGATTTATAGAAAGTCCTGCATGATTCATAGTGTCAATTCCCTCCAGCACTACTTTGGACATTAGTCGTGTCCATGCCACGTCATGTTGCGGCCACACTCTTCCTAGTTTAAACACTTCCGCTGGAGACCAAAATCCGCAGGCATGATCATTATTGAGCATATTTAGGATGCCTTGCAATGTGCTGTTCAGAGGAGATCTCCCTCCGCTCGTACTCTTACGGATTTATAGAAAGTCCTGCATGATTCATAGTGTCAATTCCCTCCAGCACTACTTTGGACATTAGTCGTGTCCATGCCACGTCATGTTGCGGCCACACTCTTCCTAGTTTAAACACTTCCGCTGGAGACCAAAATCCGCAGGCATGATCATTATTGAGCATATTTAGGATGCCTTGCAATGTGCTGTTCAGAGGAGATCTCCCTCCGCTCGTACTCTTACGGATTTATAGAAAGTCCTGCATGATTCATAGTGTCAATTCCCTCCAGCACTACTTTGGACATTAGTCGTGTCCATGCCACGTCATGTTGCGGCCACACTCTTCCTAGTTTAAACACTTCCGCTGGAGACCAAAATCCGCAGGCATGATCATTATTGAGCATATTTAGGATGCCTTGCAATGTGCTGTTCAGAGGAGATCTCCCTCCGCTCGTACTCTTACGGATTTATAGAAAGTCCTGCATGATTCATAGTGTCAATTCCCTCCAGCACTACTTTGGACATTAGTCGTGTCCATGCCACGTCATGTTGCGGCCACACTCTTCCTAGTTTAAACACTTCCGCTGGAGACCAAAATCCCCAGGCATGATCATTATTGAGCATATTTAGGATGCCTTGCAATGTGCTGTTCAGAGGAGATCTCCCTCCGCTCGTACTCTTACGGATTTATAGAAAGTCCTGCATGATTCATAGTGTCAATTCCCTCCAGCACTACTTTGGACATTAGTCGTGTCCATGCCACGTCATGTTGCGGCCACACTCTTCCTAGTTTAAACACTTCCGCTGGAGACCAAAATCCGCAGGCATGATCATTATTGAGCATATTTAGGATGCCTTGCAATGTGCTGTTCAGAGGAGATCTCCCTCCGCTCGTACTCTTACGGATTTATAGAAAGTCCTGCATGATTCATAGTGTCAATTCCCTCCAGCACTACTTTGGACATTAGTCGTGTCCATGCCACGTCATGTTGCGGCCACACTCTTCCTAGTTTAAACACTTCCGCTGGAGACCAAAATCTGCAGGCATGATCATTATTGAGCATATTTAGGATGCCTTGCAATGTGCTGTTCAGAGGAGATCTCCCTCCGCTCGTACTCTTACGGATTTATAGAAAGTCCTGCATGATTCATAGTGTCAATTCCCTCCAGCACTACTTTGGACATTAGTCGTGTCCATGCCACGTCATGTTGCGGCCACACTCTTCCTAGTTTAAACACTTCCGCTGGAGACCAAAATCCGCAGGCATGATCATTATTGAGCATATTTAGGATGCCTTGCAATGTGCTGTTCAGAGGAGATCTCCCTCCGCTCGTACTCTTACGGATTTATAGAAAGTCCTGCATGATTCATAGTGTCAATTCAATCCAGCACTACTTTGGACATTAGTCGTGTCCATGCCACGTCATGTTGCGGCCACACTCTTCCTAGTTTAAACACTTCCGCTGGAGACCAAAATCCCCAGGCATGATCATTATTGAGCATATTTAGGATGCCTTGCAATGTGCTGTTCAGAGGAGATCTCCCTCCGCTCGTACTCTTACGGATTTATAGAAAGTCCTGCATGATTCATAGTGTCAATTCCCTCCAGCACTACTTTGGACATTAGTCGTGTCCATGCCACGTCATGTTGCGGCCACACTCTTCCTAGTTTAAACACTTCCGCTGGAGACCAAAATCCGCAGGCATGATCATTATTGAGCATATTTAGGATGCCTTGCAATGTGCTGTTCAGAGGAGATCTCCCTCCGCTCGTACTCTTACGGATTTATAGAAAGTCCTGCATGATTCATAGTGTCAATTCCCTCCAGCACTACTTTGGACATTAGTCGTGTCCATGCCACGTCATGTTGCGGCCACACTCTTCCTAGTTTAAACACTTCCGCTGGAGACCAAAATCCCCAGGCATGATCATTATTGAGCATATTTAGGATGCCTTACAATGTGCTGTTCAGAGGAGATCTCCCTCCGCTCGTACTCTTACGGATTTATAGAAAGTCCTGCATGATTCATAGTGTCAATTCCCTCCAGCACTACTTTGGACATTAGTCGTGTCCATGCCATGTCATGTTGCGGCCACACTCTTCCTAGTTTAAACACTTCCGCTGGAGACCAAAATCCGCAGGCATGATCATTATTGAGCATATTTAGGATGCCTTGCAATGTGCTGTTCAGAGGAGATCTCCCTCCGCTCGTACTCTTACGGATTTATAGAAAGTCCTGCATGATTCATAGTGTCAATTCCCTCCAGCACTACTTTGGACATTAGTCGTGTCCATGCCACGTCATGTTGCGGCCACACTCTTCCTAGTTTAAACACTTCCGCTGGAGACCAAAATCCGCAGGCATGATCATTATTGAGCATATTTAGGATGCCTTGCAATGTGCTGTTCAGAGGAGATCTCCCTCCGCTCGTACTCTTACGGATTTATAGAAAGTCCTGCATGATTCATAGTGTCCATTCCCTCCAGCACTACTTTGGACATTAGTCGTGTCCATGCCACGTCATGTTGCGGCCACACTCTTCCTAGTTTAAACACTTCCGCTGGAGACCAAAATCCGCAGGCATGATCATTATTGAGCATATTTAGGATGCCTTGCAATGTGCTGTTCAGAGGAGATCTCCCTCCGCTCGTACTCTTACGGATTTATAGAAAGTCCTGCATGATTCATAGTGTCAATTCCCTCCAGCACTACTTTGGACATTAGTCGTGTCCATGCCACGTCATGTTGCGGCCACACTCTTCCTAGTTTAAACACTTCCGCTGGAGACCAAAATCCCCAGGCATGATCATTATTGAGCATATTTAGGATGCCTTGCAATGTGCTGTTCAGAGGAGATCTCCCTCCGCTCGTACTCTTACGGATTTATAGAAAGTCCTGCATGATTCATAGTGTCAATTCCCTCCAGCACTACTTTGGACATTAGTCGTGTCCATGCCACGTCATGTTGCGGCCACACTCTTCCTAGTTTAAACACTTCCGCTGGAGACCAAAATCCGCAGGTATGATCATTATTGAGCATATTTAGGATGCCTTGCAATGTGCTGTTCAGAGGAGATCTCCCTCCGCTCGTACTCTTACGGATTTATAGAAAGTCCTGCATGATTCATAGTGTCAATTCCCTCCAGCACTACTTTGGACATTAGTCGTGTCCATGCCACGTCATGTTGCGGCCACACTCTTCCTAGTTTAAACACTTCCGCTGGAGACCAAAATCCGCAGGCATGATCATTATTGAGCATATTTAGGATGCCTTGCAATGTGCTGTTCAGAGGAGATCTTCCTCCGCTCGTACTCTTACGGATTTATAGAAAGTCCTGCATGATTCATAGTGTCAATTCCCTCCAGCACTACTTTGGACATTAGTCGTGTCCATACCACGTCATGTTGCGGCCACACTCTGCCTAGTTTAAACACTTCCGCTGGAGACCAAAATCCGCAGGCATGATCATTATTGAGCATATTTAGGATGCCTTGCAATGTGCTGTTCAGAGGAGATCTCCCTCCGCTCGTACTCTTACGGATTTATAGAAAGTCCTGCATGATTCATAGTGTCAATTCCCTCCAGCACTACTTTGGACATTAGTCGTGTCCATGCCACGTCATGTTGCGGCCACACTCTTCCTAGTTTAAACACTTCCGCTGGAGACCAAAATCCGCAGGCATGATCATTATTGAGCATATTTAGGATGCCTTGCAATGTGCTGTTCAGAGGAGATCTCCCTCCGCTCGTACTCTTACGGATTTATAGAAAGTCCTGCATGATTCATAGTGTCAATTCCCTCCAGCACTACTTTGGACATTAGTCGTGTATATGCCACGTCATGTTGCGGCCACACTCTTCCTAGTTTAAACACTTCCGCTGGAGACCAAAATCCGCAGGCATGATCATTATTGAGCATATTTAGGATGCCTTGCAATGTGCTGTTCAGAGGAGATCTCCCTCCGCTCGTACTCTTACGGATTTATAGAAAGTCCTGCATGATTCATAGTGTCAATTCCCTCCAGCACTACTTTGGACATTAGTCGTGTCCATGCCACGTCATGTTGCGGCCACACTCTTCCTAGTTTAAACACTTCCGCTGGAGACCAAAATCCCCAGGCATGATCATTATTGAGCATATTTAGGATGCCTTGCAATGTGCTGTTCAGAGGAGATCTCCCTCCGCTCGTACTCTTACGGATTTATAGAAAGTCCTGCATGATTCATAGTGTCAATTCCCTCCAGCACTACTTTGGACATTAGTCGTGTCCATGCCACGTCATGTTGCGGCCACACTCTTCCTAGTTTAAACACTTCCGCTGGAGACCAAAATCCCCAGGCATGATCATTATTGAGCATATTTAGGATGCCTTGCAATGTGCTGTTCAGAGGAGATCTCCCTCCGCTCGTACTCTTACGGATTTATAGAAAGTCCTGCATGATTCATAGTGTCAATTCCCTCCAGCACTACTTTGGACATTAGTCGTGTCCATGCCACGTCATGTTGCGGCCACACTCTTCCTAGTTTAAACACTTCCGCTGGAGACCAAAATCCCCAGGCATGATCATTATTGAGCATATTTAGGATGCCTTGCAATGTGCTGTTCAGAGGAGATCTCCCTCCGCTCGTACTCTTACGGATTTATAGAAAGTCCTGCATGATTCATAGTGTCAATTCCCTCCAGCACTACTTTGGACATTAGTCGTGTCCATGCCACGTCATGTTGCGGCCACACTCTTCCTAGTTTAAACACTTCCGCTGGAGACCAAAATCCGCAGGCATGATCATTATTGAGCATATTTAGGATGCCTTGCAATGTGCTGTTCAGAGGAGATCTCCCTCCGCTCGTACTCTTACGGATTTATAGAAAGTCCTGCATGATTCATAGTGTCAATTCCCTCCAGCACTACTTTGGACATTAGTCGTGTCCATGCCACGTCATGTTGCGGCCACACTCTTCCTAGTTTAAACACTTCCGCTGGAGACCAAAATCCGCAGGCATGATCATTATTGAGCATATTTAGGATGCCTTGCAATGTGCTGTTCAGAGGAGATCTCCCTCCGCTCGTACTCTTACGGATTTATAGAAAGTCCTGCATGATTCATAGTGTCAATTCCCTCCAGCACTACTTTGGACATTAGTCGTGTCCATGCCACGTCATGTTGCGGCCACACTCTTCCTAGTTTAAACACTTCCGCTGGAGACCAAAATCCGCAGGCATGATCATTATTGAGCATATTTAGGATGCCTTGCAATGTGCTGTTCAGAGGAGATCTCCCTCCGCTCGTACTTTTACGGATTTATAGAAAGTCCTGCATGATTCATAGTGTCAATTCCCTCCAGCACTACTTTGGACATTAGTCGTGTCCATGCCACGTCATGTTGCGGCCACACTCTTCCTAGTTTAAACACTTCCGCTGGAGACCAAAATCCCCAGGCATGATCATTATTGAGCATATTTAGGATGCCTTGCAATGTGCTGTTCAGAGGAGATCTCCCTCCGCTCGTACTCTTACGGATTTATAGAAAGTCCTGCATGATTCATAGTGTCAATTCCCTCCAGCACTACTTTGGACATTAGTCGTGTCCATGCCACGTCATGTTGCGGCCACACTCTTCCTAGTTTAAACACTTCCGCTGGAGACCAAAATCCGCAGGCATGATCATTATTGAGCATATTTAGGATGCCTTGCAATGTGCTGTTCAGAGGAGATCTCCCTCCGCTCGTACTCTTACGGATTTATAGAAAGTCCTGCATGATTCATAGTGTCAATTCCCTCCAGCACTACTTTGGACATTAGTCGTGTCCATGCCACGTCATGTTGCGGCCACACTCTTCCTAGTTTAAACACTTCCGCTGGAGACCAAAATCCGCAGGCATGATCATTATTGAGCATATTTAGGATGCCTTGCAATGTGCTGTTCAGAGGAGATCTCCCTCCGCTCGTACTCTTACGGATTTATAGAAAGTCCTGCATGATTCATAGTGTCAATTCCCTCCAGCACTACTTTGGACATTAGTCGTGTCCATGCCACGTCATGTTGCGGCCACACTCTTCCTAGTTTAAACACTTCCGCTGGAGACCAAAATCCGCAGGCATGATCATTATTGAGCATATTTAGGATGCCTTGCAATGTGCTGTTCAGAGGAGATCTCCCTCCGCTCGTACTCTTACGGATTTATAGAAAGTCCTGCATGATTCATAGTGTCAATTCCCTCCAGCACTACTTTGGACATTAGTCGTGTCCATGCCACGTCATGTTGCGGCCACACTCTTCCTAGTTTAAACACTTCCGCTGGAGACCAAAATCCGCAGGCATGATCATTATTGAGCATATTTAGGATGCCTTGCAATGTGCTGTTCAGAGGAGATCTCCCTCCGCTCGTACTCTTACGGATTTATAGAAAGTCCTGCATGATTCATAGTGTCAATTCCCTCCAGCACTACTTTGGACATTAGTCGTGTCCATGCCACGTCATGTTGCGGCCACACTCTTCCTAGTTTAAACACTTCCGCTGGAGACCAAAATCCGCAGGCATGATCATTATTGAGCATATTTAGGATGCCTTGCAATGTGCTGTTCAGAGGAGATCTCCCTCCGCTCGTACTCTTACGGATTTATAGAAAATCCTGCATGATTCATAGTGTCAATTCCCTCCAGCACTACTTTGGACATTAGTCGTGTCCATGCCACGTCATGTTGCGGCCACACTCTTCCTAGTTTAAACACTTCCGCTGGAGACCAAAATCCGCAGGCATGATCATTATTGAGCATATTTAGGATGCCTTGCAATGTGCTGTTCAGAGGAGATCTCCCTCCGCTCGTACTCTTACGGATTTATAGAAAGTCCTGCATGATTCATAGTGTCAATTCCCTCCAGCACTACTTTGGACATTAGTCGTGTCCATGCCACGTCATGTTGCGGCCACACTCTTCCTAGTTTAAACACTTCCGCTGGAGACCAAAATCCGCAGGCATGATCATTATTGAGCATATTTAGGATGCCTTGCAATGTGCTGTTCAGAGGAGATCTCCCTCCGCACGTACTCTTACGGATTTATAGAAAGTCCTGCATGATTCATAGTGTCAATTCCCTCCAGCACTACTTTGGACATTAGTCGTGTCCATGCCACGTCATGTTGCGGCCACACTCTTCCTAGTTTAAACACTTCCGCTGGAGACCAAAATCCGCAGGCATGATCATTATTGAGCATATTTAGGATGCCTTGCAATGTGCTGTTCAGAGGAGATCTCCCTCCGCTCGTACTCTTACGGATTTATAGAAGGTCCTGCATGATTCATAGTGTCAATTCCCTCCAGCACTACTTTGGACATTAGTCGTGTCCATGCCACGTCATGTTGCGGCCACACTCTTCCTAGTTTAAACACTTCCGCTGGAGACCAAAATCCGCAGGCATGATCATTATTGAGCATATTTAGGATGCCTTGCAATGTGCTGTTCAGAGGAGATCTCCCTCCGCTCGTACTCTTACGGATTTATAGAAAGTCCTGCATGATTCATAGTGTCAATTCCCTCCAGCACTACTTTGGACATTAGTCGTGTCCATGCCACGTCATGTTGCGGCCACACTCTTCCTAGTTTAAACACTTCCGCTGGAGACCAAAATCCGCAGGCATGATCATTATTGAGCATATTTAGGATGCCTTGCAATGTGCTGTTCAGAGGAGATCTTCCTCCGCTCGTACTCTTACGGATTTATAGAAAGTCCTGCATGATTCATAGTGTCAATTCCCTCCAGCACTACTTTGGACATTAGTCGTGTCCATGCCACGTCATGTTGCGGCCACACTCTGCCTAGTTTAAACACTTCCGCTGGAGACCAAAATCCGCAGGCATGATCATTATTGAGCATATTTAGGATGCCTTGCAATGTGCTGTTCAGAGGAGATCTCCCTCTGCTCGTACTCTTACGGATTTATAGAAAGTCCTGCATGATTCATAGTGTCAATTCCCTCCAGCACTACTTTGGACATTAGTCGTGTCCATGCCACGTCATGTTGCGGCCACACTCTTCCTAGTTTAAACACTTCCGCTGGAGACCAAAATCCGCAGGCATGATCATTATTGAGCATATTTAGGATGCCTTGCAATGTGCTGTTCAGAGGAGATCTCCCTCCGCTCGTACTCTTACGGATTTATAGAAAGTCCTGCATGATTCATAGTGTCAATTCCCTCCAGCACTACTTTGGACATTAGTCGTGTCCATGCCACGTCATGTTGCGGCCACACTCTTCCTAGTTTAAACACTTCCGCTGGAGACCAAAATCCGCAGGCATGATCATTATTGAGCATATTTAGGATGCCTTGCAATGTGCTGTTCAGAGGAGATCTCCCTCCGCACGTACTCTTACGGATTTATAGAAAGTCCTGCATGATTCATAGTGTCAATTCCCTCCAGCACTACTTTGGACATTAGTCGTGTCCATGCCACGTCATGTTGCGGCCACACTCTTCCTAGTTTAAACACTTCCGCTGGAGACCAAAATCCGCAGGCATGATCATTATTGAGCATATTTAGGATGCCTTGCAATGTGCTGTTCAGAGGAGATCTCCCTCCGCTCGTACTCTTACGGATTTATAGAAGGTCCTGCATGATTCATAGTGTCAATTCCCTCCAGCACTACTTTGGACATTAGTCGTGTCCATGCCACGTCATGTTGCGGCCACACTCTTCCTAGTTTAAACACTTCCGCTGGAGACCAAAATCCGCAGGCATGATCATTATTGAGCATATTTAGGATGCCTTGCAATGTGCTGTTCAGAGGAGATCTCCCTCCGCTCGTACTCTTACGGATTTATAGAAAGTCCTGCATGATTCATAGTGTCAATTCCCTCCAGCACTACTTTGGACATTAGTCGTGTCCATGCCACGTCATGTTGCGGCCACACTCTTCCTAGTTTAAACACTTCCGCTGGAGACCAAAATCCGCAGGCATGATCATTATTGAGCATATTTAGGATGCCTTGCAATGTGCTGTTCAGAGGAGATCTTCCTCCGCTCGTACTCTTACGGATTTATAGAAAGTCCTGCATGATTCATAGTGTCAATTCCCTCCAGCACTACTTTGGACATTAGTCGTGTCCATGCCACGTCATGTTGCGGCCACACTCTGCCTAGTTTAAACACTTCCGCTGGAGACCAAAATCCGCAGGCATGATCATTATTGAGCATATTTAGGATGCCTTGCAATGTGCTGTTCAGAGGAGATCTCCCTCTGCTCGTACTCTTACGGATTTATAGAAAGTCCTGCATGATTCATAGTGTCAATTCCCTCCAGCACTACTTTGGACATTAGTCGTGTCCATGCCACGTCATGTTGCGGCCACACTCTTCCTAGTTTAAACACTTCCGCTGGAGACCAAAATCCGCAGGCATGATCATTATTGAGCATATTTAGGATGCCTTGCAATGTGCTGTTCAGAGGAGATCTCCCTCCGCTCGTACTCTTACGGATTTATAGAAAGTCCTGCATGATTCATAGTGTCAATTCCCTCCAGCACTACTTTGGACATTAGTCGTGTCCATGCCACGTCATGTTGCGGCCACACTCTTCCTAGTTTAAACACTTCCGCTGGAGACCAAAATCCCCAGGCATGATCATTATTGAGCATATTTAGGATGCCTTGCAATGTGCTGTTCAGAGGAGATCTTCCTCCGCTCGTACTCTTACGGATTTATAGAAAGTCCTGCATGATTCATAGTGTCAATTCCCTCCAGCACTACTTTGGACATTAGTCGTGTCCATGCCACGTCATGTTGCGGCCACACTCTGCCTAGTTTAAACACTTCCGCTGGAGACCAAAATCCGCAGGCATGATCATTATTGAGCATATTTAGGATGCCTTGCAATGTGCTGTTCAGAGGAGATCTCCCTCCGCTCGTACTCTTACGGATTTATAGAAAGTCCTGCATGATTCATAGTGTCAATTCCCTCCAGCACTACTTTGGACATTAGTCGTGTCCATGCCACGTCATGTTGCGGCCACACTCTTCCTAGTTTAAACACTTCCGCTGGAGACCAAAATCCGCAGGCATGATCATTATTGAGCATATTTAGGATGCCTTGCAATGTGCTGTTCAGAGGAGATCTCCCTCCGCTCGTACTCTTACGGATTTATAGAAAGTCCTGCATGATTCATAGTGTCAATTCCCTCCAGCACTACTTTGGACATTAGTCGTGTCCATGCCACGTCATGTTGCGGCCACACTCTTCCTAGTTTAAACACTTCCGCTGGAGACCAAAATCCCCAGGCATGATCATTATTGAGCATATTTAGGATGCCTTGCAATGTGCTGTTCAGAGGAGATCTCCCTCCGCTCGTACTCTTACGGATTTATAGAAAGTCCTGCATGATTCATAGTGTCAATTCCCTCCAGCACTACTTTGGACATTAGTCGTGTCCATGCCACATCATGTTGCGGCCACACTCTTCCTAGTTTAAACACTTCCGCTGGAGACCAAAATCCGCAGGCATGATCATTATTGAGCATATTTAGGATGCCTTGCAATGTGCTGTTCAGAGGAGATCTCCCTCCGCTCGTACTCTTACGGATTTATAGAAAGTCCTGCATGATTCATAGTGTCAATTCCCTAAAGCACTACTTTGGACATTAGTCGTGTCCATGCCACGTCATGTTGCGGCCACACTCTTCCTAGTTTAAACACTTCCGCTGGAGACCAAAATCCCCAGGCATGATCATTATTGAGCATATTTAGGATGCCTTGCAATGTGCTGTTCAGAGGAGATCTCCCTCCGCTCGTACTCTTACGGATTTATAGAAAGTCCTGCATGATTCATAGTGTCAATTCCCTCCAGCACTACTTTGGACATTAGTCGTGTCCATGCCACGTCATGTTGCGGCCACACTCTTCCTAGTTTAAACACTTCCGCTGGAGACCAAAATCCCCAGGCATGATCATTATTGAGCATATTTAGGATGCCTTGCAATGTGCTGTTCAGAGGAGATCTCCCTCCGCTCGTACTCTTACGGATTTATAGAAAGTCCTGCATGATTCATAGTGTCAATTCCCTCCAGCACTACTTTGGACATTAGTCGTGTCCATGCCACGTCATGTTGCGGCCACACTCTTCCTAGTTTAAACACTTCCGCTGGAGACCAAAATCCGCAGGCATGATCATTATTGAGCATATTTAGGATGCCTTGCAATGTGCTGTTCAGAGGAGATCTCCCTCCGCTCGTACTCTTACGGATTTATAGAAAGTCCTGCATGATTCATAGTGTCAATTCCCTCCAGCACTACTTTGGACATTAGTCGTGTCCATGCAACGTCATGTTGCGGCCACACTCTTCCTAGTTTAAACACTTCCGCTGGAGACCAAAATCCGCAGGCATGATCATTATTGAGCATATTTAGGATGCCTTGCAATGTGCTGTTCAGAGGAGATCTCCCTCCGCTCGTACTCTTACGGATTTATAGAAAGTCCTGCATGATTCATAGTGTCAATTCCCTCCAGCACTACTTTGGACATTAGTCGTGTCCATGCCACGTCATGTTGCGGCCACACTCTTCCTAGTTTAAACACTTCCGCTGGAGACCAAAATCCGCAGGCATGATCATTATTGAGCATATTTAGGATGCCTTGCAATGTGCTGTTCAGAGGAGATCTCCCTCCGCTCGTACTCTTACGGATTTATAGAAAGTCCTGCATGATTCATAGTGTCAATTCCCTCCAGCACTACTTTGGACATTAGTCGTGTCCATGCCACGTCATGTTGCGGCCACACTCTTCCTAGTTTAAACACTTCCGCTGGAGACCAAAATCCGCAGGCATGATCATTATTGAGCATATTTAGGATGCCTTGCAATGTGCTGTTCAGAGGAGATCTCCCTCCGCTCGTACTCTTACGGATTTATAGAAAGTCCTGCATGATTCATAGTGTCAATTCCCTCCAGCACTACTTTGGACATTAGTCGTGTCCATGCCACGTCATGTTGCGGCCACACTCTTCCTAGTTTAAACACTTCCGCTGGAGACCAAAAATCCGCAGGCATGATCATTATTGAGCATATTTAGGATGCCTTGCAATGTGCTGTTCAGAGGAGATCTCCCTCCGCTCGTACTCTTACGGATTTATAGAAAGTCCTGCATGATTCATAGTGTCAATTCCCTCCAGCACTACTTTGGACATTAGTCGTGTCCATGCCACGTCATGTTGCGGCCACACTCTTCCTAGTTTAAACACTTCCGCTGGAGACCAAAATCCGCAGGCATGATCATTATTGAGCATATTTAGGATGCCTTGCAATGTGCTGTTCAGAGGAGATCTCCCTCCGCTCGTACTCTTACGGATTTATAGAAAGTCCTGCATGATTCATAGTGTCAATTCCCTCCAGCACTACTTTGGACATTAGTCGTGTCCATGCCACGTCATGTTGCGGCCACACTCTTCCTAGTTTAAACACTTCCGCTGGAGACCAAAATCCCCAGGCATGATCATTATTGAGCATATTTAGGATGCCTTGCAATGTGCTGTTCAGAGGAGATCTCCCTCCGCTCGTACTCTTACGGATTTATAGAAAGTCCTGCATGATTCATAGTGTCAATTCCCTCCAGCACTACTTTGGACATTAGTCGTGTCCATGCCACGTCATGTTGCGGCCACACTCTTCCTAGTTTAAACACTTCCGCTGGAGACCAAAATCCCCAGGCATGATCATTATTGAGCATATTTAGGATGCCTTGCAATGTGCTGTTCAGAGGAGATCTCCCTCCGCTCGTACTCTTACGGATTTATAGAAAGTCCTGCATGATTCATAGTGTCAATTCCCTCCAGCACTACTTTGGACATTAGTCGTGTCCATGCCACGTCATGTTGCGGCCACACTCTTCCTAGTTTAAACACTTCCGCTGGAGACCAAAATCCGCAGGCATGATCATTATTGAGCATATTTAGGATGCCTTGCAATGTGCTGTTCAGAGGAGATCTCCCTCCGCTCGTACTCTTACGGATTTATAGAAAGTCCTGCATGATTCATAGTGTCAATTCCCTCCAGCACTACTTTGGACATTAGTCGTGTCCATGCCACGTCATGTTGCGGCCACACTCTTCCTAGTTTAAACACTTCCGCTGGAGACCAAAATCCGCAGGCATGATCATTATTGAGCATATTTAGGATGCCTTGCAATGTGCTGTTCAGAGGAGATCTCCCTCCGCTCGTACTCTTACGGATTTATAGAAAGTCCTGCATGATTCATAGTGTCAATTCCCTCCAGCACTACTTTGGACATTAGTCGTGTCCATGCCACGTCATGTTGCGGCCACACTCTTCCTAGTTTAAACACTTCCGCTGGAGACCAAAATCCCCAGGCATGATCATTATTGAGCATATTTAGGATGCCTTGCAATGTGCTGTTCAGAGGAGATCTCCCTCCGCTCGTACTCTTACGGATTTATAGAAAGTCCTGCATGATTCATAGTGTCAATTCCCTCCAGCACTACTTTGGACATTAGTCGTGTCCATGCCACGTCATGTTGCGGCCACACTCTTCCTAGTTTAAACACTTCCGCTGGAGACCAAAATCCGCAGGCATGATCATTATTGAGCATATTTAGGATGCCTTGCAATGTGCTGTTCAGAGGAGATCTCCCTCCGCTCGTACTCTTACGGATTTATAGAAAGTCCTGCATGATTCATAGTGTCAATTCCCTCCAGCACTACTTTGGACATTAGTCGTGTCCATGCCACGTCATGTTGCGGCCACACTCTTCCTAGTTTAAACACTTCCGCTGGAGACCAAAATCCGTAGGCATGATCATTATTGAGCATATTTAGGATGCCTTGCAATGTGCTGTTCAGAGGAGATCTCCCTCCGCTCGTACTCTTACGGATTTATAGAAAGTCCTGCATGATTCATAGTGTCAATTCCCTCCAGCACTACTTTGGACATTAGTCGTGTCCATGCCACGTCATGTTGCGGCCACACTCTTCCTAGTTTAAACACTTCCGCTGGAGACCAAAATCCCCAGGCATGATCATTATTGAGCATATTTAGGATGCCTTGCAATGTGCTGTTCAGAGGAGATCTCCCTCCGCTCGTACTCTTACGGATTTATAGAAAGTCCTGCATGATTCATAGTGTCAATTCCCTCCAGCACTACTTTGGACATTAGTCGTGTCCATGCCACGTCATGTTGCGGCCACACTCTTCCTAGTTTAAACACTTCCGCTGGAGACCAAAATCCGCAGGCATGATCATTATTGAGCATATTTAGGATGCCTTGCAATGTGCTGTTCAGAGGAGATCTCCCTCCGCTCGTACTCTTACGGATTTATAGAAAGTCCTGCATGATTCATAGTGTCAATTCCCTCCAGCACTACTTTGGACATTAGTCGTGTCCATGCCACGTCATGTTGCGGCCACACTCTTCCTAGTTTAAACACTTCCGCTGGAGACCAAAATCCGCAGGCATGATCATTATTGAGCATATTTAGGATGCCTTGCAATGTGCTGTTCAGAGGAGATCTCCCTCCGCTCGTACTCTTACGGATTTATAGAAAGTCCTGCATGATTCATAGTGTCAATTCCCTCCAGCACTACTTTGGACATTAGTCGTGTCCATGCCACGTCATGTTGCGGCCACACTCTTCCTAGTTTAAACACTTCCGCTGGAGACCAAAATCCCCAGGCATGATCATTATTGAGCATATTTAGGATGCCTTGCAATGTGCTGTTCAGAGGAGATCTCCCTCCGCTCGTACTCTTACGGATTTATAGAAAGTCCTGCATGATTCATAGTGTCAATTCCCTCCAGCACTACTTTGGACATTAGTCGTGTCCATGCCACGTCATGTTGCGGCCACACTCTTCCTAGTTTAAACACTTCCGCTGGAGACCAAAATCCGCAGGCATGATCATTATTGAGCATATTTAGGATGCCTTGCAATGTGCTGTTCAGAGGAGATCTCCCTCCGCTCGTACTCTTACGGATTTATAGAAAGTCCTGCATGATTCATAGTGTCAATTCCCTCCAGCACTACTTTGGACATTAGTCGTGTCCATGCCACGTCATGTTGCGGCCACACTCTTCCTAGTTTAAACACTTCCGCTGGAGACCAAAATCCGCAGGCATGATCATTATTGAGCATATTTAGGATGCCTTGCAATGTGCTGTTCAGAGGAGATCTCCCTCCGCTCGTACTCTTACGGATTTATAGAAAGTCCTGCATGATTCATAGTGTCAATTCCCTCCAGCACTACTTTGGACATTAGTCGTGTCCATGCCACGTCATGTTGCGGCCACACTCTTCCTAGTTTAAACACTTCCGCTGGAGACCAAAATCCGCAGGCATGATCATTATTGAGCATATTTAGGATGCCTTGCAATGTGCTGTTCAGAGGAGATCTCCCTCCGCTCGTACTCTTACGGATTTATAGAAAGTCCTGCATGATTCATAGTGTCAATTCCCTCCAGCACTACTTTGGACATTAGTCGTGTCCATGCCACGTCATGTTGCGGCCACACTCTTCCTAGTTTAAACACTTCCGCTGGAGACCAAAATCCCCAGGCATGATCATTATTGAGCATATTTAGGATGCCTTGCAATGTGCTGTTCAGAGGAGATCTCCCTCCGCTCGTACTCTTACGGATTTATAGAAAGTCCTGCATGATTCATAGTGTCAATTCCCTCCAGCACTACTTTGGACATTAGTCGTGTCCATGCCACGTCATGTTGCGGCCACACTCTTCCTAGTTTAAACACTTCCGCTGGAGACCAAAATCCCCAGGCATGATCATTATTGAGCATATTTAGGATGCCTTGCAATGTGCTGTTCAGAGGAGATCTCCCTCCGCTCGTACTCTTACGGATTTATAGAAAGTCCTGCATGATTCATAGTGTCAATTCCCTCCAGCACTACTTTGGACATTAGTCGTGTCCATGCCACGTCATGTTGCGGCCACACTCTTCCTAGTTTAAACACTTCCGCTGGAGACCAAAATCCGCAGGCATGATCATTATTGAGCATATTTAGGATGCCTTGCAATGTGCTGTTCAGAGGAGATCTCCCTCCGCTCGTACTCTTACGGATTTATAGAAAGTCCTGCATGATTCATAGTGTCAATTCCCTCCAGCACTACTTTGGACATTAGTCGTGTCCATGCCACGTCATGTTGCGGCCACACTCTTCCTAGTTTAAACACTTCCGCTGGAGACCAAAATCCGCAGGCATGATCATTATTGAGCATATTTAGGATGCCTTGCAATGTGCTGTTCAGAGGAGATCTCCCTCCGCTCGTACTCTTACGGATTTATAGAAAGTCCTGCATGATTCATAGTGTCAATTCCCTCCAGCACTACTTTGGACATTAGTCGTGTCCATGCCACGTCATGTTGCGGCCACACTCTTCCTAGTTTAAACACTTCCGCTGGAGACCAAAATCCCCAGGCATGATCATTATTGAGCATATTTAGGATGCCTTGCAATGTGCTGTTCAGAGGAGATCTCCCTCCGCTCGTACTCTTACGGATTTATAGAAAGTCCTGCATGATTCATAGTGTCAATTCCCTCCAGCACTACTTTGGACATTAGTCGTGTCCATGCCACGTCATGTTGCGGCCACACTCTTCCTAGTTTAAACACTTCCGCTGGAGACCAAAATCCGCAGGCATGATCATTATTGAGCATATTTAGGATGCCTTGCAATGTGCTGTTCAGAGGAGATCTCCCTCCGCTCGTACTCTTACGGATTTATAGAAAGTCCTGCATGATTCATAGTGTCAATTCCCTCCAGCACTACTTTGGACATTAGTCGTGTCCATGCCACGTCATGTTGCGGCCCTTCTGCGTGCTCGGGGGGACCCTACAGGATATTAGGCAGGTGTACCAGTTTCTTTGGCTCTACGATGTGTAAAGATATTGTCTCAGGAATATCAACTGCATATGATAAATATGCCACCTAAGTATGATGTACAGGCAGTATTAACGCAATTTCCCTAATTGCTAAGTGCTATTCCATTGCCGGAGAGCCTCAACAACACTGAAGCGAACTTACAATGTGATTAGCAGTAGACTGAGGCATGAGTTGCAATCTGCATCGGGCAGAAAGACGTACAAAGGTAATCGTGAAAACGTGGCAGCTGCATTGACACTATTCTGTAATAGATTCTACGCCAGAAGCTGGTTCAAATGTGGAAATCAAAGCTTCGGCCTACATCAGTATTGTAGATAACGGTGAGACTCATATACATCATCTGTGTACGATTGATATCTCGTAAATTTTGACCAGACTATACAATTCGCTGCCCAAGGTCTTGAGTCTTATCAACAAGAGAATTTCAAGTTTGAGGTTACTCTTGACACAATAACCCAGCCGACTGAGGTAAGGTAATCTTGGAGGTCAATCTATAGAATCCTCACAGTTTATCCAGTCCTTCATGAAGCATATACCACAACCTCCAGCTCTTAATAGTAGGCGAAATTTAAGCCGACTTACACAGCAACATTCCCTTCTGAAGTCAGTGGCGGATCTCAATCAAACATACGCAGATATCTCGTCAACGACTTGTTGGCGGACCCATTCATACTGCAGATTTCTTGTTTCTATTATTGTATACTTCCCTCAGTTTTTGTTATTAATTACAAACAACGTCAGCATCTCTTAATACGCAGTAGGTCCCAACTCCTGCTGAAAAGCTTCCCTTAGCCCCTGAGCTATTTTAAGAGTTAATAAGAACTGTTTGTGCTTTTACGTCTTGTATAAACACTGTCTTGAGATTAGAGCACCAAATTGTTGAGTTATTTACGTATTCACAATATTTTAGACGCATCTCAACAGCTCTAGAGCTACTGCTGCTCCTACTGCAATTGCAGCTGAAGCATTAAACATTTCATTTAGTGCAGTTGCAACGTACGACTGAGTACCCACCATGAAAGCAGCACAGTACTAATGTACGCAAAGACGTGGCTGAAGTAATGTCGTACCTCCAAAAAGAGGGTCGGACCTCATTATGCCCGGTGTAATGAAGCAACTTCACGTGGTGTGGTCTCAGCAAGGGGTTGGAAGTCCCCTGCAGAAACACTGAGCCTTGTGCCTCCATAGCCGTCCATAATTGAGAACGTGTTGGCCGTGCAGTATTTCGTGGACAACTGACTTCTCGCTTGTGTCCCATAAATTTTCGATGGAATTCGTTTTTTAATTATTTATTTACTCGTCAAGTTCCGTAGGACCAAATTGAGGAGCAAATCTCCAAGGTCATGGAACGTGTCAGTACATGCAATACAACATAAACGTAATAACAGATAAAAATAAAAGTTCATGAACCTTAAAAAAGTCAGTCCATAAGTTTAAGTAAACGCCATCAGCAATACAATAAAAATCAGCTTAATTTTTCAAGGAACTCCTCGACAGAATAGAAGTAGTGACCCATGAGGAAACTCTTCAGTTTCGAATTGAGAGCGCGTGGATTACTGCTAAGATTTTTGAATTCGAGTGGCAGCTTATTGAAAATGGATGCAGCAGTATACTCCAGACCTTTTTTGCACAAGAGTTAGGGAAGTCCGATCCAGATGTAGGTTTGATTTCTGCCGAGTATTAACCGAGTGGAAGTCGCTTATTCTTGGGATTAAACTAATATTGGTAACAAGAAACGACAATAAGGAATATACGTACTGGGAGGCCAATGTCAAAATACCCAGACTCGTGAACAGAGGTCGAAAAGAGGTTGGTGAACTAACACCACCTATTGCCCGAACCGCCCGTTTCTGAGCCCAAAATATCCATTTAGAATGAGAAGAGTTACCCCAAAATATAATACATACGACAATAGCCAATGAAAATAAATAATATAGACTAACATTTGTGTGGAACGATCACTTACTTCTGATACCGTTAGAATAGCAAAAATGGCAGTATTAAGTCTTTTAAGAAGATCCTGAACGTGGGCCTCCCACGACAGCTTACTATCTAGCTGAACAACTAGAAATTTCAACTGTTCAGTTTCATTAATCATATGCCCGTTCTGTGAAATTAAAATGTCAGGTTTTGTTGAATTGTGTGTTAGAAACTGTAAAAACTGAGTCTTACTGTGATTTAGCGGTAGTTTATTTTCTACAAGCCATGTACTCCACACTATTAGAAACCGAGCCATTGTTGCACACAACATCCTTTACTGCCAGGCTAGTGTCATCACCAAATCGAAATATTTTAGAGTTACCCGTAATACTAGAGGGCATACCATTTATATAAATAAGTAACAGGAGCGGCCCCAACACTGATCCCTGGGGCACCCCCCACTTGATAGTAGCCCACTCAGATCCCATATCAGCATTGTGAATAATGACCTTTTGCTGCCTGTTGCTAAAGTAAGAGGTGAGCCAGTTGTGAGCTACTCCAAGTATTCCGTAATGGTCCAACTTCTGGAGAAATATTTTGTGATCAACACATACAAATGCCTTAGTTAAATCAAAAAATATGCCAAGCGTTCGATACCTTTTGTTTAACTCATCCAGTACCTCACAGAGAAAAGAGAATATAGCATTTTCAGTTGTTAACCGACTTCTAAAGCCGAACTGTACATTTGATAGCATATCGTGTGATATAAAATGATCAATTAACCTTACATACACAGCCTTTTCGATAACTTTTGCAAACACTGATAGCATAGAAATGGTCTAAAATTATCTGCATTATCACTTTCTCCCTTTTTATAAAGCGGTTTTACTACTGAGTACTTTAATCGCTCAGGAAACTGACAATTCCTAAAGGAAACAATACAAATATGGCTAAATACAGCGCTAACATTTGCAGCACAGTACTTTAATATTCTGCTAGACACTCCGTCATAACCATGAGAGTCCTTAGTCTTCAGTGATCTAATTATTGACTCGATCGACCTCTTGTCTGTATCACAGAGGAGTATTTCAGACATCAATCTAGGCAATGCACTTGCCAAGAAAGTTATATGATTTCCAGCAGAAACTAAATTTTTATTTAATTCACCAGCAATGCTCAGAAAATGATTGTTAAATACTGCACATACATCTGATTTATCAGTAAGAGAAATATTTTTACTGCTAAAAGACTTCATATGGTCGACCTTGTGCTGCTGACCAGACACTTCCTTCACAACAGACCATATGGTTTTAATTTTATCCTGTGAATTAGCTATTCTGTTTGCGTACCACAGACTCTTTGCCTTCCTGGTAACATTTTTAAGTACCTTACTATACTGATCGTAATGTGCTACTGTAGCTTGATTGTCAGGCGATATGGATGGAGATATCAGTAGACAGCATTGTGCAGAATCGTCTTGAAACCGGTCGCGACCAATTGCGGCGCGGCGATTTCTCTGGCAATATGAAGTCCATGGAGTGCTGAAAACGGTCTACAAGAAGCCGAACACAGACATTTTCAGTCAGTGTCCGGTTCGCTTGGTCCATGTAAACACAGGTCACACTGTTACGGAGCCAACACCAACTACCATCAGTTATTACCAAATGAATACGGGATTCGTCTAACCAGGGTACGGTTGCGGGGTCGTCTATGGTTGAAACTGTGTGGTTACGAGACCAGGAAAAGCGATGCAGGCGATGTCGCCCTGTCAGCAAAGGCACTCGCGGCGGTCATATGCTGCCATAGACCAAGAGGATCCTAAAGAATACGTTGCTCGCACGTCCCACATTGATTTCTGCCGTTGTTTCACGCGGTGTTGCTTGTCTCTTAGCATTCACAAACCTACGCAAACGCCGCTGCTTTCGGTCGTTGCGTTGTTTTTGGTGAGAAGTATTGCCTGAAATTTGGTATTCTCGACACACTCCTGACACTGTGGATGACGGAATATTGAATTCCCTAATTGTTTCCGAAGTGGGCTGTCCCATGTGCCTAGCCTCAGGTAACATTCCGCGTTCAAAGTCTGTTCATTCAATTCGTGCTGGCGTAATTACATCGGACTCCTTTTCACTTGAATGTTGTTGTTGTTGTCTGAGACTGGTTTGATGCAGCTCTCCATGCTACTCTATCCAGTGCAAGCTTCTTCATCTCCCAGTACCTACTGCAACCTACATCCTTCTGAATCTGTTTAGTGTATTCATCTCTTGGTCTCCCTCTACGATTTTTACCCTCCACGATGCCCTCCAATACTAAATTGGTGATCCCTTGATGCCTCATAATATGTCCTACCAACCGATCCCATCTTCTAGTCAAGTTGTGCCACAAATTTCTCTTCTCTCCAGTCCTATTCAATACCTCCTCATTAGTTATGTGATCTACCCATCTAACCTTCAGCATTCTTCTGTAGCACCACATTTCGAAAGCTTCTATTCTCTTTTTGTCTAAACCATTTATCGTCCACGTTTCACTTCCATACATGGCTACACTCCATACAAATACTTTCAGAAACGACTTCCTGACACATAAATCTATACTCGATGTTAACAAATTTCTCGTCTTCAGAAACGCTTTCCTTGCCATTGCCAGTCTACATTTTATATCCTCTCTACTTCGACCATCATCAGTTATTTTGCTCCACAAATAGCAAAACTCCTTTACTACTTTAAGTGTCTCATTTCCTAATCTATTCCTTCAGCATCACCCGATTTAATTCGACTAAACTCAATTATCCTCGTTTTGCTTTGTTGATGTACATCTTTTATCCTCCTTTCAAGACACTGTCCATTCCGTTCAACTGCTCTTCCAAGTCCTTTGCTGTCTCTGACAGAATTACAATGTCATAGGCGAACCTCAAAGTCTCAATTTCTTCTCCATGGATTTTAATTCCTACTCGAAATTTTTCTTTTGTTTCCTTTACTGCTTGCTCAATATACAGACTGAATAACATCGGGGAGAGGCTACGACCCTGTCTCATTCCCTTCCCAACCACTGCTTCCCTTTCATGCCCCTCCACTCTTATAAGTGCTATCTGGTTTCTGTACAAATTGTAAATAGCCTTTCGCTCCTTGTATTTTACCCCTGCCACCTTCAGAATTTGATTGGAATACATGAGTACAAATCACAGTTCCGCCATGGAGCTGTCCAATTATACCTTGTGCACGCGTTACTGCAGTCACCTGTATATGTGCATATCGCAATCCCACGTCTTTTGTCAGCTCAGTATATAGCAGTACTACAACAGTACTTACACAGTTCCAGTGGTCTTTCCTTCTACTGTTTTCATTTTTATTATTGTTGGTATTACCCGTGCCTTCGACACAGTATTGAGTTGCTAGGAGCCGGCCGTTGTGACCGAGCGGTTCTAGGCGCTTCATTCCGGAACCGTGCTGCTGCTACGGTCGCAGGTTGGAATCCCGCCTCGGGCATGGCTTTGTGTGTTGTTCTTAGGTTAGTTAGGTTTAAGTAGGTCTAAGTCTAGGGGAGTGATGACGTCGTATGGTAAATCTCATGGTGCTTAGAGCCATTTTTTTAGTTGCTTGGACTGTGCACTAGATCCCACTGCAAATTTTCCGGTAACCACCTTTTCACATCGTAATTTCAGTAAGCACTCCCAACGGAGTTTCACATCCATTAATCTCGCAAGTTGACGTTTGCAAAATTCTCGCATCGACCCGTTTCCGTATAGAAATGTTGGCCTGTTGGCCGGTTAGAAACTCATTTAGGAGTGGCATTTGCTTCGCTTCACATCAGAACTTGTTCAGGAAACTGCTTTCAAATTTTTCGTAGGCTATAAACGTATCACGGTGTGTATGTATTCCCACAATTGCGTCTCACCTTCCAAATGACTTTTCACTTGTTGTGTCTTCGCCTCGTCGGACATTCCCCTTATAAAACCATCCCTGCATCCTATTAGAAAATTTAATGGGTGATATTTCCCGTCGTCTGCAAAACATTTGACCGATCCCGAGTTCATCCACGGAACACTGATCACTGTAGAGGTATGATGTGCAGCTAAAGAATTCAGTTCGCTTTTTATTTCTTTGATTTGCTTTCGAACTTCACTATTTTCAAATTTAATGCCAGATTCTACTTGTTCCTTTATTTTATCTACTTTTTTCTCAGCTTTACCTATACGAACGGATAAGTTGCTAATAGCCTCTATCGCCTCAGCCATTAGAGCATCTTGCCTACTCGTACTATTTCTTACATTGCCTCCCAGATCTGCCTGCAACTTCTCCACCTTACCACTAAAATTTTTCTCCACTTGATCTACCTTAGAGTCAAGTATCCCAACATCTTCAGAAATTTTTCCCATTTCATCTGGAATGGTTTTTAATTTTCCGTCTATCAATTCCTCGATGCCACTAGCCATTTTACCTACTTCGCCCTTCACAACCGAAGCTATTTCGGATTGAACAGCATTAATTTTTAAATTTACGTCAACCATATCGATTCTAACAAAATCACTTTTGGATCCCACTTTTTTTTTTTTTTTTTTTTTTTTTTTTTTTTTTGTCGTTCGTCTACTGACTGGTTTGATGCGGCCCGCCACGAATTCCTTTCCTGTGCTAACCTCTTCATCTCAGAGTAGCACTTGCAACCTACGTCCTCAATTATTTGCTTGACGTATTCCAGTCTCTGTCTTCCTCTACAGTTTTTGCCCTCTACAGCTCCCTCTAGTACCATGGAAGTCATTCCCTCATGTCTTAGCAGATGCCCTATCATCCTGTCCCTTCTCCTTATCAGTGTTTTCCACATATTCCTTTCCTCTCCGATTCTGCATAGAACCTCCTCATTCCTTACCTTATCAGTCCACCTAATTTTCAACATTCGTCTATAGCACCACATCTCAAATGCTTCGATTCTCTTCCGTTCCGGTTTTCCCACAGTCCATGTTTCACTACCATAAAATGCTGTACTCCAGACGTACATCCTCAGAAATTTCTTCCTCAAATTAAATCCGGTATTTGATACTAGTAGACTTCTCTTGGCCAGAAATGCCTTTTTTGCCATAGCGAGTCTGCTTTTGATGTCCTCCTTGCTCCGTCCGTCATTGGTTATTTTACTGCCTAGGTAGCAGAATTCGTTAACTTCATTGACTTCGTGACCATTAATCCTGTTGTTAAGTTTCTCGCTGTTCTCATGTCTACTACTTTTCATTACCTTCGTCTTTCTCCGATTTACTCTCAAACCATACTGTGTATTCATTAGACTGTTCATTCCGTTCAGCAGATCATTTAATTTTTCTTCACTTTCACTCAGGATAGCAATGTCATCAGCGAATCGTATCATTGATATCCTTTCACCTTGTATTTTAATTCCACTCCTGAACCTTTCTTTTAATTCCATTATTGCTTCCTCGATATACAGATTGAAGAGTAGGGGCGAAAGGCTACAGCCTTGTCTTACACCCATCTTAATACGAGCACTTCGTTCTTGATCGTCCACTCTTATTATTCCCTCTTGGTTGTTGTACTTATTGTATATGACCCGTCCCTCCCTATGGCTTACCCCTACTTTTTTCAGAATCTCGAACAGCTTGCACCATTTTATATTGTCGAACGCTTCTTCCAGGTCGACAAATCCTATGAAGGATTCTTGATTTTTCTTTAGCCTTGCTTCCATTATTAGCCGTAACGTCAGAATTGCCTCTCTCGTCCCTTTACTTTTCCTAAAGCCAAACTGATCGTCACGTAGCGCATTCTCAATTTTCTTTTACATTCTTCTGTATATTATTCTTGCAAGCAGCTTCGATGCATGAGCTGTTAAGCTGATTGTGCGATAATTCTCGCACTTGTCAGCTCTTGCCGTCTTCGGAATTGTGTGGATGATGCTTTTCCGAAAGTCAGATGGTATGTCGCCAGACTCGTATATTCTACACACCAACGTGAATAGTCGTTTTGTTGCCACTTCCCCCAATGATTTTAGAAATTCTGATGGAATGTTATCTATCCCTTCTGCCTTATTTGACCCTAAGTCCTCCAAAGCTCTTTTAAATTCCGATTCTAATGCTGGATCCCCTATCTCTTCTAAATCGACTCATGTTTCTTCTTCTATCACATCAGACAAATCTTCACCCTCATACAGGCTTTCAAAGTATTCTTTCCACCTATCTGCTCTCTCCTCTGCATTTAACAGTGGAATTCCCGTTGCACTCTTAATGTTACCACCGTTGCTTTTAATGTCACCAAAGGTTGTTTTGACTTTCATGTATGCTGAGTCTGTCCTTCCGACAATCATATCTTTTTCGATGTCTTCACATTTTTCCTGCAGCCATTTCGTCTTAGCTTCTCTGCACTTCCTATTTATTTCATTCCTCAGCGACTTGTATTTCTGTATTCCTGATTTTCCCGGAACATGTTTGTACTTCCTCCTTTCATCAATCAACTGAAATATTTCTTCTGTTACCCATGGTTTCTTCGCAGCTACTTTCTTTGTACTTATGTTTTCCTTCCCAACTTCTGTAAAGGCCCTTTTTAGAGATGTCCATTCCTCTTCTACTGTACTGCCTACTGCGCTATTCCTTATTGCTGTATCTATAGCGTTAGAGAACTTCAAACGTATCTCGTCATTCCTTAGTACTTCCGTATCCCACTTCTTTGTGTATTGATTCTTCCTGACTAATGTCTTGAACTTCAACCTACTCTTCATCACTACTATATTGTGATCTGAGTCTATATCTGCTCCTGGGTACGCCTTACAGTCCAGTATCTGATTTCGGAATCTCTGTCTGACCAAGATGTAATCTAATTGAAATCTTCCCGTATCTCTCGGCCTTTTCCAAGTATACCTCCTCCTCCTGTGATTCTTGAACAGGGTATTCGCTAGTACTAGCTGAAACTTGTTACAGAACTCAATTAGTCTTTCTCCTCTTTCATTCCTTGTCCCAAGCCCATATTCTCCTGTAACCTTTTCTTCTACTCCTTCCCATACAACTGCATTCCAGTCGCCCATGACTATTAGATTTTCGTCCCCCTTTACATACTGCATTACCCTTTCAATATCCTCATACACTTTCTCTATCTGTTCACCTTTAGCTTGCGAAGTCCGCATGTATACCTGAACTATCGTTGTCGGTGTTGGTCTGCTGTCGATTCTGATTAGAACAACCCGGTCACTGAACTGTTCACAGTAACACACCCTCTGCCCTACCTTCCTATTCATAACGAATCCTACACCTGTTATACCATTTTCTGCTGCTGTTGATATTACCCGATACGCATCTGACCAGAAATCCTTGTCTTCCTTCCACTTCACTTCACTGACCCCTACTATATCTAGATTGAGCCTTTGCATTTCCCTTTTCAGATTTTCTAGTTTCCCTACCACGTTCCAGCTTCTGACATTCCACGCCCCGACTCGTAGAACGTTATCCTTTCGTTGATTATTCAATGTTTTTCTCATGGTAACCTCCCCCTTGGCAGTCCCTTCCCGGAGATCCGAATGGGGGACTATTCCGGAATCTTTTGCCAATGGAGAGATCATCATGACACTTCTTCAAATACAGGCCACATGTCCTGTGGATACTCGTTACGTGTCTTTAATGCAGTGGTTTCCATTGCCTTCTGCTTCCTCATGTCGTTGATCATTGCTGATTCTTCCGCCTTTAGGGGCAATTTCCCACCCCTATGACAAGAGAGTGCCCTGAACCTCTATCCACTCCTCCGCCCTCTTTGACAAGGCCGTTAGCAGAATGAGGCTGGCTTCTTATGCCGGAAGTCTTCGGCCACCAATGCTGATTATTTATCAAAATTTAGGCAGTGGCGAGGATCGAACCCGGGACCGAAGTCGTTTTGATTATGAATCAAAGACGCTGCCCCTAGACCACGGGTACATTTTGTTGGTTTTTAGAGAATCAATTTCCGATCCCAATCCTCTTATCGTTTGCATTAATTGCCACATCATGTCTACCCAAATGCATCTCCCTTGCCTGGTTTCCGACTATTTGCCCTTCTAAATTCACCACCGATCACACTCTCCCGCTCCGATTTCGGGCTAAGCGGCTCGCTAGTATTTACGGACCCACGCAAACTGGCCGACTGCTTAATATTAGCGACGTCGAATGGCGACTGAACTACAGAATCACACATAATCCGTTACGGAAAAAAATTTAGGGAGCGATATTAGAACATGAAAGGCGTTCTCTTACTTCACTCCAGAAAGTCCGAATACTGGATACATATGTTTTGTGCAAAGCTTATTACCTGGCCAAAGTTTATCCGTTTTCCTGGATGATAGCGAAGAAACTATAGCAACTGAATGGTCGTTTCTTATGGAAAAGACATATCTTTGGTTTACGGTGTGAGGTGGTCACGAAGCCTCGTTACTGTGGGGCGTTGGGGCTGGCTGACATACGAAGGAAAATGCAGATGCTATATGTGCGACATACTGTTTCGATGATACCTCAAGAAACACACATTCACGTTTCGTTTATTTCTGGATGTCCGTCCAGCTAGTCTTGACCACCCTGTTGGTGTTGGTCGCATAAATTCTAAGTTAAAACACATTCGTGACGTGTATCCTGCGGTGAGCTATGTCGGGACTGTCGTTTTATGGAGACTCGACCTCACCACGTAATTGGAAAGCAGTCCTTTGCCCAAACCTCGTTGAAACAGGATCGCCGCAAACAAACTGGACGGCAGTCTTCCGATATTGCCGAAGTGCGTGGCATCCTCTTGGTATAAGGAAGTAAAAATCTTGATTCCAACGAACGAGCGACTTTTCCGTATTGGGCTTAGTGCCACGGATTTATGTAGTCGTACGTCTACAGGTACGATACGATATCGCTATACTTATAGAGGTCATATGACAATTTGGTCCTGGACTAGGACGCAATTGGCCTTCATTACCCGATATTTTGAGACTTTATATACTACGGACATCATGTTGCGACCAGTTCTTCCTTCTTTCCACGGTCGAAAACCCATACAGTTATGTGGTTACTGGGACACTTTGTTCATTATAATGTAGAAGCCAATGGGTAAGATCACATGAACTTCATGCGGTACATGATCACTACCTGTTGGTCATGCCTCGATATTAATTTCATTTATGTATGCTTCCCATCTGATTTGCTTCTGTTTGTTCTCTCCTAGTTTACCTCCTCGTTACGTTTAGTGTTTTGACTAACTATCGCTCCAGTTTTATTGTAAAATGTGTAAAATGTGTATAGATGAAGTATATATAAACATGAGAGTGTATAATAATTGGAATTTTTCTTAGTTTGCTATTTAAAAAGAATAATATGATTCGTTGTCTTTTGCTTTTGTTTCTCTCTCTCTCTCTCTCTTATATATATATATATATATATATATAGGGTGGTCCACTGACACTGACCGGGCCAAATATCTCACGAAATAAGCATCAACCGAAAAAACTACAAAGAACGAAACTCGTCTAGCTTGAAGGGGGAAAGCAGTTGGCGCTTTGATTGGCCTGCGTTTTTTTAAAAATAGGAACCCCCTTTTTTATTACATATTCGTGTAGTACGTAAAGAAATATGAATGTTTCAGTCGGACCACTTTTTTGCTTTGTAATAAAAAATGGGGATTCCTATTTTTAAAAAAAACGCAGTTGATATCCGTTTGACCTATGGCAGCGCCACCTAGCGGGCCAACCATAGCGCCATCTGGTTTCCCCCTTCAAGCTAGACAGGTTTCGTTCTTTGTAGATTTGAATAAATATAAAAACTATAAAAAATTGTTTATACATATCAATAGGTCTTGGTGGTGCTTTGTCGGCTATGTTCTCTTTTTTTCTTTATTTTATTATTGTTTTGTTATAGTTAATTTTAACTCCCATTTGCAGATTATATTACATGATGGTTTGACTATGACCTACTGAAGTTTCACGATAGTACCAAGGCACTCTGAAAATAAGCAAAACAAGAAAAAAGAAAAATGTCAGAAATGGTTAACGTTCGATGAAGCGACGGTTCGAATCCCGCTTACTTTTTCAGTGTACATTTCTTTGTTTACAGGTCACATTATTTACTTTATATGGCATTTGAAAGGTAATATAATGAAAAAAACCACTGGCATTTTCATGAAGTTGTCGTGAATTTCATATTTTATTTGACTATTTACTATTTATTATTAGATTGTTAGGGACGACGTACAGGCTTGGAAAATCCAAGTCAAACCTCGACAAACAATGGTGCGAATGACATTTTTCACAGTCAGTAATACAATAGGTCACAATGTGCCACACCACAAGAGTAATGTCCAGTTACTCCTCGGATGTACTCACGAAATATCGCGTTGCTGGATGGTATTTGTCATACAGACATGGAAAACATAAACTGAAACGGCATGTAATACATCGAATGAATACAGTTTTGCCGCACTTACATGGAATCTTCAGAGTTTGTAAGTGAAAACACACTTCGTTGACGTTTTGGAAAATTTCTCTTTCTTCCGATAGTCAAACCATGCGTAACGCAACATTTTGGCAAATATAGGTGCAGACGATTGGTGATGTACGATGGAATGGATTTTAATAGTACCTTCCCGAGAAGCAATTTCTTGTTCGTTATCGACCAGAAATAAACAGTTCTGAAGGACCTTGATTAAGTATTTCACCTGCCGATAGAGAAAAACAGCGAATGGTTGCCAAATCGGAGTACATTATCACGTTATGACTAACTGCGCAAGCTGGAAGACATGCTTCATCGGCAAAGATGTCATCGTATAAATCAGAATGCATTTCTTCGTTTACTTGTCGACACTCACAAATATGTGTGTTCTAAGAACTAAACGTAAATAAAAATATTAAGTAGTCAAGTAACAAGAAATTCACCAAAACTTCAAGAAAAATGCTTGTGGTATTTTAACATTTATTACCCCTCAAATGTCACATAAATTAAGTGATATGACCAGAGATGAATGAGGTAATAGACTAATAGTCTGAGTGGAACTCGAACCGTCGCCTTATACTCGTTCGTCTCACGACTTTCGAACTGTAATTACTTGACCACTATGAACTATAACGTCCGGCATCTGTGTACAGAGACGTAAGCAACACAACAGAAGTGTAAAATTTGTCGTGGAATTTTCTCGAAATTGCCCGAGTAGTGCATGTTAGTACTACCACATCAGTTTGCTTTAATGGCTTACTAAAAGTGTGCAAAGTTTGATGTAAATCTTTGATCCCAACGTCGTGGTCTCTCCTTGTTAGTTAATAATCTAATCACGAGCTGGGTTCGAGTCCCTGTCACAAAACATTACTTCATGGCACTTCATTTTAAACACGTGCATACTTCGTATCTTTAAATTATGTTAAACGTTTCTGTTGGTTACTTAACAGGAAGATAAAATTCTTGACAGAGTTCCAGGCAGAGCACAAAAATTTTCAAGTTCAGACTTGCTAACTGATACTGGTGGAAACTCCGGTATTTCTGGACTCTTTTCGTGTCTAGTCACCAATGACGAACGTTTACTATGATGGAGTCTGGATCAGACAAGAAAGCTATGCTGTGTTGCAGTGGCTATAGGTGTTTCGTTTCAATATGGATCCAGAACAAAATAATTCGCCATGCCGCTTAAAGTTGTAACATGAGCAAAAATAATTGCTTAGTCATGAATACAGAGAAATTGCTGTTGATGCGATGTTATTTTTCAGGCTGCCATAGAGAGCATGCCATTGTTAATCGCGTTGGTTTTAATTGATTAGTTCAATATCCAGTTTAGGACAAACCACTCGTATCAGGAACGATGTTTCACAGATGTGAGAAAACTTAGTAAGAATTAAAAATACTTCGAATTGTCACAGAACGTCAGGAGTAATATTGTCTCAAAATCTCTTCTTCATAAAAATATTTAATTTCGCTTAAAGATTGATGAATGACTTATGTGACGGAGTTCATTAACTCAAATTCTAGTGAGTGTGGTAGTGATTTTGAAATGTCACTTACTATAACAAAACTGAGTTTACAAGCGTCGAGGGCTGTCTCATCTCTAATGATGTATTTCCTATAGTTTACAACATCGCCATGTTGATTTACAGCTGGACTGATTGCCTTAAATAGCGGTGTTCTCTAGTGATTCCTTGTGATATCTATTTTGTATAATCAAACGACCGTACTACAAAGAGAGTAGAGGATCTGAAAGACAGCTACGTTATTGGGGCTGCATGCAGATCAGATGAGACGCAATTCAGGTGGTTCGGATTCTTTTGGGTTTCATAGTACATCTAGTAATGTTACAAGATCCAATGATGAAAACATAGATCTGTCTGAACCGGTCATAGTGACAAAAATAATCGCTAGCGATATTTAGCAAACTTGATTCTTAAAGAAGAATAGAAACACTTTAACACACAATACACACTTCTCCCGATACGGTCGCAGGTTTAGAAAACTTGATTCTTAAAGAAGAATAAAAACACTTTAACACACAATACACACTTCTCCCGCTACGGTCGCAGGTTCGAATCCTGCCTCGGGCATGGATGTGTGTGATGTCCTTAGGTTAGTTAGGTTTACGTAGTTGTAAATTCTAGGGGACTGATGACCTCAGAAGTTAAGTCCCATAGTGCTCAGAGCCATTTGAACACACTTTTCCACAGTAAGACATTATGATGTCAGCTACTTGTTGCCACATCAATTATCTGTTTCCTGTCTTAAAGATTTTGCGATGTCGTTTATTTTTCAGAGCAACATTAAATTTATTTCGATCGGCCATAACAAAAGGCTTATGCCATGCCCGTACCGTCCTTTATTTGTAAACCCTGAAACCTCTAGCTGAGGCCGAGTGTAGTGGTCGCGTGGTTTGAGGCGCCTTGTCACGGATTGCGCGGCCTCTCCCGCCTGAGGTTCGAGTCCTCCCTCGGGTGTGTGTGTTGTTCTTAGTATAAGTTAGTTTAAGTAGTGTGTAAGTCTAGGGACCGATGACCTCGGCAGTTTGGTATCTTATCAATTCATACACATTTGAACATTTCTCTAATTGAAAGGTTGTCAGTAGAAGATTTGATACGACTACTGAATTTTTATGGGCATTTATAATAGTTTCTTTTTCTTTTTTGTAAAGTGTTGGAAAAAGGATCAAATACCCATTTTTCAGTAACCAGGTAACCAGGGAAGCACTAGACGTCTAGTGTAGTCTATAGATGGCGAATGGCCACAAAAAAGAGTGCTATTTAGACTCCTCAACACAAATATAGGGTGATATTCTTTTAAATTCCGTAATTATCTCTCATTTCGACATAGAAGTTAAGCTTTGACTCAGAGGTGTCTACAACCTTTCTCTTTAACGGTGCAAAGGGTGGCAACCTGCGACGGCACCTTCGGGCTCGGCCACACTTGAAGCAGAAAGGCATCGACAGACGGGACAGAAAGGTCAGAGATCACTTCATGTGACGGGTAAGGTGGTTAGTGTTGTAGCACTGGCCCCAAACTTCATCACAGTTTTTTGTCCAAAGCCACTGCGAAAGTGTCGCATGATGAGAGGGTCGTCACATCTCCTCTTACCCACATTTCATCCCTTCTATTGATAACTCTGCCATGGTGGAACCGAATGTCCAGCGTTCAAATAACGCTGTTTTCTAATGGGTGGCTGATAACAAACGGACCCGAACTTTTCGACTTTGTAAGTGCAGAACAGGGAATCAGTGATCACAAGGCCTTTGCAGCATCCCTGAATATGGAAGTTAATAGGAATATAAAAAAGGGAGGAAGATTTATCTGTTTAACAAGAGTAATAGAAGGCAGATTTCAGACTACCTAACAGATCAAAACGAAAATTTCTGTTCCGACACTGACAATGTTGAGTGTTTACGGAAAAAGTTCAAGGCAATCGTAAAATGCGTTTTAGACAGGTACGTACCGAGTAAAACTGTGAGGGACGGGAAAAACCCACCGTGGTTCAACAACAAAGTTAGGAAACTACTGCGAAAACAAAGAGAGTTTCACTCCAAGTGTAAACGCAGCCTAAACCTCTCAGACAAACAGAAGCTAAACGATCTCAAAGTTAGCGTAAGGAGGGCTATGCGTGAAGGATTCAGTGAATTCGAAAGTAAAATTCTATGTACCGACTTGACAGAAAATCCTAGGAAGTTCTGGTCTTACGTTAAATCAGGAAGTGGCTCGAAACAGCATATCCAGACACTGACGGATGATGATGGCATTGAAACAGAGGATGACACGCGTAAAGCTGAAATACTAAACACCTTTTTCCAAAGCTATTTCACAGAGGAAGACCGCACTGCAGTTCCTTCTCTAAATCCTCGCACAAACGAAAAAATGGCTGACATCGAAATAAGTGTCCAAGGAATAGAAAAGCAACTGGAATCACTCAACAGAGGAAAGTCCACTGGACCTGACGGGATACCAACTCGATTCTACACAGAGTACGCGAAAGAACTTGCCTCCCTTCTAACAGCCGTGTACCGCAAGTCTCTAGAGGAACGGAAGGTTCCAAATGATTGGAAAAGAGCACAGATAGTCCCAGTCTTCAAGAACGGTCGTCGAGCAGATGCGCAAAACTGTAGACCTATATCTCAGACGTCGATCTGTTGTAGAATTTTAGAACATCTTTTTTGCTCGCGTATCATGTCGTTTTTGGAAACCCAGAATCTACTCTGTAGGAATCAACATGGATTCCGGAAACAGCGATCGTGTGAGACCCAACTCGCTTTATTTGTTCATGAGACCCAGAAAATATTAGATACAGGCTCCCAGGTAGATGCTATTTTCCTTGACTTCCGGAAGTCATTCGATACAGTTTCGCACTGTCGCCTGATAAACAAAGTAAGAGCCTACGGAATATCAGACCAGCTGTGTGGCTGGATTGAAGGGTTTTTAGCAAACAGAACACAGCATGTTGTTATCAATGGGGAGACGTCTACAGACGTTAGAGTAACCTCTGGCGTGCCACAGGGGAGTGTTATGGGACCATCGCTTTTCACAATATATATAAATGACCTAGTAGACAGTGTCGGAAGTTCCATGCGGCTTTTCGCGGAAGATGCTGTAGTATACAGAGAAGTTGCAGCATTAGAAAATTGTAGAGAAATGCAGGAATATCTGCAGCGGATAGGCACTTGGTGCAGGGAGTGGCAACTGACCCTTAACATAGACAAATAAAATATATTGCGAATACATAGAAAGAAGGATCCGTTATTGTATGATTATATGATAGCGGAACAAACACTGGTAGCAGTTACTTCCGTAAAATATCTTGGAGTTTGCGTGCGGAGCGATTTGAAGTGGAATGATCATATAAAATTAATTGTTGGTAACGCGGGTGCCAGGTTGAGATTCATTGGGAGAGTCCTTAGAAGATGTAGTCCATCAACAAAGGAGGTGGCTTACAAAACACTCGTTCGACCTATGCTTGAGTATTGCTTATCAGTGTGGGATCCGTACCAGATCGGGTTGACGGAGGAGATAGAGAAGATCCAAAGAAGAGCGGCGCGTTTCGTCACGGGGTTATTTGGTAAGCGCGACAGCGTTACGGAGATGTTTAACAAACTCAAGTGGCAGACTCTGCAAGAGAGGCGCCCGGGCATCGCGGTGTAGCTTGCTCGCCAGGTTTCGAGAGGGTGCGTTTCTGGATGAGGTATCGAGTATATTGCTCCCCCCTACTTTACCTCCCGAGGAGATCATGAATGTAAAATTAGAGAGATTCGAGCGCGTACGGAGGCTTTCAGACAGTCGTTCTTCCCGCGAACCAAACCATACGCGACTGGAACAGAAAAGGGAGGTGTTGACCGTGACACGTAAAGTGCCCTCCGCCACACACCGTTGGGTGGCTTGCGGAGTATAAATGTATATGTAGATGTAGCTGTAAAGCATTTTAGACACACCGCTGCTCAGAACTACTCACCGTTCTGCGAATTGTCGATTTCCACCGCGAAATGTGTGGCAGTCAGCGCCACGAGGGAAGGTGTGGTTTCGTCGATATTCTTTATGCCTCCTTGTCAGGCTCTTTCATGTCGGAAACGTTTTCCTCGGCCACCCATAAGAAATCCGCTTGATTTCATCGCAGAGCATCGCAGTTATGACGTCCATCGCAGAGGCGTCCATAGAAATGGTGAAATGTGGGTAACAATGGTGTGTGGCGAATTACCGATGGTGGAACACGTCCAATGCGACGTTGGTCAGAATTTGATGCCAATATGAGATGCTTGACTTACCTTACATCTCATACGGACTTCTGAAATATGACGTTATTTACGCATGACTAGACACCTTGCTGTTTGGAGCACTGCCGAACCCCAGGGTGGTGTCGGCAAATGCTGCGCTTTCGCAACCTTGTAGAGGAAGATTGTAGGCATCTTTGAGATACATTTCAACCTTCTGCGTGGCAGTGGAGACTTTTAAGTCTGTAATGAACACGGCAGTGTATCGTGAGCAGCACTTTATAGATGTGATGCGGCTGTGCCAGAGGATATTTTTTGTCTTACAAGGCGACCGTGAGTACTCATCATCACCAACTTCGTCCCGATGTATAATATCCGCAGTCCTTGGAGAGACCTGGAAGCGACAGAAGTTGCAGAAGCAGATGGCCAGCATTTAGAACAAGATAGAATTTTAGCGCGGGCCGGGCGAGGCATGTACCATTTATGTTACAGTATGTTCCAGGCAGGGTCTGGTGCAGCGGATAGAGCACAGAATCTACATCTACATCTACATGATTACTCTGCAATTCACATTTAAGTGCTTGGCATAGGGTTCATCGAACCACAATCATACTATCTCCCCTATCTCCCTACCATTCCACTCCCGAACAGCGCGCGGGAAAAACCAACACCTAAACCTTTCTGTTCGAGCTCTGATTTCTCTTATTTTATTTTGATGATCATCCCTACCTATGTAAGTTGGGCTCAACAAAATATTTTCGCATTCGGAAGAGAAATTTGATGACTGAAATTTCGTAAATAGATCTCGCCGCGACGAGAAACGTCTTTGCTTTAATGACTTCCATCCCAACTCGCGTATCATATCTGCCACACTCTCTCCCCTATTACGTGATAATACAAAACGAGCTACCCTTTTTTTTGGCACCCTTTCGATGTCCTCCGTCAATCCCACCTGGTAAGGATCCCACACCGCGCAGCAATATTCTAACAGAGGATGGACGAGTGTAGTGTAAGCTGTCTCTTTAGTGAAATTGTAGCATCTTCTAAGTGTCCTGCCAATGAAACGGTCGTGGGATCGACTCCCCATGTGGAAACTGTTTTATTTTAAATTTTTTCATTACTTACCCTGAAAATGAATAGAAATACTGCTCAAAATATTGTATTTGTTAAATTTTTTAATTTGGAAACCAAATAAAAGAAATTAGGGATTACAAATAAATTTCGATAAAGGCATTCTACTTAAACCTTCCACGAAAGCTTTCTGAGAATGGTTGAAATGGCTCTGAGCACTATGAGACTTAACAGCGGAGGTCATCAGTGCCCTAGAACTTAGAACTACTTAAACCTAACTAACCTGAGGACATCAGACACAACCATCCCCGAGGGAGGATTCGAACCTGCGACCGTAGCAGTCGCGCAGATCCGGACTGTAATCCCTAGAACCGCTCGCCCTCCGCGGCCGGCCTTTCTGAGATTGGACTATAGTTAAATAGTCCGATCTATCAGGTAAGTCGAGGATTGCCATTCGTCGAAGTCAATCAAATTGCTGTTGTTAACATCTCGTAGAATAAAATATTTATTTTCGCACGTTCTCTTTCCATGTTTCCGGGACCAATCGACTTACAACCGAACTCTAAAACATGGAGGGGCAAAAGTTCTTCTAGTGAAACGACGGGATCCGAACAAAGTACACTACTCGTATAGAGTGCATAATGATGTAACACTTAATGAAATTCGGTAAATAGTTCAACAATACCTAAAGGATAGTAGTGGCTCATTTGAATCGAGGAATATAAAACCAGATGTATGAGCACGCAGCTGAATATGGTAATCTCGTCATAAAGTATTCAGAATCTGGGAAATTTACCTCACCCAAATACAAAAATTTGCTGACTAATCATTTCAACATATTCTTTCGCTTTTTTCATACGTTGTTGTTGTAGTCTTCAGTCCTGAGACTGGTTTGATGCAGCTCTCCATGCTACTCTATCCTGTGCAAGCTTCTTCATCTCCCAGTACCTACTGCAACCTACATCCTTCTGAATCTGCTTAGTGTATTGATCTCTTGGTCTCCCTCTACGATTATTACCCTCCACGCTGCCCTCCAATGCTAAATTTGTGATCCCTTGATGCCTCAGAACATGTCCTACCAATCGATCCCTTCTTCTAGTCAAGTTGTGCCACAAACTTCTCTTCTCCCCAATCCTATTCAATACCTCCTCATTAGTTACGTGATCTACCCACCTTTTCTTCAGCATTCTTCTGTAGCACCACATTTCGAAAGCTTCTATTCTCTTCTTGACCAAACTGGTTATCGTCCATGTTTCACTTCCATACATGGCTACACTCCATACAGAAACTTTCAGAAACGACTTCCTGACACTTAAATCTATACTCGATGTTAACAAATTTCTCTTCTTCAGAAACGATTTCCTTGCCATTGCCAGTCTACATTTTATATCCTCTCTACTTCCACCATCATCAGTTATTTTACTCCCTAAATAGCAAAACTCCTTTACTACTTTAAGTGTCTCATTTCCTAATCTAATCCCCTCAGCATCACCCGATTTAATTTGACTACATTCCATTATCCTCGTTTTGCTTTTGTTGATGTTCATCATATATCCTCCTTTCAAGATACTGTCCATTCCGTTCAACTGCTCTTCCAAGTCCTTTGCTGTCTCTGACAGAATTACAATGTCATCGGCGAACCTCAAAGTTTTTATTTCTTCTCCATGGATTTTAATACCTACTCCGAATTTTTCTTTTGTTTCCTTTACTGCTTGCTCAATATACAGATTGAATAACATCGGGGAGAGGCTACAACCCTGTCTCACTCCTTTCCCAACCAGTGCTTCCCTTTCATGCCCCTCGACTCTTATAACTGCCATCTGGTTTCTGTACAAATTGTAAATAGCCTTTCGCTCCCTGTATTTTACCCCTGCCACCTTCAGAAATTGAAAGCGAGTATTCCAGTTAACGTTGTCAAAAGCTTTCTCTAAGACTACAAATGCTAGAAATGTAGGTTTGCCTTTTCTTAATCTTTCTTCTAAGATAAGTCGTAAGGTTAGTATTGCCTCACGTGTTCCAACATTTGTACGGAATCCAAACTGATCTCCCCCGAGGTCCGCTTCTACCAGTTTTTCCATTCGTCTGTAAAGAATTCGCGTTAGTATTTTGCAGCTGTGACTTATTAAACTGATAGTTCGGTAATTTTCACATCTGTCAACACCTGCTTTCTTTGGGATTGGAATTATTATATTCTTCTTGAAGTCTGTGGGTATTTCGCCTGTCTCATACATCTTTCTCACCAGATGGTAGAGTTTTGTCATGACTGACTCTCCCAAGGCCATCAGTAATTCTAATGGAATGTTTTCTACTCCCGGGGCCTTGTTTCGACTCAGGTCTTTCAGTGTTCTGTCAAACTCTTCACGCAATATCTTATCTCCCATTTCATCTTCATCTACATCCTCTTCCATTTCCATAATATTGTCCTCAAGTACATCGCCCTTGTATAAACCCTCTATATACTCCTTCCACCTTTCTGCCTTCCCTTCTTTGCTTAGAACTGGGTTTCCATCTGAGCTCTTGATATTCATACAAGTGGTTCTCTTCTCTCCAAAGGTCTCTTTAATTTTCCTGTAGACAGTATCTATCTCACCCCTAGTGAGACAAGCCTCTACATCCTTACATTTGTTCTCTAGCCATCCCTGCTTAGCCATTTGCACTTCCTGTCGATCTCATTTTTGAGACGTTTGTATTCCTTTTTGCCTGCTTCATTTACTGCATTTTTATATTTTCTCCTTTCATCAATTAAATTCAATATTTCTTCTGTTACCCAAGGATTTCTATTAGCCCTCGTCTTTTTACCTACTTGATCCTCTGCTGCCTTCACTACTTCATCCCTCAGAGCTACCCATTCTTCTTCTACTGTATTTCTTTCCCCCATTCCTGTCAATTGTTCCCTTATGCTCTCCCTGAAACTCTGTACAACCTCTGGTTCTTTCAGTTTATCCAGGTCCCATCTCCTTAAATTCCCGTATTTTTGCAGTTCCTTCAGTTTCAATCTGCAGTTCATAACCAATAGATTGTGGTCAGAATCCACATCTGCCCCTGGAAATGTCTTACAATTTAAAACCTGGTTCATAAATCTCTGTCTTACCATTATATAATCTATCTTATACCTTTTAGTATCTCCAGGATTCTTCCAGGTATACAACCTTCTTTGATGATTCTTGAACCAAGTGTTAGCTATGATTAAGTTATGCTCTGTGCAAAATTCTACAAGGCGGCTTCCTCTTTCATTTCTTCCCCCCAATCCATATTCACCTACTATGTTTCCTTCTCTTCCTTTTCCTACTGACGAATTCCAGTCACCCATGACTATTAAATTTTCGTCTCCCTTCACTACCTGAATAATTTCTTTTATCTCGTCATACATTTCATCAATTTCTTCATCACCTGCAGAGCTAGTTGGCATATAAACTTGTACTACTGTAGTAGGCATGGGCTTTGTGTCTATCTTTTTCATATATACATTACAAAACTCTGATTTTCTTGCCATAGATCAAGGAGTTTACACAACACAGAATATACAATTCATAAATTGCAAATACACAGTTACCTATAGTAACTCTACTCATAAACCATATAAGTGTTACACTGTGCTATTTCGACCGCTACTTTTAACATTACTGCGATTAGTCGAAAGAGAGAGTGGGCCGAATCCCACGACAGAAATCGTGCGCTGTATGTATGTCATACAGTTCCGTGGCACAGTGAGGAAACTCCAGGCAGCCGTAGGCGTTCAGTCCTCTACAGAACACACGGCTGTTTCGGCGAGTTTCCCCTGGCCTGACAAGCTAATTAAACAGCCACTTCTGAAATTACGGCCCCGGCCAGTGTGCAAATTGTGGGTCAGCTTTGTGCCGTATCAGATTCATAAGCAAATTACAGCTGCGCGAACTGTTGATGCTGCGAGTGCTTCGCTGGCAAGGAATGCAGGAGAGCCGAAGCACGGTGCTTGTCTGAGGTCAACAGCGTTGTAATTGGAGAAGAGGTTCGTGGAACATACTGGGCCAATTACAGCGTAGGGTCCGAAATTCCATCAGCTCGTTTCTGCTTCAAACTTAGCATAATCAAGATACAACTCGCGACCGTTTCGCTCTTTAGGAACAGTTGCATTGGCAACATTACAAGATGACGGCATTTTAAAGCAATTTCCAGTATTCATTCACAGAAGACGGTATTTCCGGAGGAAGTTACAGTGACTCGAAACAGAAAGAGACAGTGAATGAGAAATGTGGAGACTGTAATGTGACTCTTCAGTGTCGCATACTTTAAGATTGCAAAATGTTTTGCTGAGATTCAACAACAATTTGCGTGTCTGTAACTCCTCATACTTTCGCTGCACTTATTAAATCATGCCAGGAGAAAGTCATCACTGCGTTCTTATTTGCCGCAACTTAATACATTTTCTCAATTCATGTTTGTTCTGTACCATTTCTACACACACACATATGTTGATTTACTAAGTATCTGTTTTTCCTCCACCTTTCCCACATTTGATTATGATGTTTTAGTGTTGTGCTTCTGTCCTATCCCATTCGTACCTTCTTTGAATGATAGATCGATTTAATGCGTCTCTATATTGTGTTTTCGTAGTGTTTGGTAACGAGTAAACTTCTTGTCTGCTATTTTGGCAGTTTAGACAACGCTTGCGTAGGTGTAGAGTGAGGCAAAGAGGTTTCGTTTCTTGTCGTCGAGTTTCTATTGTACTTAAGTTGGCAGCGAGCGGAAAGGGTTTCCTCCGACGGCTTCCGCTATGCGTGTGGACTCCGATTTGACTTGGATATTCTTCACTCGTATCTCGGATTTTGATGAAAGAAGCTGCTACTGGGAACTCGATTGCAGTAGTGAGCATGGTAACTGGGCTTGTGTAATTTTTCACAACTTCATGAAAAATATTTCATTCTATATGGGAGTTGATGGAAATACCTAACTTATTACTGGTAGTCACTTTTTTTTCAGCCAGAACTTACAAATCTGGGAGTGTATGGTGCGAACTGTGCTTAGTCTCAGTTAGAATTTGTGTTCCTGTTTCCCAGTCTGAATGCACGTGTAGTTGTGTTTCTTATATTATTTATTCTTCTGTTTCGTTAACCTCGGCATAATATTTCCATCCGTTAGTGCGTATATCTTCGTTCGTTCAGTGCTACGTGTTCGTCATCATTTTCAAATTTTCAAGAATCTTCCGTTCTCAGAATCTATTTAAGTCTCCTATTATTCCGCCATAATTTACTTCCGTTGGCAAGCCCTTCCACACATTAACCGACTTTTCGAAAAAAATATATATATATATATATATATATATATATATATATATATATATATATATATATATATATGCGTCTACAACAGTAGTCCAAGTCTACATGCCAACTAGCTTTGCAGATGACGAAGAAATTTAAGAAATGTATGACGAGATAAAAGAAATTATTCAGATAGTGAAGGGAGACTAAACTTTAATAGTCATGGGTGACTGGAATTCGATAGTAGGAGAAGGAAGAGAAGGAAACGTAATAGGTGAATATGGATTGGGGGTAAGAAATGAGAGAGGAAGCCGCCTGGTAGAATTTTGCACAGAGCACAACTTAATCATAGCTAACACTTGGTTCAAGAATCATAAAAGGAGGTTGTATACATGCAAAAAGCCTGGAGATACTACAAGGTATCAGACAGATTATATAATGGTAAGACAGAGATTTAGGAACCAGGTTTTAAATTGTAAGACATTTCCAGGGGCAGATGTGGACTCTGACCACAGTCTATTGGTTATGAACTGTAGATTGAAACTGAAGAAACTGCAAAAAGGTGGGAATTTAAGGAGTTGGGACCTGGATAAACTGACTAAACCAGAGGTTGTAGAGAGTTTCAGGAGGAGCATAAAGGAACAATTGACAAGAATGGGAGAAAGAAATACAGTAGAAGAAGAATGGATAGCTTTGAGGGATGAAGTGGTGCAGGCAGCAGAGGATCAAGTAGGTAAAAAGACGAGGGCTAGTAGAAATCCTTGGTTAACAGAAGAAATACTGAATTTAATAGATGAAAGGAGAAAATATAAAAATGCAGTAAATGAAGCAGGCAAAAAGGAATAAAAAACGTCTCAAAAATGAGATCGACAGGAAGTGCAAATGGCTAAGCAGGGCTAGAGAACAAATGTTAGGATGTAGAGGCTTATCTCACTAGGGGTAAGATAGATACTGCCTACAGGAAAATTAAAGAGACCTTTGGACAAAAGAGAGCCACCTGTATGAATATCAAGAGCTCAGATGGAAACCCAGTTCTAAGCAAAGAAGGGAAAGCAGAAAGGTGGAAGGAGTATATAGAGGGTCTATACAAGGGCAATGTACTTGAGGACAGTATTATGGAAAAGGAAGAGGATGTAGATGAAGATGAAATGGGAGATACGATGCTGCGTGAAGAGTTTGACAGAGCACTGAAAGACCTCAGTCGAAACAAGGCCCCGGGAGTAGACAACATTCCATTAGAACTGCTGACAGCCTTGGGAGAGCCAGTCCTGACAAAACTCTACCATTTTGTGAGCAAAATGTAAGAGACAGGCGAAATACCCTCAGACTTCAAGAAGAATATAATAATTCCAATCCCAAAGAAAGCAGGCGTTGACAGATGTGAAAATATCCGAAATATCAGTTTAATAAGTCACAGCTGCAAAATACTAACGCGAATTCTTTACAGACGAATGGAAAAACTGGTAGAAGCGGACCTCGGGGAAGACCAGTTTGGATTCCGTAGAAATGATGGAACACGTGAGGCAATACTGACCCTACGACTTATCTTGGAAGAAAGATTAAGAAAAGGCAAACCTACATTTCTAGCATTTGTAGACTTAGAGAAAGCTTTTGACAACGTTAACTGGAATACTCGCTTTCAATTTCTGAAGGTGGCAGGGGTAAAATACAGGGAGCGAAAGGCTATTTACAATTTGTACAGAAACCAGATGGCAGTTATAAGAGTCGAGGGGCATGAAAGGGAAGCACTGGTTGGGAAAGGAGTGAGACAGGGTTGTAGCCTCTCCCCGATGTTATTCAATCTGTATATTGAGCAAGCAGTAAAGGAAACAAAAGAAAAATTCGGAGTAGGTATTAAAATCCATGGAGAAGAAATAAAAACTTTGAGGTTCGCCGATGACATTGTAATTCTGTCAGAGACAGCAAAGGACTTGGAAGAGCAGTTGAACGGAATGGACAGTATCTTGAAAGGAGCATATATGATGAACATCAACAAAAGCAAAACGAGGATCATGGAATGTAGTCAAATTAAGTTGGGTGATGCTGAGGGAATTAGATAAGGAAATGAGGCACTTAAAGTAGTAAAGGAGTTTTGCTATTTGGGGAGCAAAATAACTGATGATGGTTGACGTAGAGAGGATATAAAATGCAGACTGGCTATGGCAAAGAAAACGTTCCTGAAGAAGAGAAATTTGTTAACATCGAGTATAGATTTAAGTGTCAGGAAATCGTTTCTGAAAGTATTTGTATGGAATGTAGCCATGTATGGAAGTGAAACATGGACGATAAATAGTTTGGGCAAGAAGAGAATAGAAGCTTTCGAAATGTGGTGCTACAGAAGAATGCTGAAGATTAGATGGGTAGATCACCTTCGGTGAAGGTATGTTCTCGAAACTTTAACAAAAGCCAGTACCGAGCTACTGAGCGTCTCTCCTGCAGAGTCTTCCACTGGAGTTTATCTATCATCTCCGTAACGCTTTCGCAATTACTAAATGATCCTGTAACGAAGCGCGCTGCTCTCCGTTGGATTTTCTCTATCTCTTCTATCAACCCTATCTCATACGGATTCCACACTACTGAGCAGTATTCAAGCAGCGGGCGAACAAGCGTACTGTACCCTACTTCCTTTGTTTTCGGATTGCATTTCCTTAGGATTCTTCCAATGAATCTGTCTGGCATCTGCTTTACCGACGATCAACATTATATGATCTTTCCATTTTAAATCACTCCTAATGCGTACTCCCAGATAATTTATGGTATTAACTGCTTCCAGATGCTGACCTGCTATTTTGTAGCTAAATGATAAGGGATCTATCTTTCTATGTATTCGCAGCACATTAGACTTGTCTACATTGAGATTCAATTGCCATTCCCTGCACCATGCGTCAATTCGCCTCAGATCCTCCTGCATTTCAGTAAAATTTTCCATTGTTACAACCTCTCGATACACCATAGCATCATCTCCAAAAAGCTTCAGTGAACTTCCGATGTCATCCACAAGGTCATTTATGTATATTGTGAATAGCAACGGTCCTATGACACTCCCCTGCGGCACACCTGAAATCACTCTTACTTCGGAAGACTTCTCTCCATTGAGAATGACATGCTGCGTTCTGTTATCTAGGAACTCCTCAATCCAATCACACAATTGGTCTGATAGTCCCTATGCTCTTACTTTGTTCATTAAACGACCGTGGGGAACTGTATCGAACGCCTTGCGGAAGTAAAGAAACACGGCATCTACCTGTGAACCCGTGTCTATGGCCCTCTGAGTCTCGTGGGCGAATACCGCGAGCTGGGTTTCACAAGACCGTCTTTTTCGAAACCCATGCTGATTCCTACAGAGTATATTCCTAGTCTCCAGAAAAGTCATTATACTCGAACATAATACGTGTTCCAAAATTCTACAACTGATCGACGTTAGAGATATAGGTCTATAGTTTTGCACATCTGTTCGACGTCCCTTCTTGAAAACAGGGATGACCTGTGCCCTTTTCCAATCCTTTGGAACGCTACGCTCTTCCAGAGACCTACGATACACCGCTGCAAGAAGGGGGGCAAGTTCCTTCGCGTACTCTGTGTAAAATCGAACTGGTATCCCATCAGGTCCAGCGGCCTTTCCTCTGTTGAGCGATTTTTTTACGGAGTGGATGGCTCAATGCTTGTTTCCAGTCACTGGATATGATTCCTTTAGTCCAAATGTCTTTAACTATTTTGTGAATTTTCTGCCATGCGGATAAGCCCCCAAGTTTTCACATTTCTGACACCCCTAAAAAATTACGTTTATCATATAAGGTGCATTGTGCTGCCACCTACAGCCAGGTACTCCGTATCAGCTACCTCAGTAGTCATTAGATATCGTGAGAGAGCAGAATGAAGCGCTTCTCGGAACATGTGGACTTCGAAGGTGGTCAGGTGACTGGGTGTCACTTGTGTCACACGTCTGTACGCGAGATTTCCACACCCCTAAATATCTCTCAGTCCACTGTTACTGACGTGATAGTGAAGTGGAAATGTGAAGGGACACAAAAGCGTACAGGCCGACCTCGTCTGTTGACTAACAGAGACCGCCCACTGTTGAAGAGGGTCGTATTGTGTAATATGCAGACATATATCCATACCATCAACAGCAATTACCAACTGCATCAGGATCCACTGCAAGTACGATAACCGTTACGCGGGAGGTGAATATCATGGTCGAGTGGCTGTTCATAAGCCACACATTCCGCCGGTAAATGTCAAACGACTCCCTTGTGTAAAGAGCGGGACGATCAAAGAGTCGGAAAACGTTGTGTGGAGGTACACAATGTGGCGATCCGATGGCAGAGCTTGGGTAAGGCGAATTCTCGGTGAACGTCATCTGCCAGCGTGTGTAGGGCTAACAGTAAAATTCGGAGGCGTGGTGTTATGGTGTGGTCGTGTTTTGCACGAAGGGGGCTTGCACCCCTTGTTGCTTTGTATGGTACTATCACAGCACACGCCTAACTGATGTTTTAAGCACTTTCTTGCTTCCCACTGTTGAAGAGCACCTGATCTTAATGCACGGCCTTTGGCGGAGTAGTTACACGACAATAACATCCCTGTAATGGACTGGCCTGTACAGAGTCCTGACCTAAATCCTATAGAACATCTTTGGGATGTTTAGAAACGCCGAGTTCCTGCCAGGCCTCACCGGCCGACATCGATACCTCTCTTCAGTAAAGCACTCCGTGAAGAATGGCCTGTCATTCCCCAAGAAACAATTCAGCACCTGGCTGAACGTATGTGTGCGAGAGTGGAAGCTGTCATCAAGGCTAAGGGTGGACCAACACCATATTGAATTCCAGCATGACCGATGGAGGGTGCCACGAACTTGTAAATCGTATTCGGCCAGATGTCCGGATACTTTTAATCACGTAATATATTCTTTTTCTGGCTTTGTGTGGCTCGGACCACTTGTTTCTAAGACAACTCGTTGATTTCAGGTCTTGTTCTACGCTGGTAGGTCTTAAATTACTTTACCTTCACGTATGTGTTGCGCCTACACGCATTTCCGACCTGATATGAATTTCAGATCCTAATTCTCGATCAGCTCCAATGCTTGATTTGCGCGGCTTTCAGGTGTGACATCGGGCTGATGCTGTACTACAAGGCAAAGTGTGAGCAGACAAACTAGTCGTTAAGGTTTCGTAACGGGAATTCCACTGTTAAATGCAGAGGTGAGAGCAGACAGGTGGAAACAATACATTGAAAGCCTCTATGAGGGTGAAGATTTGTCTGATGTGATAGAAGAAGAAACAGGAGTCGATTAAGAAGAGATAGGGGATCCAGTATTAGAATCAGAATTTAAAAGAGCTTTGGAAGACTTACGGTCAAATAAGGCAGAGAGAATAGATAACATTCCATCAGAATTTCTAAAATCATTGGGGGAAGTGGCAAAAAAAGGACTATTCACGTTGTTGTGTAGAATATATGAGTTTGGCGATATACCATCTGACTTTCGGAAAAGCATCATCCACACAATTCCAAAGACAGCTAGAGCTGACAGTGCGAGAATTATCGCATAATCAGCTTAACAGCTCATGCATCGAAGCTGTTTACAAGAATAATATACAGAATAATGGAAAAGAAAATTGAGAATGCGCTGGGTGACGATCAGTTTGGCTTTAGGAAAAGTAAAGGGACGAGAGAGGCAATTCTGACGTTACGGCTAATAATGGAAGCAAGGCTAAAGAAATTCAAGACACTTTCATAGGATTTGTCGACCTGGAAAAAGCGTTCGACAATATAAAATGGTGCAAGCTGTTCGAGATTCTGCGAAAAGGAGGGGTAAGCTATAGGGAGAGACGGGTCATATACAATATGTACAACAACCGAGAGGGAATAATAAGAGTGGACGATCAAGAACGAAGTGCTCGTATTAAGAAGGGTGTAAGACAAGGCTGTAGCCTTTCGCCCCTACTCTTCAATCTGTACATCAAGGAAGCAATGATGGAAATAAAAGAAAGGTTCAGGAGTGGAATTAAAATACAAGGTGAAAGGATATCAATGATGCGATTCGCTGATGACATTGCTATCCTGAGTGAAAGTGAAGAAGAATTAAATGATCTGCTGGACGGAATGAACAGTCTAATGAGTACACAGTATGGTTTGAGAGTAAATCAGAGAAAGACGAAGGTAATGAGAAGTAGTAGAAATGAGAACAGTGAGAAACTTAACATCGAAATTCATGGCCACGAAGTCAATAAAGTTAAGGAATTCTGCTACCTAGGCAGTAAAATAACCAATGACGGACGGAGCAAGGAGGAAATCAAAAGCAGACTCGCTATGGCAAAAAAAGGCATTTCTGGCCAAGAGAAGTCTACTAATATCAAATACCGGCCTTAATTTGAGGAAGAAATTTCTGAGGATGTACGTCTGGAGTACAGCATTGTATGGTAGTGAAACATGGACTGTGGGAAAACCAGAATAGAAGAGAATCGAAGCATTTGAGATGTAGTGCTATAGACGAATGTTGGAAATTAGGTGGACTGATAAGGTAAGGAATGAGGAGGCTCTACGCAGAATCGGAGAGGAAAGGAATATGTGGAAAACACTGATAAGGAGAAGGGACAGGATGATAGGACATCTGCTAAGACATGAGGGAATGACTTCCATGGTACTAGAGGGAGCTGTAGAGGGCAAAAACTGTAGAGGAAGGCAGAGATTGGAATACGTCAAGCAAATAATTGAGGACGTAGGTTGCAAGTGCTAGCACAGGAAAGGAATTCATGGCGGGCCGCATCAAACCAGTCAGTAGACTGATGACCAAAAAAAAAAAAAAAAAAAAGGTTTCGGTCAACCACGTCTGTCCGTCTGTATGGCACACGGGAGGACCGCCATACCACGCTCCAAGCGCACCGTAACTACTTAAACCTAACTAACCTAAGAACATCACACACATGCATGCCCGAGGCAGGATTCGAACATGCAACCGTAGCAGCAGCGCGGTTCCGAACTGACGCGCCTAGAACCGCTCGGACACTGCGGCCGGCACTACGCATATTGTTTATGACAACTACTGTCAGTGAAAGTGTGCTAAAAGTTTGTGAGGCCATATGAATCAGCTCGGTATTAGAATGCCTTCCTCAACCGACGACAGAGTCTTACATTTTTCTGTAAAATTTGAATCCGGACCAAATTTTCCTCAGGCAGTAGGATCTATAGACGAAAATGTACAGTGCTAGTATATTCTAACTTGCAGCGCGAGTTTTCAGGGTATCAAACCCTGATTTCTATTGATCACGGAGATAAGAAGTCACGTGTTCCGTGTAGTCCTTGGCATAGTGACCATTTGTAAATCCTACATTACACCGTCACATATTCAAGATTAGGCACATAATCCAGACCAGGCAAATGGAGCAAATCGGTTGGTTCTTTTGAATTAGGTCTCATAAAGTGGCCCATAAAAGCGTCTCATAAAAGCACTATTTGTTCATGTGTGTTTCTTGGGAAAACCCTGAAAAAGCTTGACTTTCGTGTATGAACAGTAAAAACTGTGGGGCTGGCTACTACACTTACTGGTAATTGTAGATCGACAAAATTTTGACCACACATTCTTACAGTGAGAAGCCAAAACATTATGACCACCAGCTTAATAGCTTGTTTGTCCGCGTTTGTTTGGAAAAACATCACTGATTCAGCGTAACAGGGATCCGACAGTTTGTTGGTCGGTTTGTAGAGTTATGAGGCATTATATGTCTACCCACAGGTCATGTAATTCACGTAAATAACGCGCCGCTGGTTTGCATACTCGTTGATGTTGACCCATAGAGACCCAGACGGGTTCCATAGGACTCACATCAGGTGAGGTTCGTCGACAAGACATGAATGTGAGTACACTATATAGCCCCTGAAACCACTGTATCAGTGAGACACAGACAGTTATACTACTGGGAGGTGACATCGACGTCGGGGAAGACATGAAGCATGAAGGGATGTCGTTGAGTCAACGTGTGAACACGCAAGAGTGTTCTGCTGCGAGCTCTATGTCCAACAATATACGATGCACGGTGTGCTCCGAAACACTTTTGCGTGCACCAGCCTTATGTTCGTTTGGCAAAGATGCCACAGATCACCATCTATCCTACTTATCACAGCAGCCAAGCCTCCGAAGCCCACGTTCTCTGAAGCATCGTGGGCAGAAATTTGAGACACGTGGGTATGGGGAAGAAAAGCTGCTGCAATCGGTACGTTGTCGTTCATATTTCACTGCAGACATAGGCAGCCGCCTATCCAGCATCCACCGCGGCTATTGGCCAGTGCGTTCTTGCCCTTAATTGGATATGTCTGGAATAACATCGCTCATGTACACATTATTGTGTATATGGTATCACCAGCAGCATTGTCATTTATTGACACTGGTGCTCTGTATGTATGTATGTATTAAACCGGGGACCTATACCCCTCAGTGGTTCACAACCCCACAACAGGCCAGAGCAGTCCACCCACCCCACCGCCGCCCGACACCGAACCCAGGTTTATTGTGCGGTTCGGTTCCAGTGGACCCCCTCCCCCCTCTCCTCCCTCCCCCCCCCCCCCCCCCCCCCCGCGGAAAAATCTGATACCAGACGAGTGTAACCCCAAATGTTTGCGTGGTAGAGAAATTATGGTGTACACGAACGTGTAACTGAGGCGATATAAGGGGAACCAGAGCACATTCGCCGAGGTAGATGGAAAACAGGCTGGCCGGCACACCGGACCTGGACACTAATCCGCCGGAAGGATTCGTTCCGGGGACAGGCACGCATTCCCGCTCGGGAAGCAGCGCATCGGACTGCGTGGCTAGCTAGGTGAGCACTGTATATGTAAGTGCTGTACTGCATTTTTTCGTGTCGTTACAGATATCTAATATTAAGTTACAGCAACGACAACGGTAGGATTTTCTCCTCTTTTTCTTGTTAACAGTAGCGATGTGATGTCTGAATGCACCTTACAAGTAGAGTTTTCGTGTTTGCAGCAGGCGCTTTACGTGAAAAATAAAAGAAGATATGATTCAGATATGATACAGTAAAAGGTGAGTGTGAAGAAGTACTAATAGAAAGAGCTCAAAAATGGAGAAAATGGAGATGTTCGAAGAAGAGGAATACCTTGAACAATTCAGACAACAAAGAAAAAAAACATCAAAAATAATCCGGAAAATCAAAAGAAACTACGAAAATTCTCAGCTTATTGGAATAGAAGAAAATTTCACCAAAAATAATAATAGAAATTTTTTCCAATCTTTTAAATGCATACTTCAAGGATATCAGTCACCAAGTACTTGTTTCAGAGATGAAAATGGCAAAATGGGATTAAATAACGAAGAAAATTCTGAAAATTTTGCAAAATATTTTTGAAAAGCTGTTAAATTGTCCAGTTCCAACAGATAAATTACAATTTCTAGTGACACCTCAAAACCTAGAGGAAGATTTCCCACCAACAGAGTTAGAAATTCATGAAGCCATCGAAACACTCAAAAAAAATGAAGCAACTGGTGAAGACTCCATTACAGTAGAATTACTCAAATGGTCAGAACCAAAAATCATAAAGGATCTACAGCGGCTTTTTGAGAACATTGGGAAGACTGAAAACATTCCAGTAGAGTGGAAAACAGCATTAATCCACTCATCTACATAAAAAGGGAGACAAACAAAATGTCAATAATTACAGAGGAGTGTCACTTCCACCAGTGGCGTACAAAATATTATTAAAAATTCTCCTGGACAGAGTGGTAGATACTTTAGACAAACCACTGGGAGAATATCAGGGTGGTTTTCGAAACGGAAGATCCTGTGTAGAACAAATTTTTATCTTAAAGTCAATAATTCACCACAGAATGTTAACCAGTAAACTAATAAGTGTCATTTACTGATTTCAAGAAATCATTTCATTGTATAGACAGAGCAACAATAGATAAGGTCATTAGAGTCTTTGGTGTTAAATCAAAATTAGCAAATATAATTCGTGAAACACTAACAGGTACAATATCTAAAGTCAAATTTACAGGAGAAGTATCTCAGCCATTTCAAATAAAAACTGGTGTTGGACAAGGTGATGGTTTATGACGTTTACTGTTTGTGTTCTAGGAAATATTGTAAGGATCTGTAATTCGAAACAAGGAAATGACAAAATTGAACCAATAACTCTGGGAGGGAAAACAAATAGAATTAAGGTAAACTGCTTGGCTTCTGCGGATGATTTTGCAATACTTTCAGAAAACCTGACAGAAGATGTTGTTCAGATAAATCTTCTGGATAAAATAGCAAACAGAACTGGTCTCAAAATTTCAACCGAAAAAAGCAAAATTCATTACAAATATAAAAAATGCGCCAAAATTCATGGAAACACAAATAGGTAAAATAAAGTGAGTAAATAAATTTAAATATCTTGGGGGGACTGTGCAACAGAATGGACTAGAAAAATCTGCAATACATGTAAGAATTAAGAAAATGGAAAGATCATATGGTTTGACCAAAAATTTTTACAACAAGAAATGTATACATAGTAAAACAAAACTATAACATTACATTACACCACAGTGATACGACCAGAATGTTTACATGCACCTGAATGCCTAACGATGAACTGTAAGATGGACAGACGAGAGGTACTGGAAAGAAGGATTATTAGAAAAATAATGGGTGCAATAAAAACTGCAGATGGTTGGAAAATAAGGAGTCATGAGGAGATCTACAAATATGTAGAGAAAATATCTGAAGTAATGGCCAAACGAAGATTAACCTTCTTTGGACACCTCTACCGAATGGATGGAAATAGACTAACAAAACAAATACTCCTATATTTCTGGAAGAAGAAATCGACAATGGCATGGATTACAGAAGTAAGGAAAGATATAGAAAGAAACAACATCAAAGAAACACAAATAGCAGAAAGAAACCGTTTTAAAAATAAAATACTAAATTTGGAAGGCTTTAAAAGATGAAGAAATAAAAAATCGGAAACAACATGGACAGAAGAAAGGAAGAGAGAAAAATAAGAGAATACTGGAAAAATAGGAAACAACAATAAAGGAAGAAGAGGAACTGAAGTTGTTAACGTGATCCCAGTTGGTCAATACGTTAGTGAAAAGAGAAGATCAACATTGAAAGACTACAAGGCTGAGAACAGACTCTACTGGTAAGAGTCTGTGAGCACTTGCAGTGTACCTACATGTTTAGTTTGACGTTGATGCCATATCAGAATATTTTATGATCTAAAAATTGCTGTAGCCGAAACCGGTCATAGTGAAATGTAAAAATTTATGTGACCAAGACGGACATGTAAAATAAAGTCCCAGAAATATGATCATGGACTCATTTTCAGACTATATGTCTTCAATTGATCTACTGGTAAGTTCACATTTTTCGGACCACCAGCAACACAATGTGTGATATGCTGTATCATCGGCAACTGGGGGCGGAAGGGAACGAGGAGGGGTGTTTCCTGCTCCCCACCTCAAGCCTAGCAGATAGTATTTTGACTTACCATAGCACGTGAATCAGATTCTTTCGTTACTTTCGTTTTGGCATCGACTCTATTGTAAAAAGTACTTCGTCATTAACTAGAAATTTACATTTATAGGTGCAATTTATTAGCAGATTGTAGTAACTTTCCACAACGAACGATAAGTTTCATCTGTACCTTCCTAACAAACGCCCACAAAAAGCAGTGAGTGGTGTGAAGCCTATCTCCACATATGCGAGGGCGTGCAGGCAAGTAATATCTCCAAGCTTAAAGCTTTTTAAATAAAAGAAATTTTATTAACATTTTGCATTTATTTTGTGCATGTTTGTTCCTCAGTAAAATCACCCAAGGGAAGAACACGTACCTGCCAACAAGGGACCAGTTTGTTGATACCGTCATTTTAGAATATTTTTAGTTGTTGACGGAACCACAAAATCACTTCTGCTTGCAACATTTCATCACTATCAAAGTAAAGTACTCGAATGTGCTTTCTTTTTCTTCTTTTTTCTTTGTTTAAGAAACAAATGATGAAAATTGGATAGGGCCAAGCCGAGACTGTACGGAGGGTGATAGACGAAAACCGAAGGCGTCGCATTGTTTTCAATTGTAGCGGCGCTCCTTTGTGGACCGGCGCTGTCATACGGAAAGAGAAGTTGGTCCATATGTGGACGGACTCTTTGAATTCGTGTCACGCAGTACAACGGCATAGTTCCGTTACACACGGCCATGTTACAGGCTGCAATTCAGATCTCTCTGGAGGAAGAGGTTTGCAACTTTCTTCAGCGAAGTTGGAAAGTCGATCGATTAATGTGGATGAAATTTAATACCTCATTCAATATTTTAAACAGAACAAAAAAATTGGAAGCATTACTTTTCAGCACCCCCTTGTACATAATACCAAGTTGTGTAAGGGTGCCTGTCTGTTCATCAGTAACACTGTCATGTTTTAATGTTAAGCTTAAATTAGGTCTGTTTTGAAACTTCCTGGCAGATTAAAACTGTGTGCCCGACCGAGACTGGAACTCGGGACCTTTGCGTTTCGCGGGCAAGTGCTCTACCAACTGACCTACCGAAGCACGACTCACGCCCGGTACTCACAGCTTTACTTCTGCCAGTACCTCGTCTCCTACCATCCACACTTTACATCAGCTCCTCTACGAAACTTGCAGAACCAGCACTCCTGAAAGAAAGGATATTGCGGAGACATGGCTTAGCCACAGCCTGGGGGATGTTTCCAGAATGAGATTTTCACTCTGCAGCGGAGTGTGCGCTGATATAAAACTTCCTGGCAGATTAAAACTGTGTGCCCGACCGAGACTCGAACGCGGGACCTTTGCCTTTCGCGGGCAAGTGCTCTACCAACTGAGCTACCGAAGCACGACTCACGCCCGCTATCACAGCTTTACTTCTGCCAGTACCTCGTCTCCTACCTTCCAAACTTTACAGGAGCTCTCATGCGGACCTTGCAGAACTAGCACTCCTGAAAGAAAGGATATTGCGGAGACATGGTTTAGCCACAGCCTGGGGGATGTTTCCAGAATGAGATTTGCACTCTGCAGCGGAGTGTGCGCTGATATGAAACTTCCTGGCAGATTAAATCTGTGTGCCCGACCGAGACTGGAACTCGGGACATTTGCCGTTCGCGGGCAAGTGCTCTACCAACTGAGCTACCGAAGCACGACTCACGCCCGGTACTCACAGCTTTACTTCTGACAGTACCTCGTCTCCTACCATCCACACTTTACAGGAGCTCTCCTGCAAACCTTGCAGAACTAGCACTCCTGAAAGAAAGGATATTGCGGAGACATGGCTTAGCCACAGCCTGGGTGATGTTTCCGGGCACACAGTTTTAATCTGCCAGGAAGTTTCATATCAGCGCACACTCCACTGCAGAGTGAAAATCTCATTCTGGAAACATCCCCCAGGCTGTGGCTAAGCCATGTCTCCGCAATATCCTTTCTTTCAGGAGTGCTAGTTCACCAAGGTACACAGGAGAGCTCCCGTAAAGTTTGGAAGGTAGGAGACGAAGTACTGGCAGAAGTAAAGCTGTGAGTACCGGGCGCGAGTCGTGCTTCGGTAGCTCAGTTGGTAGAGCACTTGTTCCGCGAAAGGCAAAGGTCCCGAGTTCAAGTCTCGGTCGGGCACACAGTTTTAATCTTCCAGGTAGTTTCTTATCAGCGCACACTTCGCTGCAGAGTGAAAATCTCATTCTGGGAACATACCCCACGCTGTGGCTAAGCCATGTCTCCGCAATATCCTTTCTTTCAGGAGTGCTAGTTCGGCAAGGTTCGCAGGACAGCTCCTGCAAAGTTTGGAAGGTAGGAGACGAGGTACTGGCAGAAGTAAAGCTGTGAGTACCGGGCGTGAGTCGTGCTTCGGTATCTCAGTTGGTAGAGCACTTGCCCGCGAAAGTCAAAGGTCCCGAGTTCGAGTCTCGGTCGGGCACACGGTTTTAATCTGCCAGGAAGTTTCATATCAGCGCACACTCCGCTGCAGAGTGAAAATCTCATTCAGGTTTGTTTTTATTTGTTTACAATATATCGGATTTCCAAGCGTACCATGCGTGTACAAGAGAAATATCACAGGGAACATCAGCTACCAGGCAGACAATGCATTGGATGTGAAAGAAATGTAAGTCACTTTAGAATATTTCTCTGTATCTCCACAACCACACGCACAGATTTAACCATGATTGTGACCAGTCTGCCAAGTAGCAACAAACATTAATACAGTGTGTTTGAATATTATCGGTAACCACGAAAGGACAACAATGAAACAAGGAAATAAGAGTAATAAACACAGGTCTCGAAATCTGTGGTTTTCCCAATAGGAGTTATTCCGAATGAGCGTATGAATATATAACAGATTTCGTGAGGATACAAACTGTAGAAATCCATTTCAGAATGAATACATTAGAACCACTGTTCCAGGTGGCCACTTTTCATGTGTAGGAAGGTTTCACGCATCTAATCATCAGTGCGCAGTCTTCTGACTGGTTTTACACGGCCCACCACGTTGAAGCTTCCCCTTTGTATGTAGAAAAATGACAGTGCTGGAAAAACTCTTACGTAATTTGATTTTCAAACAGCTAATCAAACCTGATCGTACTCAGACAGTTCTCTCTTTACTTATTCTGTTCATCACTAAACTGACACACAATATTTTTAGCACAACGCAATCTGACTTTCAATAATCCCCACAAAAGAATGGCCCTGAGTAACAATAACATATACCACCACTTATTTCACAAAAATCTTCGTTACTCGAACTACTGCAATACAGCGAGCGCCAATACTGCCAGCCAAATAAAAGTTTCTAACTACTGAAGGCAATACGTGCTGATAGGCATAGTTAGCAAATGAAAGATTTTGATAGAGAACAAACACTGTATTTACCTTAGTAGTGTTCACAAGTCGTAATATATATATATATATATATATATATATATATATATATATATATATATATATATATATATATATTGGTTCATGACTTCTAGTCTTACAAATTTCCTTTTCCTGACGGACACACGTCCAGATCGTCCGCTCATATAATCTCTCAAAACTCCGGCATATCTCTCCACAATCCACCACTGCTCGTGGCTCACCTCCAACAGCCCATCGCTACACGCTGTTCACATCCAACTGCCTAACGCTACACTAGTGAATAAACCGAAATTGAGTCCAACCAGCCACAGACTGCACACAGCGCAGTCAGCGATTTTCATACAGAGCACTTCGTGGCGTTACCAACATAAAAACCTTAACAGCCTACTTACAACTTATTCCTCTCCGGTGCCAACCTCTTCACCTTAGTATAGCACTTGCAAACTACGCCCTCAAGTATTTGCTGGATGTTTTCCAATCTATGTCTTCCTTTACAGTTTTGCCCTTTACAGCTCCCTCTAATACCATGGTAGTCATTCCCTGATGTCTTATCAGATGTCCTATCATCCTTTACTCTCCCATTCTGCGGAGAACCTACTCATTCCTTACGTTATCAGTCCTCGTAATTTTCAAAAATAGTCTGTAGCATCATATCTCAAATGCTTCTATTCTCTTCTGTTACGGTTTTCTCACGGTCCGTGTTTCACTACCATACAGTTCTGTACTTCTTCCTAAAATTAAGGCCTATGTTTGATACTAGCATACTTCTATTGGCCAGGAATGCCCTTTTTGCCAGTAGCAGTCTGCTTTTGAAGTCTTCCTTGCTCCGTCCATTATTGCTTAGTTTATTGCCTAGGTGTCAGAATTCTTTTACTTCATCTACTTCGTGACCATAAATCCTGATGTTAAATTTCTTTCTTCGATACAAATACACGATCAAAACTCCCAGGCCTGTTTCGAATGCCTTCTCGAAGTTCATAGACACTGTGAACAGAGCTGAAGTACATCATATCTTTTGAGTATTCCGCACAAAAGAATTCAGAGGTATGGTAGCAGCAACCTGGTTGTAACAAAATTTCGCTTTAGCCATGTTTCGTCACCGACTATGGGTGCCTTCTTCAGAAAATTCACAGTTCCGTAAAAAGATTATAAATAATTATGAACATAGCAAGAAACTAAGGAATAGACAGTTTTCGTTCCGAACAAATTTATAAGACGACTATAATCACATGTACTAACTGAAGAATAAATTGAAGAGCAATAATATTCTCGCCACATAAAATACTACAAAATAAAATCAAAGACAATTAAACTAACACAAAGCTGGTAACTAGAAGTAAAATTGGCTTAGCACGATACACGCCGCTAAGGACTGGAAGTTGCATCAGACTAAAAGAGTCACAAGCCTACATTGCCACAAAGTGGTCATGAAACAAGTTGTGCCATCTAGTAGCGATCGAAGATACCAATTGCTTAATTTACGGAAACCATTTGAAAACAGCATGCAAATTTCCTTCTCACGTATCAATAGCCAGTATTATGCAAAATGAACATTATATAGCACACTGGAACAGCTAATGTTAGATACATGCCGAGCGGTTCTAGGCGCTACAGTCTGGAACCGCGCGACCACTACGGTCGCAGGCTCGAATCCTGCCTCGGGCATGGATGTGTGTGATGTCCTTAGGTTAGTTATGGTTACGTAGTTCTAAGTTCTAGGGGACTGATGACCTCAGATGTTTAGTCCCATAGTGCTCAGAGCCATTTGAACCGTTTGATTAGATACATGTTTGTTCGAAACGATTGTAATATATTAAATCAACAAGAGAGAGAGGAAGAAGGGAGGCAACTAGCTGAAGGCCTTATACCACTGGAAATGAGTTTATTAAGTTAATGGAACTGTTCTATAAGAATAGAAACAGAACGGTGTTTGATAATTTATAACAGTTCAAGATTATTAAATCTGAAGCCTTTCTTCGCTATGTGTAGGTTAATGACGTCATCAGCTTCTTTAGGCTTATCGTCTGTTGTTAAAAAATAGTCGGAAAAGATGAGTTATACACGTTTTGTGCCTTTTTTTTCCTAAGAGGTGTCCTTCGTATCTAAAGGAAATTACTTGTCCTGGACCCGTATCGCAATTAAATTATTGACAAGTTGGTTTTGTAAAGGTAATTGGCAGCTTTCAAATCATGAATAAACTTTTTAAGTTGTCATTAGTAAAAATGCTACATTTCGATCATATTTGTTTTGGAGCAGACACCTAATCCCTTGATACAGGTCCTAAGAAAGCTATAGAGTTTTTTTCCCTTCTCATTACGTTCGTTAGAAGTGCTGACAGTGGTAATTCTGTTACTGGTTTTATTGTTGAAAATATCATACGCTGCGGCTGGCTCGTATCCATTACTGAGCGCAACAGTTTCAGTCAAATTAATCTCAGCTTCGAGATTTTCACTAGATAAAGAAGAACACAATACTGTGGTTGGAAGAAACAGAAAAGGCTGTTTTTTGAAAATGAGGATGTGTTGAACAGGATAGCATTATATGATCAGTGCAGGTATCTTTGCGAAATATATTGACAGAAATTTTGACATTGTTAATGTTTTATCAAAATACTTCAATTGACGGAATTCGTGCTCTCATGTGAAGGTGATTTTTCTCGTGAGTGTCGTTGATAATTTCCAACTTGTCTTGATATTTTCAGGGGAAAAAAGCATACATGTAAGATGTCATCCACGTTAATCGATCTAGAGTGAAAATTTGGGCTATAGTGCTGATAGTATGTAGTTATGACCTTCTGAATGTACAGCCCTTAAATTTCACTTGATCCGTGCCGCTGCAGCCGTTTAGGCTACGTCCGCTGGAGCGTGTTTTCCACGGGCGTTTACGCCGGAATTCATGAAGCACGTGCGCCCTGCCAGTGCTTTTCTCACGCAGAGTGAATCCCATGGAAATCCCATCAGTAGAGCATCGGTGCAAGCTGCGGAAGCATTTTCTGTCTGCACGTCTTGTTAATACCAACTATGAGCGGATTTTCGTTAATTATGGATGCTTTCCTTGCATTGTGCGCTGCAATAGTTGTCCACTGGCGTCGGTTAATCTTTAAAAACAACGTGCTATTTTTAATTAGTGATCGCTCTTTATATAGAGGTCTGCCACAAACTCTATGTAAAGGTCAATATTTAATTAAATGTTGCGCGTTTTTATACATTACAGGAAAGGTAACAGGACAATGCACCACTTCACATGTATTGTAAACATCCCGAATAAATTGCATAGTACACAGACAATGGGAAGAATTTCCCGAAATATATGAATGTAGGCAAAAAGAAAATTCGCAGCGGTCTCGCGATTCCAAACTGACGCGCCTAGAACCGCTCGGCCATACTGGCCGGCAGCAAATAACATTTTACAGGTTTTTGAGACACGAAATTCGATATGTTCTCTACATTTTGAGGTTTTTTTTTTATTTTTTATTTTTGGTGAGCTACAATTTCTGGCATTATGGGAGGTACATTACGCTCATATGGCGGACGCTTTTACTTTATTTTGTAGTTTTTTTAATCTTCAGTCTTCTGACACATTTTATGCGTCCCGCCACGAATTCCTCTCCTGTGCCAACCTATTCATCTCAGACAAACTCTTGCAGGCCACATCCTCAATTGTTTGCTGTATATACCCCAGTCTCTGTCTTGCTCTACAGTTTTTACCCTCTACAGTTCCCTCTAGTACTGTGGAAGTCGTTCCCTGATGTCTTAACGGATGTACTGTCCCTTCTTCTAGTCAGAGTTTTCCACACATTCCTTCCCTTGCCGATTTTGGCGAGAATCTCTTCATTACTCACCTTTTCAGTCCACCTTATTCTCAGCATTCTTCTGTAGCATCTCATTTTAAATTCTTCGATTTTCCTCTGGTCCACTTTCCGAGCAGTCTGTGTCTAACACGTAGAATACCGTACTCCAAACGTACGCTTTCAGAAATGTCTTCCTCAAATTAAGGACTATGTTTTCATGCTATTAGCATCTCCTTCGCCAGTGGCAGCCTGCTTTTTCTATCCTCCTTGCTCCGACCCTCTTCGATTATTCTTCTGCCTAAGTAGTAGAATTTCTTAACCTGATATTACTCGTGATCACCGATCCTGATCATTCTGTACTCATTTCTACTCTTTCTCATTACTTTTGTCGTTCTCCGATTGATCTCAGTCCATATTCTTGCTCATTGGGCTGTTCACTCCATTCACCGGAATCTGTAATTCTTCTCCACTTCGGATAGCAACGCCATCATCTAAACTTTGATAGCCTTTCACCCTTCTGTAACTTCTGTCATTGCAGATGCTGAAAGAGGAATAAAGGAAACCACCGCCCACAGAAGAGTGGAAGAATATCAGCGACCAGTATGGGAAAACAGAAGACTTCCGTCACTGTGAGGGATCCATAGCTGGAAAACACTTTAGCAGCTTTAAAATAAGATGGTCAAAATGGCTCTGAGGACTATGCGACTTAACTTCTGAAGCCATCAGTCACCTAGAACTTACAACTAATTTAACCTAACTAACCTAAGGACATCACACACATCCATGCCCGAGGCTGGATTCGAACCTGCGACCGTAGCTGTCACTCGGTTCCAGACCAAAATAAGATCAATCAGCTATTATTATAATTACAATAACTAATTTCCTATGGTACTAATGACCAGACAGAAATTGTTTCGGCTTAATAAACGGAAGGGCATTTGGTCATTAAGGAGACTGTAGTGTAACTGAACTAAGTAAAAAGTTCACAATTATATCTGAATTTTCCAGATGCAGCATCACTCCCAAATGATCCTTGTGGACTGAAAATCTGTTACTTATTTCTAGCTGACGGAGCTCCTGCAGTGAGTGATAATTTAATCGGACCAAACAGTGCATAAAACTTGAGTAATAAGCAAAAAGTCTTTAACTCAAGACTATCAGAAGCAAGACCTTATGTGGCATGGGCACTTGGCATTTTATCTAATAAATTGGGAATATTCCACGGCCCAGTCAATGTTAATACGGATGTGGTAGATGCTGCCATTCAACAATGTAGTGCACTTCACAATTTTGTGAGATAACATGACGGCAACAATTTTGATGGTGCTCAAAATGGTTCAAATGGCTCTGAGCACTATGGGACTTAACATCCGTGGTCATCAGTCCCCTAGAACTTAGAACTACTTAAACCTAAGTAACCTAAGGACATCACACACATCCATGCCCAAGGCACGATTCGAACCTGCGACCGTAGCGGTCACGCGGTTCCAGACTGAAGCGCCTAGAACCGCACGGCCACACCGGCCAGCTTTTAATGGTGCAATGACATTCATAATCAGAAATATTCATGCACATTAGACAAAGGGATTTTGCTGATTACCACTGTCTCTCTCAAGGATCTGTACCATGGTGACATCGTTATCTATCATCCTCTCGGAGTAGCCGCGGGGTTTGAGGCACCATGTCACGGACTGCGTGCTCCCTACCGCCGGAGGTTGCAGTCCTCCCTCGGGCATGGGTGTGTGTGTTGTTCGTAGCATAAGTTTGCTTAAGTAGTGTGTAAGCCTAGGGAACGATGACCTCAGCAGTTTGGTCCCACACATTTGAACATGTTTTTAACATTCTGGAATGAGGACTGGTATTTTTAGTCTAAAAATTTGCTTGTTAACATTTTATTCATGAATATATATCGTAGTACACTGCATATAAATATTAATGAAATATTTTACTGTCAGCGCCTACCAAGATACGATTTCTGCTTATCATCCATTTCATCCGATTTCCCCAGACGGCTGCTGTAACTCCTCGCCATGATTCTCTCATTTTTTATTTGTTATTATATTCTTCGCTCCCTGTGCTCTACTGCCGTGGATGTCTCTGCACTTTCGTAATTATTACTTCGCCGTCCAGACGTACGATTTGCCCACAGAAGTAATATTTGCATACAGACTATTCCTCTGACTTATACCGACTCTTCTGCAGCGGGCTCTTCACATCAGTGGCTCCATATTGCTCAGGCGCGCTTCGAGAGTGTTAATTTTTCCACTAACGAGTGGCACTGCACGAAACACAGTAATTTGTAACTAGTGTAAACAACACCGGAAACGCACACGAACAGAGTTTAGGTAAATCACCGGTCGCTGCACTGTTCTGCTGTGTTGGATGTAACAGATTAGTAGCCTCCTTTCTTCCTAGAAGGCCGCTTCCTCCAGACGATTCAAAACGCAGCCTATTTCCCGTGCGTGAGAAACACGCACATCGAATGCATCCAAGCGCGTTCGCATCGCGTGAATGCAGAATCCCAAGGGTGCACAGCTTGCTAAAACACGTCGTGTGGCCAATCACGTACAGCAAACAGTGGTCTTTAATGTCGGTGCGAATTCCCGCGCACACGCGCGTGAAAAACACGGTCGCTAATGCCCGAACGCTAAGTACTGCACGGTGGAATGAGTAAGAGGCTTGTGAAATGCTGCTGTGACACCGGCAACATGCTTTGTTCATTACGCCAGAGTGCGCGGTTTCTAGCATGTGCCTTGTAAAAGAGATCACTTTGCTTTGAACATTGTTATGTCGCGCTTCACAAATGCAGTGTAATTGAATGAAGCGAGTGAGCGTATGACTAAAGAAGTAACGGAGCGCTATTCTATTATTAATCCCATTGTTGTGCGCTGGATTAGATTTATATTAGATTAATTATTCATTCCATAGACCCATAAAAGAGGGAATCCTCCTGGGTGTGGAACATGTCAGATAAACACAATTGTGATTAGAAAAACTTGAGTTTCATTAATTTTAATGATCCTCAGTCAATAAACAGTAAAAATATTAGCATGAATTAAATTTAAACTTCTAATATTTACAGGTTTAATACTTACATCTGCTTTCATGAAATCCATCATTGAGACATTTGCTAATTTCTTGGCTATTACGACCAAGTATTGTCAAAAATTAAAGTAAATTATTCATTTCAGTGATCCTCAGTTAAGAACAGTCAGATGATGTGCAAGATTTAAAATTAAACTTACACTATTTACAAACTTAAGACTTATATCTGCTTTCCATACATCCATCATTCACACAGTAGATAGTTACTTGGCTGTTACAACCAAGTATTCTCAACCAAGTATTGGTCTTCAAAGCTGAAAGTGTTGAAGTGTGATTGCAGGAGATGCCCTATTCTTCAACGTGACTGACATGGCTACACTGTAAGGCGAAGAATCACTAATTTCACTTCACACTGAGTCTTCAGTTGCTCAGCTTTCCTCATTTTGCTTTTAAAACTTTCAGTCACGTAAGACGTAACAATCCTTTTATTTCGTGAACTGTTAAACAGGCAGTTTTCTGTAAATACTAGAGCGTCTAGAGGCACGTATGTTTTCATTTGGTTAGCGGGGGAATCAACTGAAATATTAAAGTAAGTACGTTTAAAAAAAAAAATGAAACAGGATACGCTTTTCAAATATATTCGTTGGCTCTGGAAGACAGTTATAGTGGTGTAGCATTTGTTAATGTTAGCGTTGAACCCTGTGGTAAAAGAAATTCGAGAAATGTCCTAGAACGTCAGAGCACGGTGGCTGGAAACTGTATTTTCGCTGCAAACACTGCCAAGCAGCCACCTCGGACCAGTCTGCGTGGTTGTACACCGTTAGGTAGGCCGGCGGTATGAGAATAAAGCATAATTTCCCCTTCAATCAATATGCGACCTTGATGCAGGTTGACCTATGAATGTTGTAAGTATAAATACGACATAGCCTAGTATCTAGTGCATCACAGAGTGCTTAGGAAAACCGTTTCACATTTGTGTATCCTCCCTGATTTACGTGAGCTGAAACATAAAAGTCATCTGTTCATTCTTCAAAGATAAAGATGCGTTATACGCTGCAAAAAGCAACTACCGCCGACCGTAGTGGCCGTGCGGTTCTGGGCGCTACAGTCCGGAGCCGAGCGACCGCTACGGTCGCAGGTTCGAATCCTGCCTCGGGCATGGATGTGTGTGACGTCCTTAGGTTAGTTAGGTTTAATTAGTTCTAAGTTCTAGGCGACTGATGACCTCAGAAGTTAAGTCGCATAGTGCTCAGAGCCATTTGAAAAGCAACTACCGCATTAAATATCTAAAAATTGGAAGGAGAATTTGACCTCTTTTCCTGTACGTGGTTGTGTGCTTCTTGTTGGACAACTGTATCTACCTACGTTGCTCTAAATTATATTATATGGCATACATTCGCTGAACCAAACATTTTAATAAAATTCTTTGGTAACCACCCGTACACAGCAAAATAAATATTCTTCTTAACGAAACGTCGTTTCATGCTGAATAACAGTGTTACCAGCTACAAGTATGTGCAACACACGCTGTCAATTTATTTGGCACTGCAGTGCAGTTTCGTACATACGTAAATAAAGTAAACAATTTACTAACAATCTCTGAGCACTATGCGACTTAACTTCTCAGGTCATCAGTCGCCTAGAACTTAGAACTAATTAAGCCTAACTAACCTAAGGACACCACACACATCCAAGCCCGAGGCAGGATTCGAACCTGCGACCGTAGCGGTCGCTCGGTTCCAGACTGTAGCACCTAGAACCGCACGGCCACGCCGGCCGGCAGTAACTACCCATACCACTTAACATAAATTACGTCATAAAAAATACGATGAAATGAAAAGAAATTTATCCTTTATTTAAGCATGTGTTCAATCTATTGATCACGGAGTGAAAGGCACATTTGCAATCGCCTTTCGAAAGAACAATGAACAGATGTAATTACAGCGGATGATGCACGGGCGATTAGACGACACATATCCTTTGGCGTAGTTGGGGCTTCGTCATAGAACGCATTTTTGAGTGCTCCCCAAAGAATAAATTCAAGAATAACCAAATCGGGGCACCTCGCAGTCCATTTTACAATAGAATTTCGTCCTATCCAACGTCCAGGAAAGTTTCCATTCAGTACCTGCGTCGCAACATGGGACGAGTGAGCTGGAAAACTGTCGTATTTTAGCCACATACACTGTTGAATATCCAGTGGTACCTCTTCTAGAAGAACCGGTAGAATGTCCGTCAGAAAGTGTGCATACGAATGTTCATTTAGAGCGCCTGAGATGAAGTAAGGTCCCACAGTGCGATATCCTATGATGTCGCACCATATGTTTAGGCTCCACGGCCGCTGATGATACACCTGACGAAGCAAGGAGGTTTGGTTACCCAATAGTGTATATTATGCAAATTTACGTTGGCGTGGTTAGTACTCGTTGCTTCATCGTCAAAGAGCACACGCTAGAAAATAGTAGGTCATCTCCCAGTTGCTGAAGGCCCTTTCGTTCCTTTTAATGTGTGTCAGAGCGCTGATGACCTCGAAGTTCAGCGCCCATAAGCCCCAACACACACACACACACACACACACACACACACACACACACACACACACGCTGAAGGGCAAACCGTCAAAATTTTGCACGACGTCCGGAATCACTGTCGTAGAGCGCCTGATGTAGTGACAGATGATACGGACGCCAAACCTGTCGAAGCAGGATGCGACTGTCACTCCTGTGGCTACTTCCACATTCCTTGGCAATATGTCTCGAACCACTGTGTGGGCTCATTAGGGTCGTAGCCAGAATAGCTTGTTTGTGTTCCCTGACAGTTGCTGTCTTCTTTCTTGTCCTGTTTTTGACGTTCAAGCAACCTGTCGTCACTAGAGTCTTCGTCATTCGTGTAACTGCTTGGCGAGTTGGACATTGGTGACCCTGATACATAACTACATGCCGTCGCATTGTTTCTACGGCATTTCTTTTATTTTCACCATATATAAGTAGAGAATCCAACTTGTCCTCGTTGGTATACATGTCTGCACGTAACGATTGTTGAAGCAGAAATGAGCGGCCTGCAGTGCAAGGAAGTAAACGAGCAAATGTGTTGACATTCTGACACAGCATAGCCCGAGAGATCTGCTTGGCGGTGTTTGCACCACTAATGCTTATTACGGCCATCATGCTCTCAAATTATAGAAAATTTTTCGAATTTTTTACAAGTGTTCAACGTCAACATGAACAAGTGCTATATCGCTATAATTATATTCTCAACAGCTATCGGATGCAATTAAAAAAAGGATACTGTCCAGTTTTTTAAAAAGGTACTTGCTTCGATATCTCCGATGATACCAGCGCTAAAACCATTAACCAAACAAAAAAATACGTGTCTCTTGACGCTCTAACATTTGCCTAAAACCTCGTTCCGATATGTGTAACCGTTCACGAAATAAAAGGGGTGTTACGGACTCACCCGGTATCGCTGCAGAATATCGATATGAGACCAGTGTTCAATATTATTGAACGCATTTGTGCGTGAGGTTGACATTTGATTTACCCACATTACTTATAGTTTTCAAATAGAAATAGATTGTTGTTGAATACTATAGAACCTATATGTTTGTGAGGTTGACATTTTATGTACCCATTTTACTAACTTTTTTTCGTGTAGAAAAAAGTGTATTCGCGGACAATATTTAATAAAACGTTGGGCAAATGTGTCCACCTCACCCCTCCATCTCCTTCGCCATCAAAGTCCAACAAATAGGAGGGAACTGGTTATCAGTCGGCTGTACAGTGTTAGCAGTTGGGCATTAGGTGGCTGTAGTGGGACAGAGCGAATGACGGAGAACCAGTAAGCACTAAATTAAACTAACACTACATTCATAAGATCATAACTGGGTATTATCGGAATTGCGGCCAAAATTTTCGCGCGGGATATATTGTTTGGGTTGATAAATTGTGAGTGTACTTTTTCCTCCTTAAAATAAAAAGTCAAGTTGTTGATGATTACCTTCTTAGTCTGACTGTGACGGTTACCTCTTGCATTCTTTAGCGGCGTGTACTCTGTTATGCCACGAAGCTGTAATTTTAATGGCAAAAATGATTCAAATGGCTCTGCGCACTATGGGACTTAACATCTTAGGTCATCAGTCCCCTAGAACTTAGAACTACTTAAACCTAACTAACCTACGAACATCACACAACACCCAGCCATCACGAGGCAGAGAAAATCCCTGGCTCCGCCGGGAATCGAACCCGGGAACCCGGGCGTGGGAAGCGAGAACGCTACCGCACGACCACGAGATGCGGGCTTTTAATGGTAGTTACCAATTTTATGTCGATTTCAGTGTCTTTAATTGTATGTGGTTTTATATTAACGTCTAAATGAAATATTTTATGTGACGCTAGCATTATTGCTTTTAAATTAGTTCGACATTTCCTACATGTGTCTGCAGTCTCCTTATGAGTCTGCTCGGAATAAAAACTGTCCTCTTAATAGTTTCTCTCTGTGTTAATCTTTATTCATAATCATTTAGGTAATTGTAGATTTTCAGATGAAGACACCGGTATTAGAGGTCGGAACCCGATAGAAGTAAAACTTTTTTGCAACATTTTGGCTGGTTTATATCTTGTACGGTTGCTGTCTCTCTGGCTTATTTAAAACTGTTAAGAGTGCAACGGTTTAAAGTTGGGGAATCTGAGAGCAAAGTCCGACACCTTGTTATCGAAGATTTATGCTACACATATCCGAGCAGTGACGTGAAAGTGTGCCTGTGTACTCTCATGCATCTACCACATACGCATCCTTTCACCATTAACAGCAGCAGTATTGCAGCCATTGAGATTAACAGTGTTGCAATATTGGCATGACTGCACTTATTCATACAGTGTATCAGAGAAAAAAAATCGTTTATGGGCCTATAGTTGATAGGATTATTTGCTTGTTTCATTGTCCTCTGCTCGCACCCCTTGTCGTTTCTGTAATAGTCAAATACTTTGCAATTTCATTAATTAGGATTATTTGTAGTTCACCGTCTTCTAAGATACCCCGTTCTACGACCTATCAGTGGTAAATCATCGGAATTTCAGCCAATGAGTTGAACATTAATGTCAGTTATTTCATAAAATTTTTACATGTCATTCCATTTCCACTCTTTCTTACATTTCCAGGTGACTGACAATAATCAGGGAAGATATTGTACAAAAAGCCATCCCCTTCAGTTACTCTTACGTGTCAGTATTTCCTGCCCTCGTCTCCAAACATAGGAATTAAATTGATTTGGGACTGTCAAAAAACTATGTAGTGACCACGAAAACTGTGCTTCTACAGTTCGCTGTCTGTTATTTTTGCACTTTGACCCTCCATTTCCCCGCTCCACCCTTAAAGCGGATAGTAATGTATGCCAATATCGATTTTTTTCAGATGTTACGTCATATACAGGGTGGTCATAAACAGTCTAAAAAGTTTGTAAAGTTGCTACAGGACACGTGCTGAGAAGTAATTGTTAAGAGAAAGTCGATTCATGACCACGTTTCCGAGTTAATGAGCGTTGGAGTTAGCCAATCAGGGCGTTGTATGAGCAAATTCAAGCGGGACGTCACAGCCGCTATCGGCAAACGCGTTCTTCGTTTGGTTTCCTAAAACCGAACACGAGAGTGGTATAAGAATTATATATGGAACGGTAGTAAGGTTCAAATCAGATCCAAAGGCTGAGAAGTCCCCAGTGCTATCATCTACGGCATGAGAATAAGTACCTTTTTTTAAAGACTGTATGAGGCACTTTTTTCTACGAAAAAAAGCCTCCAAAATTCAGGTGCGTCTTGTAAAACATCCAGTGTTTGATAATAAATGAAAAGCACCAGTTTGCTTTTGTTCTACAATATTATTTTTATTGCTAACCGGTTTTCGGCTTACAAGGCCATCTTCAGACATTTACAGAGTATTATCACCAAAGAAGTTAAATGTTAGCAGACAACATTGGAAGAGAAGTAACACATCTAGAGTGAAGTAGAAACATACAGTGAGTAACATCTCTGCAATGAAATAGTAAAAACTGAACAGTACATAAATAACGATGGAGTTGACAGGAAAACCTTTAGCACAAAATAGGAATAGCATGCCTACATAACAGTTTCTATTAATAAACAAAACTAATGAAATAAGATAAAATTAGTACTAGATAAGGCTGCATCAAGAGGTATGAAACATGGAGAGTGATACACCTCCAATTAAAAAAGAAGAGACAGTTGTCAATCTAAATACAGAATACACGAGGAACTTAAGCAATATCAATAAGATAAACAGAAATTAGTAAATGCAGGAAAATTGAGGTGTTTGAGGGAACCTACAGTTTGAGAGTGTGTTGATACTGCATTTTAACATTAACATTATAATCAAAACAGTGGCCGTATACCAGTTTACATTAAATAAATGAGCAAAGTAAAATATGAACAGTATTTGATGAGACAACTAGAAGGGGAGTTAAACATGGACAGTAATACAAGTACAAGTTAAAAGCAAACCCTTAACTATTGAAACTACAGCATATGTGGGATACAAAGACAACTTCAACAGATAAAACAACTTAATGACTACAGGAAAATGGGAATATGTAGGAAGAGAGAGTGTGGGAAGTAATGAACAACAAAGATGATTATATGAAGTTTAGGAGAGGGGAAGTGTTGAGTTGTGTCTGGTCATTTAGGATGAGATCTGGACTGTGAGCAAGATGTTTGTTAATTTCCAGGTCTTCCAGCAGGTTGAGTTTATGGCCTTTGTTTGCTAAGTGAAGTACATGGGACACTGGCTGGTAGTTGTGACCCTCACTCAGTACATGCTCAGGAAATGCAGAGTCTGAATTCTGCAACCTCCGGCTGCGTTCATGTTCAGCCAGCCTAGTTGATATGTCTCTGCCTGACTGACCAATGTAAAATTTGTCACAATCAGAACAGGTGATTTTGTATACCCCACTGTTGGCTAACAACTGGATCTTGTCTTTGCTATTAAAAACACACTGGGCTGTAGTGTTCCTGACATAGTAGGAAACCCTATACTTGCAGGATTTCAGTGCTTTGGCCACAGTCTGTGATACCTGACCTAGAAATGGTAGAGTACACCATTTCTTGCAGACAGTGGTGGGAAAGCAGGTGGGGCATAGAGGAGGGGTATAATTTTCCGTTTTTGTTTCCTGTGCAAGATGTGGTCAATAAGAACTGGATTGTAGCCATTGGCTGAGGCAATAAATTTTATTGCATGTAACTCTGCTTTAAAATCATCTCTGGACACGGGGATAGATATGAGACGGTGTACGATTGAGTGGAAAGCTGCATGTTTGTGAGCTATGGGGTGTTGTGAGCAAGAAGGTATTACTGTGTCTGTAGTTGTTGTTTCTCTGTAAATTTTGAAACAATGTGTGTGTGTGTACTGATGTCAATGGTGAGATCTAAGAATTTTATGGATTTATTGCCAATTTCCATAGTGAACTGGATATTTTTATGTTGACTGTTTAGGTTTTTCAAGAATGTGTTGAGTTGTCTTGTAGTACCAGTCCACATACACAAGACATCATCTACATATTTAAACCAGTATTTGATGTTTGCACTCAAAGGTTCTGTTTTTAGAAAATTTTGTTCAAAATGGTCCATAAATATTTCAGCCAACAGTGGACTAAGAGGGGAACCCATAGCTAAGCCATCTAATTGTTTATAAAGAGTGCCTTGGAACTGGAAATAGTTCTGTGCAAGGCAGGTCTGTGTGGCCAGTCTCAAGTCATTCAATTCCACAGGATTGACATTGGACTTGTGCATCAGCTCTGTCAGAATGTCAATACATTCTACTACTGGTATGTTAGAAAACAAACTGCTGACATCAGCAGTTTTGTAGAACAAAAGCAAACTGGTGCTTTTCATTTATTATTATAATGTTGTTCTCCCAAGAACCGATGGAAGATTCTGTTAATATCCAGTGTTTGATTTAAAATTCCAAGCAGTCTTAAAATTGGCAACATTGGATTCAACTGGTAGCGGCAGTACACCGATGCGACGGACATGAGTTGCGAGGATTCACAAGCTTGCTAACAGTGTCTTCACTTAAGACTTCCGGGCTGATAGGCCGTGGTCGATGTATAATACTCTCCCCTGACGTTTCGTCTCCGACTACGGGATACGTCCACCGAGGTAAAGCGTCGAACTGCAGAGATGACACGAGACACCGCTGGTTGTATAGGCATTACAGAGGGCGCTACTGTCCATCACGTGGTGTCGGTAACAAGGTTGCTTCTGGTAATGTCAACATTCACGATTGAAAGTAATCGATCGTCATGCTTTCGGTGCAACGCTAACATCCAAATTTTATCCAGTTTAACACCCTCCTCTTTCCTGTTAATATTATTCCGGTGTTTATCAATCTCGATAGTATCTCTATTCATGTGCGCGTAATAATGCTGGGTTTTAGATGTGACGCTCGTCTCGCTGAATTTTATTTCATGATTACCTTCCTAGTAAACATGTTCTGTTACGGTCGATTTATCCCTGTGACCCAGGTGGCAATTCGTCTTTTTTTCAACAAGACGGCTGTTAGCTCTTGTCTTTGTAGTACCGATGTAAACCTGTCCACAAACTACAAGGAATTTTATATACGCCCCGTGTAGCCAAAGGACGTCGTGCACCTTTGGCCGATCTTAAATATTCTTTTATTTTCCTGGTGGGTCTGAAAATAGTTTTAAGGACTAGCTTCATCTACATGATTATTCTGCAAATCACAACTAAGTGGTTGGCACGGGGTTCATTTAACAACCTTCATGCTATTTCTGTACCTGTTTTAATGATTGCCACCCTAATTCACGTACCATATCTGTGACATCTCTTCTATTTCACGATAGTACAAAATGAGCTGCTCCTCTTTGATCTTTTTTGAGATCCTTTGTCAATTCTATCTGATGGGGACCCCACACTGCACAGTAAGACTCATAACAATATTGTCACAGAAGCGGATGAGTAGCACAATGGTACAGTGGTTATGATAGTAAACTGTTCCATGGAGGGTTGTGAGATCAAGATTCATCTGGACTGTGCAATTTTAATTTCTATATTAGGTTTGAGTATATTCTATAAGTATCCACAAATGTCAAGATTCATTTTACTGGAATGTTCTGTAGCTGTACATATACCGTATGTGTTCTGGTCGGAGGCAGTTCGCCCCGCTCTCTTCTATGTGCAAGTGCTGAATATACCTCCGTTAAGTGACGTTAGTGTTCGTCGTTGATCTAATTATACTTTCTTCTACGTGTCATTATTCTGGTGGAGGCGCCCGGTATTGGAACTTGTGATAGCGCACATTATCTATGACACAATGGCTCCCATCAGGCCAAGACAGAGCCGCCGTTTACGTGGCGAGAAACTCGAGTTCGAGCCATATTCAACAGACCACAATCTATCGGAGACAGAAGAAGAAGAGGACATTACCATGACAGCAACTGTGTGTCACCACATGAGACAGCCCTCCGGGTTATCTGATGACGATGGCCAAGATCCAAACAAGTGGCTGAAGGTATACAAGCATATAGCCAAATTTAACAAATGGGATGACACCTTGTGTTTAGTTATTGTATTTTTCTACTTGAACAGCTTGCCAAGCAATGGTATCGGAACAGCCCATACTTACTTAACACTTTCCCAACGCGATCTGTGACCTTACTAATGGACGGAAGAGAAAACTTGCCGTTGGGCGGCTGTTGTTTGTCGATGCACCTGATTCTCTGCTTAGAGCGAAGTGTTCGATCAATCTCCTTGCTACAATAGCCATTCTTCACGAAAGTCGACCGTAGGTGTTCAATCTCATTTTTTAAAGAAACAGGTTCACAAATTTCGTACACCTTATCTACCAAGATTTTTATTTTTCGTCTAGGGTGCTGGTTTGAATCTTTACGCATATAACGATCACTGTGTGTGCCCTTTCCATACACCTCATGCCCCACGTTCCGTCCCATCGTTTAGTCACAGACACATCAAGAAAATTAAGTTGCCCATTACTCTCCGTCTCCATAGTAAATTTGATGGACAGTGGCTCCCGGTGTAACGCCTATATAATCAGCGCTTCCTAGAGTTCTCTTTGCAGTTCGCCGCTTTACCTCGGAGACTGCCTTCCGCAGACGGAGACGAAACGTCAGGGGCGAGTTTTATAGAGTGACCACGGCCTATCTAATATTCTGCGTGGTGTCTGTTTGTTCTAAGTCGTGTCTTCCTACCACATTCGCGCAACGACGCTCTGAGCGTGTTTTTTTGGGAATTGACTAGTTTGAACCTGGGACCTTTTGCTGGTAAGGAGACGCCAGACCACACATGACATGTAGAGTTCAGAAGATTTCAGTGAGACTAGCGATGACATAATCAAATACTTAATGATTTCAGCGTCAGCTCCGCTGCAGTCCCTGTAAAAGAATCCTAATACTAACTAAATTTAATGGAAGGGATGCAAGGCTTTCCTATTTTTAGTTAGCTGGTAAAATAACGTTTAAAAGCAGTTAAGTTTACCATTGGAATTTTTATTCGACTCACAAAACATTCTTTATAGATTGCACTACTTATAAAAGGATATATTTCAATACAGGATGATAAAAACCAACTGCGTTCAACAAAAATGTGAACGAATATTCCCTTAATGGGTTTCCAAGTTCTCATATGGATCGAAGGATGACCTATGCCATATCACATCTATTCTAGGTTTAAGTTAAGTTTCATGAAAGAAAAACTATCAAAATGTTCTACAGTGACCCTCAATTATCTTTAATTACTTATTTAACTTGTGGTAAAGTACAGCGGCTGATGTGGCCTCTCAAAAATTGTATAACAGAAAAATCATCGCGTTTCAGATTTTTACTCCAAGTAGCAAATGTGAACACCATGAGATTTAATTGACGATCGACACTAGTAATACGTAAAAAGGGGATGTAACAGATGAGACTTCTGCAGTTCTGAGTGAAGCCTTATGCGCTCGCATCGCGTGAGTTCATTACCTTGTCAGTGTTTAGGCAGCGTCAGGGGGCAGAGGGGCGGCACAGCTCCACACACCTCGCCGTCTCGCAAGCAACTCCTTCTAACTTCTCCTTACAACAATTTACCGAGGTTGGTTTTAGAAAAGCTATCTGGCAGTGTTTTCAACTGACCAATCAGGGTCTCAAGCTCTGCCTACAAAAATTCTGTCTATCCAATGAGGAACGTTATATTTTTTGTGGTGGGGCAATGTTTTTAATGTTTGCAACGTAAAAGAGACGCGTATAGTCCCACGCTAAAACTTTCAGCTGGTGTGGCCCCTTTAACGTTATCATAAGATCTATACTGTTCTTCTGGAGAGCTCTATCTTTTAACATGGGCTGGGGGGTGGTCTTGGCGGTCGGATGGCGACGTGGGGGTCCGTCCCTTATCGTCGGGCCTCGTAGCCTTCACGACTCTTCTCTCGGCTTTTGTTCTCGTTTCTCCCCTCGGAACTGCGTCTGTTTATGGTGGGAAGGTATGATATGCATTTAGGCGTTCTTGTGTTAGTCTGTGGTATT